>NC_089293.1:0-309652 GCF_008629635.2 Kwoniella shandongensis
CCCCTAACCCCCTAACCCCTAACCCCCTAACCCCCTAACCCCCTAACCCCTAACCCCCTAACCCCTAACCCCTAACCCCTAACCCCTAACCCCCTAACCCCCTAACCCCCTAACCCCTAACCCCCTAACCCCCTAACCCCCTAACCCCCTAACCCCTAACCCTTAACCCCTAACCCCTAACCCCTAACCCTCTAACCCCTAACCCCCTAACCCCCTAACCCCATGACCTGGCTCCTGTCGTCTCGCTCGCCCCGTGCCGCTCGTCCGCTTTCAGGCCGCCGTCGCCGTCGTCCGCTCGCTTTCCTGGCCGTCCCGACCGTCTTCGCCCCGCCCCCGGGCGGGGAGGAGCTTCCGGCTGTTAGGAAACCCTCAGAACTTTGTGAGGGGTGGTCTGTATGGTGACACCACCATAGAGCAAAAACCCTCAGAAGTTCGTGAGGGTTTTCATTCTGGGTGGTATGTTTGGTAAGTGATTGCCAAACTGTTGTACATGATAGAAGCGCAACTGAAGTGGATTAAGATAGCCACAAGTCTGTTCTATCATCTACCATCGCTCAAAGATCGACTACAAAGTTTCTAACCAAGAACCCTCACGCAGGAACGACCCCTATAACCCTGAAACCTTTCCCATCACTTGTTATACAGCGACTATTGACTACGTGTCGCATGGACTATCAAATGCCGCTTCGTTCGCACAATTCATGCACCGGTGTTCTTATGCGCCCACAACAGTACGTTTCCGCCCAACACCTGGTCAGCTCGCACAAAACCACGGGAGATCAACGCGGCGAGCGATTTCACAACGGTACGTTGTTCAAAGATATCACATAAGGTCGTCGCATCTCGTGAGGTCATTACAAGTCATTATCGTGATATCTTACAGTTCGAAGGTGGTCATAAAGGCTTGAGTTGGAGTCTAGCGGCGTGCAAAATCCTGCAGGACACTCAGTTATGCTCGTTATCCGAAAAGCAGTCACTCACACTTCAGGACGATCTCCTCATGCTCCGACGTGTCCGAGCTAGACGAGATGCTCTTCACCCAGTTGCGAACTCGCTTTTCGCTGCTCTCGACGAGGCCAGATGAGAGGGTCACCGTGGATTGACTAGGAGCAGAGGCGGTTGATGTGACGGTGTCGTTGGGTTGGGATTGCGGCTGACCGGTTCTAGAGCGTTTGTTCGTTCGGCCACCCCGAGCTTGAGCAGCGGTTCGGATTTGACCGGTGTGATGTTGGTGTCGAAGGCAGTACAGCCAGTTACCAACGATCTCGTGTCGCTCTGGCAGCTCGTCGTGGATCCGCTTCAGGATGGTGTAAAACGCGACGAGGTCCGCGGGGTTGGTCACATCGCCGGTCCACAACTTTGCTACGGTCTAGAGTGGGGTAAGCGGCGTCGAGATATGTGAGACTCACAAAGCGTGTGATCTTGAAGGGGTTGTCCGCGGGGCTCTCGACGGGTGGGGTGTCGTCTGTCTGAGAGGCAGAGTTGGGTATCGGCTCAAACCCAGCCGTCATCACACTGAGGGTCCAGCGTCCACCACCGCCGTGCGTCTGAAGGCCATATACCCTTCGAATGGTGTCAGTCGGTTGCTTGAAGCTGGCCGGATCGGCGTTGAACGCGAGCGTTGCCAGGTGGAAGTACACGCTGAGACCGATGACACAGGCGATGGTGTTTTGTATCCGAGCTTGTCCAGCGCCACCAAGAGGGCCTTTCAGCTCGGCGAAGACATAGGAGAAGTAGTGGGCGGATGATATCGCTGGCGGGTTAGCCTTTGAACGTAGCGGGCTACTCACTATCGCTCAATTCGTAGATGACCCTCTGTGACCGGGAGTCGATGTAGAAGGGTACTTTGGACACGCTTCGGAGTACCGGCGTGGTTGCGTTCAGGGCGATCCGGATGCAATCGCGTTTGAGGCCGATCAACATGTCAGGCCTCACACGGCGCATGGGAGAAATTCCGAGTGCGTCGATGACTGATCGAGCGGTATCCCGGTCCTGGCTGCGGGGGTTTAGCTCGGGGCCAGAGTGTCTCACAACTCACTTGCTCGCGACACCGGTCGAAGAGGGTGAGAAGACCAAGCTGAGTAACCTTCTCACATGGTCAGTCCACGCATCCTCCTCCATCAGCCCGTTATCACAGTCGGCGAAGCTTCGGACGAGCTCGTGAAGCGTTCGCTCGGTGGGAGAGGAGTCGGGGGGCTATACAACGACGGTGGGTCAGTGCGGTCTCGCGGTGCAGCAGATACGATCGTTTAGAGAGGTGGACAGACCACTCACCGGTTCATCGCCCCCCAAAATTGCTATCCACGTGTCGACTGCTATGGAAGTAGAGCAACCAGACTGTTGTATCCCTAGCAGGCGTCGCTGCTCGCACTCCTGGCTGACACTAGCCCACTCAACCCCAACGCGTGTGCACTCGATGACCAACCACTGAGCTTGCGAATGTCGATCGTTGTAGGCGGATCCGGTGATTCGGGAGGATGACTGAGACGCGGTGTCAGAAGCCATCGGCAGCGTTTACGGAGTCAAGCAGTGTCGGAAGTCGCCCACGTTGATTGATACAAAGGAACAAAAGAGGATTTAACGTTGAATGACGCGGAACCCAATAACGGTAGGAACGAAGACTGGAGGGGTGACGGAATCAACTCGCGGCACACGGCAAAATACAACGGAATCAAATCGCTACCTTAAACGCTCCCCTATTTTAAGTCAAGAAGGGGGGTGTCGCTTTATCCCCTTTCGATTTATGTACACCCGTGGGGAAGGTGAGGTTACAT
Source organism: Kwoniella shandongensis (assembly GCF_008629635.2). Lineage (NCBI taxonomy): Eukaryota > Fungi > Basidiomycota > Tremellomycetes > Tremellales > Cryptococcaceae > Kwoniella > Kwoniella shandongensis. The sequence goes on from NC_089293.1 coordinate 2,775, forward strand.
CCATGCAGCGATACCATCGTGTCCATTTGTGCAAACCACGAGATCTGCATGGGCATTATGCGTCTAGCCGTCGTCTTGCTCACATGCATGCATGGCAGTGCAAGCTAGTTGACACGCAGACATGAGTCTAGGGGATGACAATCGCGCGACCAATATGTCACTTTCTCAACGCAGTACTGCGTCTGATCTAAGCTGAAACGCAATTGATGCCAACGATCTGACGTGACTTGAATCGTGCACCAGCCATGAACGAGCACGCGCATGAAACACATTATTATCATTATGATCTACTCATTTTAGACAACCGGCACCGACCCGCGCTAAGCCGTTGAATAACCGTTCTTGTTTCCTGACTGGAATCGCCAAAGATCCTCGCACATCTCCTCCAATCCCCTGCGAGCGACGAACCCGAGCTCTTCTTGAGCGGATCTCGGGTCAGCCGTGAGATCGGGGACATCTCCAGATCTGCAAGGGATGTCAGCCAAGTTACGTCTACGGCTCAGCAACAACTCACCTTCGTCCAACGATCTCATATTGGAAGTCGAAGCCCGTCGCCTTCTTCATCTGATTGATCATCTCCAGGACGGTGATGCCTTGTCCTCTGCCCAGGTTGAATGCTCGGAAGTAACCTTGTTTCTGCGTGTCAACGGATTTGAAAATACCGCCGGACTTGACAGAAGCGTCGAGGGCATCCAAGGCGAGGAGGTGGCCATCGGCGAGGTCCATGATGTGGAGGTAGTCTCGCAGGCATGTGCCATCTCTACGTGGGCGGGTCAGCGAGTGGAGGCGGTAACTGGAATAAGACATACCTCGTGGGGTAGTCGCTTCCGAACACCTTGAGGTCTGACGACAGTCTACCGGAGGCGATTTGAGCGAGAATCGGGAGGAGGTTTCCCGGTCGACCTTTCGGTTCTTCGCCTAGTCTTCCAGAGACGTGTGCGCCGGCGGGGCTAGGTGATCTGTCAGCGAAGCGTCCTTGATGGAACAAACACTCCACTCACTTGAAGTACCTCACACTGATCGCTCTCAGACCATCCTCACCGGACTTGAGTGTCTCGGCTTTGCAGACAGCCTGAATCAGCCCTTCGACAATCGCTTTGGTGCTTCCGTACACCGATTCGGGTATGATGGCTGACGTTTCGGGAATGGGAGTGACTGCTGGTGTGCCGTAAACAGTCGCCGAAGAGGAGAAGACAAGATGTTTGACGTTGAATTGTTTCATCACCTGTACGAGCATAAGCACGGGATGACGTCTAAAACCAAGTCGCAGTACGCACCTGAAGCAACGTGACAGAACCTCCCACATTGACGTCGTAGTATTCCAGAGGGATCTCGGCGGATTCGCCAACCGCCTTGAGCGCGGCGAGGTGAATGACGCCCCAGATACCACCGAAACTTGAGTACTCTTGGAATACCGCACTGACGTCTTCTGCCTTGCGGATGTCACCAGAGTGATACAGGGGTTTCGGCGCGTTGGAGCTGGGCACAATCAGCACGATGACTCTTTATCGGCACGCCCACTCACCCAAGTTTCTTCTCAGCGATCTCGGCACATCGCTTCAATGCCTCGGGGTACCCATTGTGTCCGTTGTCGATGACGATGGGGAGGTATCGACCAGACAGCAGCAGGGACAGAACAACATGAGAGCCAATGTAGCCGAGCCCTCCAGTGACGAGGACTCTCTGGTCCGGAAGTCAGCTTTGCCAAGTGTCAAGACAACAGACAGCTCACCTTGAGCGGTTGAGTTTGTGTTTGGGTCATGATGGTGTATTAGCTTTCGTGGGGAAACAACGCATGTGTCGTCAAACCGATGTTCAGCTACTTATAACCTGGCTCGACTTGTTGACGTCGGAGGAAACCTCATCCTACGCTCTGCATAAACGGGAATCCTGGTAACAGCCATCCATGTGAACGGGAATTTTCCACACCGTTGCGAACGGGAATGTCATCGACCAACGTGACCGATGATCATGCGATCATGGACGAACGGGAATTTCTGATAGCATTAACAAATACATCAACACGTCGAACGGGAATTTCTGGATGATTGACAAAACACGATGATCAGCGAAAACGGGAATGTTGATTGATGACGATACTGCCGAACGGGAATATTCACACTTTGTTGCCAAAAAACAATCCGACTCCGGGTCAGGTGCCGAGCAAATCATTGGGCCCCAGTGTCGGACGCCACCAAATGTTCACCATGCGATATGCAAATGTTTGGTTCAGGGGGTCCGACTGAAGCATCTCGTTTGGAAATGACTCACCGGGGATCACTAGAGATAACTTTTGCAAGATACTAATAATGACAACGTCGTGTGAGCTTCCCCATTATCTCCCCGTCCGCAACAATCAAGATGGCCTCCAACGCGCTGCACCCAGTCCCCTTCTTCGGTCGCCTCAGCGACATCTACATGACTGAAGATGCCCTACAGAGGGAGAGGTGCGTGGTTTGCATACGCCAAGTCTTGATCTGACTCCTCGTAGGAGCCGATGGGATCACCTCTCAAAGCGATTCAAAACACAGTATGGCCAATCTCCTGCATACGTCGTTCGAGCACCTGGAAGAGTGAACGTGTTGGGGGAGCACATTGACTACTCGTTGTTTGTGAGTAACGCAGCGGGCACACGTTCAGCCAGCTGACTCCTCATATAGCCCGTACTACCCGCAGCAATCGAGCAGGACATCATTATTGGCGTTCTCCCATCCACGTCCACCGCCGATAACATCACTGTCGATCTCTCCAACGTCTCGGAAATCTACCCCGGCATCCAGTTTCAGCTCCCTCGGAACCAGGAAGAACAACCCACAGGAGACAAGATCAAGAAGATTGCTGGTTGGGAGAGATACGTCAAGGCTGTGTTGACGGAATGCACTGCAAGGCTCGGAGGACAACTCAAGAAACCCGCGGCGGATTTGAAAGTGATGGTTTCGGGCACCGTCCCTTCAGGTGCAGGCCTCAGTGTATGTATTGCAAGTGGATGATCAACGGTACTGATATCTCGTTTAGAGCTCGGCAGCTTTCGTCGTCGGTGTGATCCTAGCATACCTGGTTGCAAACGATCTGCAGGATGCGGTCAGTCGGACCGAGATAGTGGACCTTGCCATGGCTTCAGAGCATCGCTTAGGTCTCAACAGTGGTGGTATGGATGTGAGTACTTCAAGCACCAACGCTCTGGCTGACAGCCCGCAGCAAGCCGCATCCATCCTTTCTAGCCCAAACAGCTTGCTCCACTTATCCTTCTATCCAGCACTCAGCGCGTCGAATCTACCTCTCCCCTCCTCGTTGTCCTTAGTCATCACCAATTCGCTGGCACCTCATGCTCTCGCTGACTCCGCGCCCGACCGTTACAACTTGAGAGTGGTGGAGAACCTATGTGCGACCAGGATATTGCTTCATGCTCTGCAAATCGATGTCGATGTGCCCGAAACCAGCCAGGGCGGCTCTACCGGAAGGCTTTGGCTTCGTGAAGCGCTTGAGCATTGGGCGGAGGCCAAGCTTCTGGATGAGGCTGGGATGTACGAGGAGTTGTTGTCTCGTCTGCCAAGCATACTCGGCAGAGACGGACGTGGAGTGGATGGTTGGACAAAGGAACAGATGATCGAGGAGAGCGGCATGTCATCGACCGACTTCAAGGCGACCTTCCTGGAGTTCATCCCTAGTAGGTGTAGTGGTGGTGTTTAAGGCGGAGCTGACCACTCCCAGTCCGTGCTGAACGCTTCCACCTGTTGAAACGAGTGCAGCACACACTCGAAGAATCGCTCCGAGTATGTCGCTTTAAAGCTCTTTGCGAGTCTTTGTCCTCGGAGAGTTCATCAGAGGCCGTGGTGTCCGAATTGGGTCAGCTCGTTACCGAGTCTCACCACTCGTTGAAGGATTTGTACGAAGCTACCGTCCCGGAAGTGGATGATCTTCAAGCTCTCTGCATGGAGTCTGGCTCTCTCGGATCCCGTCAGACAGGTGGGTGTGAGACATTGAGACACGAGTATAATGCTGATCTGTTGCAGGCGGCGGATGGGGTGGCGCTGTCATCTCCCTCATACCCGCTGATCGAGCAGAAGGCTTCTTGAAAAATGTCCGAAGTAAGTATGCTGGGTTCAAGGGTTTATCAGAAGAGGAATTGGACGAGGCTGCATTTGTAACGATCCCCGGATCGGGCGCTGGTAGTGAGTGCTGCTGTGTGTATGTGATTGAACGCTGTCACTGACGATTGCCCCGCATAGTATACTCGCTTCTCGACTCTGGGGAGATACTGTAGGGAACGGGCGGCTCTTGGGCAGTTAGCATGCTTGTACACGTATCACCCATGCATTCCTATCCATTTAGCACATTTAGCACTCAACTGTACACTCAATGTTCGACTGAATCGGTTAGCTACGTACATGAAGTACTGGGTACATGTGGTTCAGTTACGCCAATATGCAGTCTCGTACGGCGTGATTGCCAACGACATATGTGATATCTCCCCTAAGCCATGATATCAACAACGTGACGAAATTCCCGTTCTTGAAATGTGTCGCTATCGCCATCTAATCAATTATTCCCGTTCGATACTGATAATTCCCGTTCGCTCGGCATGTCATATTTGTTTTGAAAGTCCGGAGCGTCGGGTCGAGGGTGAATGAGTCCAGGTGACCATAATACATATACGTCACGGTGTAAACATTTTTGTATCATCCGAACCGTTGACTTCTTGACATACATTATCCAAAATGACACAATCAGTCGAATCCAGCTCTACACTGTTCAGACCCGAGGAGCACGTCCACCGTCGTTGTGAGTGCAACAAGTGAGACAACCATCAGCGACGACCGGTATGCTAATCTTTTGCTAGTCAACCCTCTCACCGGGAAGCACGTCTTGGTATCTCCACATCGATCATTGAGACCATGGAATGTGGGTGGTCTGTTTTGCTTCCATTCCACATCACTGACTTTGAGACGCAGGGACAAACAGAACCTACCAGTACCGACGTCAGGCCGAGCTACGATCCTGGATGCTACCTGTGCCCCGGGAACGAGCGATCCACCGGACACAGTAATCCCCAATATGAAGGTGTATATGTGAGTGATAGATGTCAACGTGGGATACGACTGACCTAATGTAGATCTTCGACAACGACTTTCCAGCCCTTCTACCTGACTCCCTTCCCCAACTCTCGACAAAACAGACAAGCGGCAGCGAATTCTTCCAGAGTGATCCTGTCAGAGGGAGCTGCAAAGTCATCTGCTTCCATCCCCGACATGACCTCTCTATGGCTAGCATGAAACCGGAGGAGCTCAACCAAGTGCTGGATGGGTGGAAGAAGGTGTACAAGGAGGAAGGCAGTATGATAGTTGAGAAGAGCTCAGAGGGTTGTGTCCAGATCTTCGAGGTGAGTATTCGCAAGGTGAAACTCGCGCCGTGTCTAATCGGCGTTGCAGAACCGAGGAGCTATGATGGGTTGTTCAGCTCCGCATCCACATGGTCAAGTGTGGACCACGTCTTTGTGAGTGGATGTGTTCCGCCAGCAAAGCCCTTACTGATGTACCTCGTAGCATTCCCGACGAGCATGCTACGGAACTCTCCAACTTCCGTCAATACCTTTCCACTCATCCCTCATCCTCTCACCTTCTCTTGGACTATGCGAAAGCGGAGCTCGATGCCGGCGAGCGTGTGGTGACAAGTCACGAGAGCGGATGGTTGGCAGTGGTACCTTTCTGGGCTACATGGCCTTTCGAGGTGTTGAGTGAGTCTACGCAGAACACGTTCACTCCTCGCTGCTCGCTCACCCGTATCCAGTACTCCCATCGAAGCGTCACATCCCATCAATACTGCAGATGTCAGAGGAGGAGCAAGCGGGTCTCGCAGCGATCATGAAGGACGTCCTTGCCCGTTATGACAATCTCTTCTCGTATGTCCTTTTATCGTTCGCTTACAAGTCAGCGGGTGCTGACCCTCGCGCAGATGCCCGTTCCCATACTCCATGGGGTTGCACCAGGCTCCTTTACCTCCCAAAGATGCTGCGAAAGATCCTTCTCAGGTCCACCTGCACTTCTACCCGCCGCTCTTGCGTAGCGCGACTATCCGGAAATTCATGGTTGGGTTTGAGCTCATGGGAGAGTCCCAGGTGAGTAACAGTGCTCACCACGGTACATGTGCTGATCACGCATCACAATAGAGGGACATCCCACCTGAGCAAGCTGCCACCCGTCTCCGCGCTTCGTCCGCTTCTATTACGGCTGTGAGCAAGTAGCGAATGAGTCTACCTCGAACAGACTCTTCCGGCTGCAAAGGTTGCACAACGCCTGCAAGTGGAGGAGGTTATTTAGCGTTGTGGCCATTATACAGTAGACCTTACATGCACACAAAGTTACCCTTACCCTATGTCCTTCTGCCAAACGTCGGCGGCTTCGCTGGCGGAGTCTTTGTCAATCATGATGGACAAACGGGGTCTAGGTGGATCAAGTGACGTCGAATGCATTTGCGCAAGCTATGTTGCATCTCCCGCCGAGAACCAGCCATACGACCTAGCATGAGCCATTCCGTTTCGCGTTGGAGGTTAGGGGGTTAGACAGGTTAAACGGAGGGAGATCTTGTTGGCGGCGGGGGTCGATCTGCATATCTGCGATCTACCTAGCTGAGCGTGTCGGCCCTCTACATGCATAGCAGGACCAGTCACAGGCACTATAAATGTCATCAGGACCACTGCACTAGGGAAAAACAGGTGCCGTCAAGATGTAGTGCAAGCCGGTTGACCGAAGTGAAAGTATTCCGACTTGCGGTGCCGGATCTAATCTATGTGACATCATCGCCGTCAAGGCAGATTGCGGATGTCAAGATGCCCATAGAGATTACCCATACACGCAGGACGAGCTGGTGCGGTTATTACCCCGCACGTAACATCAGATGCACTTCAGCCTTTCCTCTGCGAGATGTTATAGTTGACAACTCGACGTATTCTCACGCTGATTCAGGCACAAGCGCCCAGACGTCGTTGTCATGTTCTTAGCGTTATAGTGTCCGTTGACCTGAAGCACGGCAAGATTGGCTTTATGATGCTGTGTACAGTGTTTCGCCCGTCGGGTTTCCCGAGGGTGCATCGGGGTGGAGAAAGATGCTAAGAAAGCCGCCTTATCATGTTCTCACCGTATAAATGCAGCCCTGTGCCAGCGATCACCCACTCCACTTGATCATCTCTCACAACACTGTCGCTAAACTAAGATCACGATGGGACTACACGGCGAAGGTATCGGCGGAGTCATCTTCTTGGCTCTATACAGCGTCAATTTCTCCCTGTTGATGTTTGGTTTCTTCACCCGGCGGATCAGCATCAAATCGGTCTACGCGTTTCTTCTCTTCCACGTCCTGCTCCGACTCGGTGCGCAATCCGTCGCCGTTGCACTTGGGACACAGAAGCGATTGAACGAAAACTTACTCATCGCCTTCTTCGTCTTGGGTGCAGAAGGTTACTTCTCCCTTGTTCTATGCACATATCGATTCCTCATCCACCATCACCAGCATGTCTATCCAGTCGATGGAAGTTGGTTGGAAGGGAAACCTCAGAAGAGTAAAGATCCATGGTATAAAAGGTTGAGAAGGGCTTTGACAGCTCGAACCGCGGACGGGAAGAAGGATCCTTGGGTGATGACTATAATTCACTGGACATTGATCTGGGTGAGTCAACGTATGTGCTCTACCATGCCGTGTCTTGCCCCTTCTCATTTTTAGTAATCCCGCCTAGGCAAACACAATCATCATCGTAGGAGGCACACGAGCTACAGGTACCGATGTCAACTCTGTCAACTTTTGGAAACGGCTACATGACTCTGAAATCATGCGAGCGGTTGGACAAGCCGTCTTCCTGGCCATCAACGTGCTACTCGCTGTATTCCTCTACCTGTCCGCCCGACAAGATCGCAATCCACAAGGCACGTTGCCCCGTGGTTGGAGTCATTTCCTCCGAGTCGAGCGCGATCACGGTGCGACTGATGCCGCCAACAGACAGCACACTCCTCAGAAGATCAGTCCCGACTTGCTCGTTCTCATGGTCGCCTGGCCACCCCTCGTTATCAGAGGTATCTTTGGCCTACTTCAAGCCCTCGTACCGAAAATCAATTACAGCAACCCTCAAGCCTACGCCTCACTCTCAGGTTTCACTCGGTTGTTCACCGCAATGGAAAACGTCTTTGCGGTTCTCCCAGAATGGTTAGCGTGTTGTCTCCTCTGCACGACCATGTTCGCGAAGCCGCACCATCACCTGGTCCATCATAAGCAAGACCGACCGGACCACGAACGGCTCGAGTCGAACCCGGTCGCAACGGAAGTCTTTAGCAACGAGCAGAGTAAAGCGTGATGGTGTAGGCGGCAATGACGTGAGGAATTCAAATAGACCCTAGTTATCAACACGTTTGAAGCAAATTGGTTTCTGCCAAGTGTTCACCTTTTTGATATGCAGCGTCCTTCTATGCACAGTCGCCAGATATGACCAATGACCACAACGTGTATGCCTGTCACCTTGGCTCTACTCGTCATTACAGTGAACGATTGGACACCGCTGAAGAACGGCACATGTCTATCTCAGAGGTGACGGCATGATTGGAGTTGTTAAGCTGCCGGCTAAATCAGATCACGCTTTCGAAAAGCAATATGAATGCTGATGCATCGTTCGAAGCTGAGCCAGTGAGCTAGCTGGCCTGACGAGCTGTCGTTGCGGATGTTGTGGGTGTGAACCTGATTGCAACCATTTAGGCTGACGATAACAACTTCTTAACGTGCGTATGCAAGGAATGAGCTGGCTTTTGCAGCATGTTGATGCGACCATTCCCAATGAGAGCAATTCGGTCGTACGGGAATGTTCTTGTCGACGACTTATGCGCTGCTTCACATTTCCCAGCTGAACGATGATATTGAGAATTGCTCCTGTCAATATAGCAAAGAGCTATGTCGTGTGGAGGTCGACCAAAATCGTCGGGTACATCTCGAATCACGGCATTGACTGGTGTTTAGCCGTCTTCGTCGTCGTCTATCTTCTCTCATTCCTTGTTACTGACCAAATGTATAAACATACCCTTGTCATCAACGACATACACCATGCGGGATGGCGACAGTGACGCAGTCGAGATGGAGCAGAGGCAACGACGTTTCCACCGTCGCTCCAGGAATGGATGTCGTCAATGCAAAACAAGGAGGGTGCGATGTGATGAAAAGAAGCCTATTTGCGGCAGCTGTGCGAGGAAAGGAGTCCATCATCTTGTGAGCTGATCGTTGCGTATTCACCAAGTGTATTTATGTTCTGGTTGAGAATGAAGGGCTCACTTCTGTCAGTGTTTATACCCCTTGCCAACGAGTGATCAAGCCGCTACCCCGTTGACGGGATCAGGCAACTGTACAGCATCGTCCTCCCAATCCACTAGTCCACAACCGCTCCGAGCAGATCATCGGATTGATACGGAGGGCTCTCGAACGGTCCATGGCATTCAGCGATCAGTGCTCGAAGCAAGCTCCACCTCATCCCCTCAACTGCTCTCAACGCAGGGCACACCTCCAGATGGCCAGCACCAAGCGGGCACCATAGAAACGTCCATGCCGGAGTACTCGGCCGATGCAGACTTCAACTGGCCATTTGTATCTCTTACGCAGACCGTGACGTATCTTGAGAACGCTCAGGAGAGGATTGCGCAAGTGATCACCCCTCCAACCTTTGTCTCTGAGTCTGCTACACGTGCTATATCGTCTCAATCACAAGCCTCAACGTCCAATCAACCATTACGGAGGATCAAGCAGCTCGACCCTCTCGTTGCGTATTTCCCCTCCACAGAGCAACGCCATCTGGTGAGTTACCAACCCGACCATGAGAGCGTTTAGACCTGATCAATTCGGGATAGTTTCGACATTTCCTCAACGAGACAGCTTCATCTCTTGTCGTCATACCAACATCCGTAGAGAAGAATCCTTGGTTGCTCCACACTATACGCCTGGCACTCGGGAAACCATACGGCCAGGATGTCTATCACGATGCCTTTCGCACCGCTCTCATATCTCTCGCGTCGCTGGACCTGGGAATGAAGTGCAGTTCTACTCTGCAGCATCCGGACGATAACACAATGTACAATCTTAGTGACGACCAAAGAACAACAGCATTGGAACTGCTAGGTATCGGGGATGCACTCAATGGGAAGCACCTAGATCTGAATGCGGTAGACTTGAGTATAGGCACAACTTTGGCATTGGCCGTTCGCGATGTAAGTTGTACCTATCGACATGGCAAAGGTATTGACCCTTGTTCGCCAGAGACTGGCAGGATGTCAAGACTGGGAGGAACCCATGACGATTGGAAGCAATCTGATCAATGGACAGGGTGGACCTGGGGCTTATGTCGATAGAAGGCCAACACTGCAGACGAGGTTCCTAATAGAACAAATGGCGTGCGAGGATATACTAGGTACGTAATGAGATATGCAAAAATGGTCTGACAAGGACTAGGCTGCATGACAGTGTTTGTCGCTCCCAAAATCATGACATGGGACAATCCATGGTTGTTCTGGCAAGATACAGGAGGGAACACCGTCGGGTCATGCGAACAGGCAAAGGATGAAGCAGATCACCTCACTGTGGTCTATGGCTGGAGTCGGTGAGCTGGTCCGAACACCTTCGCTTAGCTACGATGCTGATCCCGCGGCATGGTGTAGGCAAGCTTTACAAGCCTGTGCCCGTGTGAGTGCACATGCTGACATGGAAAGAACACTGCGCTGACTCGTCACAGAGCATGATACTGCACGACGAGCATCGACAAATCGGATCGTTGAAGGAGCGGCACCTGAAATACGGTTACGCTGTTGTCGATTCCAATATCAAACGCCGCGAGCTGTTGCTGTTCAATCGAAGCAAACAGCTGACAGAGGAGGTGCAGACCTTGCACCTTCAAACTATGGTGAGCCAATACCACTCGCATGATTTGTCAGTCCGTTGCATGTCAAACCGCTGACTAATCACAGCTGTCGATGACCACGCCCCGTGTCATACGAAGCGTCTCTTGCCTCTTGATCTGTCTGGAAGTGGTTATTCTAAGCAGTCATCTTGGTCAGGAGTTGAACCAAAAGCACATACAAGCGAAAGTGACGACTGTTCTCGACATGGTGGATGAGGCGATGACCGAAGGAACGCACGCTGGGTATGTCAGATCTCGAAAGCGCACCGTCCTATCTTCTTGACGCTCTTTCCATAGGTTTCTGCTGCCGCTAGTATGGATGGCGGTGTGTATCACCCCTGATAAGAAGGCAAGGGTGCAACACCTGTTCTGGGAACTAAGACAGCACTACTATCTGGAGCCGGCCTTGATGGAACGGCTAGCGCGATTCGACTGGGAATATTACGCTACAGCTAGCACAGACACATGGGTGGATGAGATGAGGAATACAAACACTTATGTTCCGGTCTTTTGAATGGTCCGTATGCATCATTATATGTAGTTCTATACCTCTAACGCTTACAGCTGAGCGTCCACCAGCTCGCGATATCTTCCTCCCCTCGCGATGAGCTCTTCGTGCGTTCCAAATTCGACGATGGAGCCCAACTCCATCACGTAGATGACATCTGCTTTTCGTATCGTTGACAGGCGATGGGCGATGTGGATAGTTATCCTGTACAACTACGTTAGCTCCCTATCGAAGATTGTTCGGATCGAAGCGCCTACCTTCCCCGCGACGCGTTGTCAAGTGCCTCTTGTACACGAGCCTCACTCTCGCCGTCAAGGGCGCTGGTAGCCTCTGTTCGCGTGTCAGCGGGTAGAGAGTGGGACTGAGTTATTGCACTTACCATCGAGTAGAAGAATCCGTGGGTCACGGATGAGTGCTCGGGCGATACATAATCGCTGCACACGGGGTCAGCCAGCCCTCCTGTTATACGAACTCACCTGCTTCTGACCACCACTCAGTTGTCCCCCTTTCATGCCAACCTCGGTGTCGAAGCCTTGTGGAAGCGACCGTACAAAGTCCAATATGCTGTTGATTGTCAGCGTGGGGATAGTGTTTTGTACGACGACTTACCAAGCTTGACGGCAGGCTTCTTCCAAATCTTCCTCGGTCACTTTCTCTGGCGCCACTGATCCGCTCTAAAAACGGTGGATCAGCTTTTGTAGCTCACGGGGATATGACACTTACACTCAAGTTCCACCGGATCGACATGCTGTAGAGAATCGGTTCCTGACTGACATATCCCATCTGACCACGCAACTCATCGACATCCATCTGCCGTATATCGCGTCCATCAAGCAATATGCGACCAGAGGTGGTCTCGTAGAAGCGTTGTAGAACAGCGAGAACACCTGGCACTGTCAGCTCCGGTTATCGTCTTTACACGTACTGCTCTTTCCTGCACCACTCGTCCCACAGAACGCGTACGACTTGTTGGACTCCATCCGAAGGCTGATGCCAGCTAGGGAAAGAACTTGGGGGCGACTAGGATAACGAAGCTCCACTCGGTCGCTAAAGTAGTGTCAGCGAGGTTTTCATACATTTCACTCACAACTCGAGGCCTTGAGTCGTCTTGTCATTGATGACTTCGTCGGCGGCTCGGGCAGCAGTTGCAGACTCCAGTTGTGGGTCTCGGGTGAGCCATGACTAGGTGGTGTCAGCGCCGGCCATACAGCGTAGAGCTAGACTCACATCGATAATTTTGAGAGACCCTCTCATACGGGTATAGTCTCCGGTGTAGGTAAGCAGCCTTGCAGAGATGAACACTGCGACGACCACCGACTCGAACACTGTGAACACGTCGGCCCTCTCCTGAGCAAAGCGTCAGCACATACCATAGCCGCCTTCGAGCAACACTCACCGCTGAACCCCTCACGATCTCCTTCGCGCCCCACCAGAACATGAGACCTGCAAAGAAATCGATCATGCCCTGGCAGAACCCCAACATCGCGGCCGAGGCGACTAGCCATCGTTTCTCGATGGTTCCACCGATGAATCGACTCTTGAACCCTCGTACCACCTCGGCTTCACGTGAGAGAGCGCTGATCAAGGAAAGGGAATTGACCGCCTCACTGATGTACTCGGATTGCTGATCCGTCTTGTGGTTCAGACTCGCCTCGAATACCTCTTGACACTTGAAGTTGACGTAGCCCGCCCCGACATTGGCGGTCAGTGTGGGAACGACCATCACAGCGAGTCGCCAGTTGAGCACGAAAGACATGATCAAGGTGGCGACCAGGTTGGAGGAAGTGCTGATGATCTGCGCGAGGATTAAACCGACAAAGTTTCCAACGTTCGCAGGGTGTTGACTGACGGCGGCTGTCAGGGTGCCACTTCCCGAGTCTTTCTCCTCGAAGAATGCGATTTCTTGCTTGATCAACGCTCGGAAAGACTCTCGTCGAAGTTCACGAGATATCTGGTTCCCGCTGTACTCCAAGCCAAACGCTTGTACACTGACAATGATAGTCGCGACAATAGCAAGCACAAGGAACCAAAGGGACCAGTTGTTCACCTCGGATCGCATCGTGGTGTGGTCGCCAATGTTCAAGGCGACAATAGCTCGTCCTGTCAACCACCCTGCGATCACAAAGGTACTTCCGCCAATGATGCCGAGGATGATGGACGTGGTCAAGGTGTATTTGATCTTCGAGAATGCCGTTCGCGCTGAAGGATATGGTGGCGGTAACGGAGTGGGGGGGAGAGTCGAAGCTGGCTGGTGCTCGCGAACAGTGGAAGGAGTACTGATCGTCGGGTGCGGTGTGACCTTGCGCGATTCGGCCACAGCTAAATGGGGTAGGGCTAACGACCGGAACAACTGGTTGGGACATGCCGGATCGAGCAGCTCGTCGTAGGTGCCGGTTTGTACGACCTGGCCGGAAGACATGACAATGATCCGGTCGGCAGCGACGACGGTGGACAAACGATGGGCAATGGCGATGAGGGTCATCCCTCGTTCGCGCTGCTCGTCAATCAATGTTTGTTGAATATCCATCTCGGTGTCGGCGGACACAGCGGAAGTCGCCTCGTCCAGTAACAAGCATCGTGGTCGGCGAACCAAGGCGCGAGCTATCGCGACACGCTGGATTTGACCACCGGACAAGACACCGGTACGACCACCAGCCACAACGGTTTCGATTCCATCAGGCAGTTGGCTCACAAATTCCCAGGCCTGAGCTTTGCGCAGAGCATCCTCCACTCGCTGCTTGATCTCGACCAGACGAGCTTGGTCTTGCGGTGTCCCAGTAGCCAGGTCGATGTCAGATCGATACTCCAGCTCGGTGCCACTGAGACCGATAGCGACGTTGTCAAAGACGGTGCCGCTAACGAGCTGAGGGTTTTGTTGAACCACAGCGATCTGACTACGAAGGGACGTGATGTTGAGGTCTCGGACGTCGAAGCCCGCAAATCGAACTATTCCGCTACCAGCAACGACGTCTTCTTCCAAGTAGGATTGTTCTTTGTTCGGGTCAGACATGCTATCGAGTATCGCCCTGTCTTCAGAGGTTATGGTGGTGGCAGTAACGGGGTCGTACATCCTCAGAAGTAATGCTGCCAGGGTGCTCTTGCCGCTTCCACTAGGTCCAACGAATGCTGTAAATTGTCCCGTACCAATCGAGATCGAGACGTTGTCCAGGGCTTTCTTGGTAGGTCGACCCGGGTATGCGAATGTGACTCCCTCTAGATCGACAGAAGGCTGCCAGCCTGGAGTGTCCTGGAGGCGGACACCAGAAGAATCCCGAACATCGATGGGTGGTTTTCGCTCGATCTGTTTGCGCAGGCTGCCTAGACTGTGCACGGCAGAGGTGGTCGCCACGGCGTGGGGTACGATGGAGGCAAAAGCGAAGAAGATGTTGGTGTAGTTGTAGATTGTCTACAAGCTGTTAACAATCTGATTACCAAAGATGCAAATTTACTCACGGTAACAACGTTGCCGACAGAAACCCCATTCTTAACAATTGATATACCGCCATACCAAAAGCCCATCGAGTAGACGATAAAACCGAAACCATAGACCACTCCCATCTGCAACCCTTTGATACCATTGATCCGTATCGCAAGCGACTGGAGTGGTCGAAACATGTCGGATTCCAACTTGGCCAGTAGTCGTGACCCGATGCCGAAAGATTGTATAATACGGACTGACGACAGGCCCTGTTCGATCAAGGTGGACGCCCTTCCGTCAATCTCGTCACTCGTCTGAGAAACCTTGTCGAAATAGTACCCGGAAATACCGAAAAAGCCAAATATAATAGGAAGCAGGCATAGGAGGACACCGGCCATACGCGGGGAGCGCACAAACGCTGAGACTAGTGCCTGCAGCATACACATGAGCGTTGGTTCCACCTTTGAATATCACGACAGCTCACGGTCACGATCAAACTGGTCGACCAGATCAGATACCCTAAACGCTCCCCTAATCCCGTTCGAACACTGTTGATGTCTTTGCTCGACCGAGAGATGACTTCTCCAGGACCTATACGGTCGTAGAAGGCTTGGTCTTGGACGATGACCGCCGCTAGATACTCTTCTAGCAATGCATTGGAGAGTTTGGATCCTGCCATCGGGACTGCGCGAGTGTCAGCTTGTCAGATCAATAGAACATCCGACTCACAGCAGAAAGCAAAGATGGCAAACGTCAACCAAGTGACAAGCCCAATCATGAGCATGAGCCATCCACACTCATCGCCTCTTGCCCTGACGATCGAATCATCCGTGCTGTTGACACCGCCGGTCCAATAACCGAACATCATGTCGAACGCGGGTAAGCTCACACCAGATATCAGAGCGCCTATCGTGCCAACACCATAGTACATGTATGGATGACCGAAGAACCCTTTCGGATCTCTGAAGATGGATGGGACTGGCGGCGCGAAGGATAGGATGTACAACACATTCGGGAGTGTCGATCGGTGAGGAGTCAACGGCGGTGTGTGGACTGATTTGACATTGCCGATCTCGACGTCGTTCGCATTGTCCATCATGCTGGCGGGGGTAGTTCACTTCAAAAGCAATCTATACACAAGTCATATCGTCGGCGCCTTTCAAGAAGGCTTCTTATGCCCGCTTTTTGACATGGAAACACATACGAACAATACGATCTCACCTCGCAAGCTATACGAGGTCATACGACGGAAAGCTAGTCATCGCTCGTATATGACCGAAAGAGAATGGCATCATATGGGTCGGAATTCTCGTATAGCTCGTATAGCACGTGGAGTGAGACGGAAGGAATACTTATGCTTTCCCCTCAGATAAGCAGGTCGAATCTTTGTCGCCTTGGCAATGTCCAGGAGAAACGAAACGGGCAAACCAACACTGTCAATGCGGTACGCGTAGGAGGTTAGGGGGTTAGAGAGGTTAGGGGGTTAGGGGAATCGTGTTCAGTGCGATGACTAGGGCCACCCGCAGGAGCAAATTCGCTTAGTATATGCAAGCAGCGGCATGCTTAAACGGGGCGTTCGGCTCGCCTACGTACTGCTGTACGTGAAGTGATGTGAGATCAACTGGTAATCTGGCCGGCTGCTGGCCTACGGTGGGAAGTTGCGACAGCGATTAACACGTCGAGGGGGATAGCAACTATGTTGTTGGCGAACGTCGCTGGCTCTCCGAACGATAGATGCCCAATTCGTGTGGTGTCTTTCAACGAAACAACCTGGAATCCATTGATGTTTGGTTCCGCCAGTCCTCCACGGATGCATTATAAACGAACTAAGCGACTTGATCAAATTATAATTACCTTGGTATTCGGATGCAATCCATTTTTGCCTGCTGCTTCGCTTTGGCGTGAGAGCTGGTACATGGCGACTCGGCCGAACACCAACGTGCCTGGCAGCGAGAATATAGGGCGACTTGGTCTATCATCCATCAAACGAAATCTGCTTATCAGATTACTGCGGGCGTGCAGCGTCCGATCCGAAAAAAATTGTTCGGGAGACGTTCTGTCTACATATATATATATACATATAAACTGTTGAAGGGCAAAGTATTCTCGCATCCCACTCAACCCTTCCCATCCACATAATGTCGTCTACGTCTGTAGAGAGCAGACTGTCTGGCACAACCACACCTGATGACAAGGAAAAAGTCATTAGGGATCTCCCTGTGGTACCTCACCTCACCCAGACCGGAGATGACGAGTTGCATCAGACCGACGTCACGTCCGTAGACAAAAGGGATATACCTCTGAGGTACAGGCTCTTGGCCATGTCGATGATCCTGTTCTTTGCGACTGGCTCTTCATACGCAGAAGGCACGCTGAGTCCGTTGAAGAGTACCATCAGGAAGAAATTGAAGATTACGAGTGGGTTTGCGATGAGGATGGGTGGTGCTGACTTGTTCAGACGCGCAGTATGGTACAATCTCGTCGGCCTCGTCGCTGGTTAACACGATACTACCCATCATTGGTGGTGTTGGCATTGATTATTGGGGTGCAGCGTAGTGAGTGTGGAAGATCAGTTACAAGCACACCGCTGATCCGTCGTAGTGCCGCTGTCATCTCGAGCGTCTTTGTCGTACTCGGTGCCGTCATATCTGCGGCTGTGAGTGGACCAAGTACCAATTAAAGCGCCCTCTGACGGATCGAACAGGGCACACACGGACAACACTACGGAATGCTTGTTGGCGGTCGTATCCTGATGGGTTTCGGCTCGACCGGTAGGTCATGACAACATACGAATCAATCTGACATCTACAGTCATCGAGTCCACCCAAGGCAAACTCTACGCCCACTGGTTCGCAGGCTCACATCTCGCTTTCGTGTTTGCCATCGATATCGCCTGGAACCGAATCACCGGAATCATCGCAAAGACGAGTGCGGTTCCGATGAGTGAGATCAATGGGTTCTGGGGCTGGGCGTTGTGGTGCGTCTTCCATCCTTTGCTCGACACATTTCTGACAACCCGCAGGATTCCCGCTATCATTTGTTTCTTCAATCTCGCCTTGTGTGTGGCGTACCTGTTCTACGAACGAACCGTGCCAAAGGCGTATCGACCACCACTTGGAAAGGACGCGCATGACAAGGAAGGGACCTTGAAGAAACGTGTCACCTTGAACACCTTGTATGCTTTGTGAGTTGGCCGCCAGTGTACTGAGAAAGTCCGGCTTACAATGGTCGCAGACCCAAGTTCTTTTGGATCCTGTGTGGAACACAGATGTTCCAGAATGCCGCGGTAGCGACCTACACATCCAACCTTGCCGACATCCAGACCAGGACTCGAGGCACGTCAAAGCTCGCTGCTGGATACAATTCGTCGCTTCAAGGTGTAATCCCCGTGGTTCTCACTCCTCTGACCGGGTTGTTTTTCGACCGGTTCGGATATAGGATGTTCTTTGGTGAGCAAAACAGATATAAGCTGTATCTCGCTGACCCGGATTAGTCTCATGGACCGGCATGCTGTACATCATCGTGTTCGTCTTGATCGGATTGACGACGGTCCATCCACTCGCTCCCATCATCATCAGCTCCTTCGCAAACGCTACCAACGCGGTGACATTCACATGCGCGATCCCCATCTTAGTAGGAGATGATCGACTGTTGGGTACTGCGTTTGGTGTATGGAAGGCGTTTGTGAGTGGTTGTTTGGGATACGGATCATATAACTGACCTTTATCAGGCCAATGCCAACACGCTTGTATTGGAGGTCGCAGCGGGTGCCATTGTAGGTACAGGATCAACTTGATATTGGCAAACCTAACTCCCTCGCAGCAAGACAGATCTTCCACTGACTCTTACGACAACGTGATTTACCTCTTGATCGCTATCAAAGCGTTGCAAGTAGTTTGGGGACCCATTTACGACTACCTCGACGGACGATGGGTTGGTCATTCTCTCAGACGCGGCGAGCTACAGCGTATCGAGATTCGCAAGCAGGATCTCGAGCAACACAAGGATTCCCCAGGTTGGCGGGTGTCCAGAGTTACAATGTTTGTGGTAGGGGGACAGCTTACAGCGCTGATTATCGTCGCTTGGGTGGTGAGTGCCAGGACCCACTGCCAAGATATACGCTCATGCTTCTGTCTTTGCAGGTCTACATCATCTACTCTCTTGGGACATAGTCACCCTAAAATCTAGAATTATGCATTCACCTCGGTCATTCACCCGGTTATTGTGTTTACCTCCATGAACATGCCTGCCAGAACGCGGCATGCAAGGACGACGCCAGCTACGTGTGGAGACGGCAACGGCAAGCTTCTTTACGTATGTAGCACGCAGCGTCCGTTTTTCTCGGTGCATCGTGTGCTCTTCTATCATGCTTGGCGTGAAGAGACCTCACCTCTGTCATGTGACGAAGCATGTTGACAGCCCATATGGCAACCACAACCTTTCCTTCTCTAACGCCGTATTGAGTTCCAAAACACTGGGTTGGGTTTTGACTTGCCGACTACGGTAAAGTGCCTGAGGATTGAGTGAGTAAACCAAAAGAATTAAAAAGTGACGATCGACTTCTTCGGGAAGCATTGGGAGAGTGTTGGTCTGCACCGTCCATGGGGATAGGAGGATGAGACAGTCTTAACGAGAGGATGGTTGCATACATCACGGGATGGGTACGAGCAATTTAGAGTATGTTCGGGTAGTGGTTGTTGTTAACCGGGGGAGATAATACTAGGCAGGCTGGAACGAGGAAAAAGTATATGATCTGATAGCTCAGCCTTGTACACCCACACCGATCTGTATATTGGCACCACTGTTGACCCAGCTCTACACTCCCAAGCGCACACACACGCACACACACACATATATACACAATGTCACCGCACACACACGTAGCAGACTCCCGTCGTCATCGTCGACCTCTTGATCAGGCGATTTACTTCATCACTTTTGGGCTCGCTACCACCACACTCGCGGCTGCATCCAACGCCTTGGTGAGACGTAACCACGATGTAGGCTATGCGACCCGGGTGGCCGCTCAGAGAGGTGGTGAGTGATCAAACGGGCTAAGGAGACCTGAGCTGATACAGTATCCAGTCAAGCTCATTGTCGCGACTAACGCGTTGACCCAACCTGGGTATGCCTTGTCCTGCGCCGCGAGCGGTACGCTTGTAGGTGAAACCGTCAGATGTATACGTGAACAAGATGCTGACAGAATTGTAGCTAAACGCACTCACCCTCTTCTTGATCTCGTTCAAACTACCCCACTTTATGCGTAAACTCGCTTGGACGTTGCCAGTTCTCGCCACATTCAACTTTATCTTCATGCTCGCCACTACCATTGCCGTGTTTTACCAGGCCAAAACGGGTCATCTCACTTCGTACGGTACTTTGAACGGTATCGTCTTACCTCAAAGCGTTCTCAAGGCAAGCGCTGCGTCTGTAGGCCTGACCGATGATTTGTGAGTGCTGCGTGTCGCAATGAACTATTGCTGACCCAACTTGACAGCTGGGGTAAAGACTATGTCAAGTTCATGGCAATCATGGGTATTCCCACCACTGTCTTTGCTGCTATTGTGAGTGATCAGGAGTTAGTACCGTGCTGACCCCACGTAGACCGCTTTCCTCGCGTACGGCTTCTGGAAACGAGAGCAGGCCGCCATGCGCGCCGAACACACTTCCGTCCCGACCTACAACAACGACAGCATTGCGCACGTCGACGAGAAAGGCACCACCCAGCACATGGAGCGGGTGTAGGCGTTAGGGTTATGATGATGAGGGTGCATGTATGCATGGGAAGGGGGAAAGGACTTTTGTATACCATTGTTTTGTATGTGATGTTTGTGCTTATGTAAGGTTATCGTTGAATGAGGTCATCCACTTCATGACGCGTTGAGAGAGAGCGTGTGTGAGCGTTGTCATCTCTTTCTTCTTCGATTCTTTTTTCTTGATCACTTGCTTTGGGTACATCGAAAGGTAGAAATCGTATGCATCGCATCGATCATGTCTTGATACTGCACACCAAAACACAGTCGTATATAAAAATGGCAATGGCATTGGGACAACCAGCATTCGTGGTGGAACGACCGCTCGAGGTGGAACCGGTCCACGTACAGACCGTTCATCCAGAGGTGATCAATCAGATCGAACAACGGGTCGAAGCGGACGAGTTGGCACTGATCGAAGCTGAGATCGAGGTCCAGAAGAAGACAGAGAGGGAACGGTTAGTCCGAGGGATAGACAATGACGATCTCAACGCGATGTTGAGGACGTTTGACAAGGTGAGTCGTAGCGATTGACCTAGAGCTGATGTGTAGCAAGTACAAAACGTGCACATCTGTCCCCCGCCATACGAGAAGATTAACACCGCAGCACTGGATCTCAGACCATCTCCAGATGAGGATTTCACCGTCGAGAAGCTCACCAGTAATCTTGAGAGATTCTATGCCAGCGTGGTGACAGGGGTGATACGTGGCATGACTGAGATACAACGGATAAGGAACTGGGAAGATGGTGGGACAAGAACAGGAGTCGCTCTCTTGGTGAGTTGATCGTACCTAGCAGCCATCTAACTCCTCTAGGCATACTCTCTCGCCTGGTATCTCAACCTGATCACAACGTCGTTCCTTCTCTTCCTCGCAACGTTGGTGTTGTTCCCTCCTGCTCGCCACTACTGTTTCGCTTCTCCCTCTCGTTCTGTAACATCGCAAGACCAAACCGATTGGAGTCCCTCCGCTACCGAGTCCAAAGCGAGTGAATGGGCGAGCACGATGCGGGACACGCTGACTTCCCTCACGAATCCTGCCGGCGGGGCGAAGGGCTTCGAATCGCAGGTCACCGAAGAGGTCAATGGAGTGATGGTATCGGATATGAAGAAGAAGGAGGATTCAGAGTTGAAAGATAAGAGTACGAAAGACAAGGCCATAGCGCTTTATGGGAAACCGGCGATGAGGATTATAGGTGGTCTTGCGGACAAGTGGGAGAGGATAGCCAAGTGAGTCACAAGTACACTGTCGGCGATGTCTGACCTCCCCTAGTGCTCTCGACCCCACTCCACCATTCCTCCTGGAACCGCATCGAGCCAGGGTGTTCTGCTGGCTCATCGCTCCGATTCTATGTAAGTGAACTTACCTCTGGTCATGCTGACGACTTCAGTCGTGTCAACATTTGTATCCGAACGCATGTTCTCGCGAGTGTTCGGACTCATCTTCGGTTTCGCCATCTTTGGCCAGCCTGTGATCACAAGGACGTTGGAGGAGCTTGACAAGCGTTTCCCTCATTGGATAGAGAGGACCATCTTGGAAAAGTAAGCCGCCTTGGGTTAGAGAAAGGCTAACCCCACACAGCAACATACTCTCGGATGTCCCTACCAATGCTCAACTCATCATGAGATTGTTGCGAGATGCTGAGCACAAGCGGCACCCCCTTCCACCTCCTCCCGAGACGGAATCGATCGAAGAGCCAGAAGAGGACGACGACGGTGAAGAGGAGGAAGAGACTCAACAAGGGGGAGGGAAAAAGATTACCAAGGGGCTTGCCAAGGCAACAACAAAGGCCAAGACAGGGATGAGGTCCAAGGCGAGACGGGCTTGGGACAAAGCGGGAAGATTAAAGGAGGAGGTGAGTCCTTGAGGGCGAGTGGAGCTGACTTGACCAGAGCTTTGCGTGGGTGACTGGACATAAACATATCGACTACGAAAGTAAAGCAAAGGTGGGTGATACCGTAACGGCTAAGCTGAGATGACAGAACACACTTGACACACTGCACATGTCCGAGGATACCAAACCTGCCCAAGCACTGCTCAAGCGTCTGCCTAGTGGAGATGACGAGGATTCACCGGACACACCTTCTCGTGAGTTGTCTGTTCGCAACTCCGCTAATTCCCAGGCTTCTACGTGCACCATGTGAAACACGGTCCAGGACATATCATTCTTCACCCTCCCACTGTCCCCGTCGCCAACAGCACATCCTTTACCCCGGCACGAATCACATTCACCACGATCCGTCACGTCGCACCCTCAAGGAACGTCAGTCTCGAGTCGGAAGATGAGCCATCCGGAGGTCATCTCACCATCTCCATCAACGACGTCGTGTCGCTCAAGAAGGAAGGGATGAACCTCCCCGGACGGGTCCTCACATCATGGGCATTAGACACGGAGGGAGCGGGAGGTACAGGGTTGGAGATCAAGATTATTAGAAGGGACGTAGTCACCGGGTTAAACAACGACGCCAAGGTGTCGATGCCAGGGGGAAAAGAAGAGACGATCAAGCTAAAGTCGATCGTCAGGCGGAACGAGTTGTTTGGTCGTCTGCTTGCGTTGGGAGAGCAGCGCTGGGAGATGTTGTGAATGTACAAGGATGATACGATTATTGTTACCCCGCAGCGATATATACACGTCGTTACAAGTCACTATGAAGCCATCTCGTTGATTACACCCGTCCCGCCTAGTTGATCCTCGCCTGTTTGAGAACTGGACGTGCCGCCTCCCCCGTCGAAGCTCTCTTCTTTCCCTTTGTCACCTTTGGATACTGGACCTGCATCGGTCTCACTTCTACCGTCGCGGTGTCTACCCGATCACTAATGAACCTCGCCTCGCCAAAGTACGCCTGTGAGGTCGAGTCAACGTGGCGCTCTTCACTGTCCAACCCATCCCCCCAGTCATCATCGCCCTTGGGTACTTTACGGTGACACACGTTCACGATGAGATATTTTCGAGCGGCTTGGTTCGCTTCGAGGAGAGAGGAGTAGACGACTTTACCGACAAGTTTCTCTTTACCGGTACGTTCGGTGTGATGGGCGTATGTGGTTGATACGAGAGTATACACCGTTGGAAGAGGGGTAGGTTCCAGTGCGCTGGATTGGGCAGTGACCGGAGACGGTGCGGGTACGGCTCGAACAGGAGCGGGTCTAGGCGCTGGACGAGGAGGCAGTGCATGTCGCTCGATGTGTACCCTCAGGTTCTCTCCCTCGGGACACCGTCCGCTGATCTCGAAATTCAACCCTTCACCTCCCTCTTGCACGTCATCAAAGTAGTCATCCCCCATTTCTTGCTCTTGCTGTCTCCATGCTAATCTCACTCCAGCGATAGCCTGTTCGGGCGAGTAAGTCGTGAACATAGTCTCATGTGCATCGTTCATTCTGTCCCAGTTGTCCTCTGTCGTGCCTGCGGATGAGAAAGCGTTGGCGAGAGGGCGGCACGAATGGGCATTGAGCAATACTCACAGACGACTTCGTAAACGTACTCGGTGGATGAGGTGGACATGCTGACCAGCACTTGAGAGTGGATGTCATAACTCAAAATGCAGAAAGATGTGAGAAGTGCGGAAGATATCTGCCGCGACCCAGCGTTCAACCTCCACAATGATGTCACGTAACGTTCCCAGCCGTGCTTGAGCTGAGTCTTCATTGGAGCATCAGATATGGTGGACACATGTCATGGTAGTACCAGGGTAAACTGGAACGCGAAGTAAGCCAGCATGACGGCGCAGTGAGATTGCATGGCATTGTAGCGCATCACACAATATAGATAGGCAATTGACGAAGTAGGTTGACATTTGATGCACGTAGCTGCCTACCGTGACGTCTTCCGTATCACCGCCGACTGCTCATTGATGCCTGCACCTTGACCTCTACTCCTTGGCCCTTACTCCCTCTTGATTTCCTTGTACCTGCCTAGCAAATCCGGCCTCGCCAAAAGGACGTACAACCTCCAGATCAACGGTGGTGCAAGACACATGATCGCTCCAATCGATGCCCTTGGACTCAATGCTGCGGTCCCCTTCCCACCTTTCAATGCTTCTCCGATCAATAGAGGGATGAGCAGACATTCTCCCAAACCTAAAGACAGATAGGTGATTCGTCTCGATTCGATCGCATTTCGAGTGTTGGGTACTCCGGCGAGTAAAAGCGGTGTGAGCACTCCGACGACGAGTCCGCCGAACAACCTAGCGAAGAGGACGGTGGATGGGTTGATGTGGTGTGGTTGAAGGAGTAGGAGGGAAAGAACGAATCGAGGATGCGTGATGAGTGGGAAAGAGGCGACGTTCAAAACCGCTTCGATGAGGAAGGCTCGGCTCACCGCCTGGCCGGTGTTGTTGGGGTCTGCGGTGACGCTGGGGTTGCTGTTGGGGGATTTGTACGACATGTTGTTGGATAGTTGTGATGCTATTGAAAGATGCAAGATGCAGGAACACTTGTATTGGAACGATCGACGACGGGTAGACCGGAATCTCAATGTACGTCATCGTCGGGCAAAAGTTAGTAACTCCTCATGATTTTGACTTTGACGCGTCGACATTGGGCTAAGACTGTTGACATTTGGTTTGTGAACATTGAGCTTTAGAGGTCCCTCGATGATCACCACACACTTTGCCCTAATACCACAGCAGCGTATTTGACGCTCGTACTTCTAGATGAAACGTCGAACGCGTGACTGGGTGGCAACCTTGGTTATCGCTGCGTTCCTGTTTGCGTTCTTCACGACCAGATCACGCCAAACGACCATCAACGCAAATACGACCCAATACTATGATACCCGTGCCCACGAGTACATTGTGAATGGGGAGAAACGAATCAACACGACCTCGCTGTTTGAGCAGCAAGACGCATCCCTGGACAGCCGGCTGATGCGGAAAGCATTTCCCAAGACCGTGTACGACGTGAAGATTTTGCCATTCTTTCAAAGGAAAAGAAAGACATATCATGCGGAGACGATCACGTTGATTACATGGGTGACCACTGATAGGTTCCATAAACTACCCAAACTGGTGCAAGGTTTTCGAGGTGAGTCCGTTTTGATCTGCAAACTTGCTAAAACGTCTCCCGCAGGTCCCATGTCTATCGTCGTGTACATCCCCTCAGACGAGCAAACCGCTTCAACCCACCTGCAAGAGCTAGAACAAGTCATAGCCGCCAATCCTTCCATATCGGATCATGTTGACATCCACCTAGTCACGGCTACCCGGCTTTCTCTGCACAACAGGTGGAGGAACGTCGCTCGTGCATTTGCGACTACGGAATGGGTCTTGTTATGGGACGCCGACTTTGAGCCGTGTACGGATTACCAAGAGGCCTTTGAACGTTTCAGAAGGATGTCAGGAAGCAAGCGGGAATGGGCCAACAGGTTGGAAGCCGGGAACGCGGCTTTGGTTATACCCAGTTTCGAGTGGGTGGATCCAAAACATGACCATGGGCTCTGTCCCCGAGGCAAAGAGGTGCGTTTTGGAAATTGCGACCACCAAGATAACACATCTTCGATAGGAGCTCGCCAAGCATTACGAAGCAATGACCATTGACGCCTTTGAGAGCGAGAACCCCAGACTTTCCCACGCCACAAATTATGCTCGCTTTCTGCAGAGATCAACGGATGAGCCATACGAGGTCGAGATCGACGACTTTGAGTTTGTTTACGAGGTTTACGCCATTTTCAGACAGAATATAGACGTATGGGCAGATGAACGCTTTGCCGTGAGTTCTCGGGTCCACCTTACGTCAAGAGGCGTTGTGTGTATCTGATTGACCCGTTTGTCCAGGGCTTTGGTCCTGATAGATCCGCTTTCACAGCGAGTATGTGGTTATCAGGGATGGATTTGTATGTGCTCCATGATCAGTGGGCTGTTCATGAACCACACCACATCGAGGAGAAGACTCGAACAAGCGTGGAAAACACCGTGGCGTGGTACACATTTCGGCTGGACCTGTGTCATAGGCGAGTCGCTCAGTGACGCAAAGAAACGAACCAAATGCTAACGAGCATCCCAGTGTCGCCGATGGCCTCGCGCTGCAAGGCAAACTTCATCGCGAAGCAGGGAATCGTGTCAGGGAGATTTGCAAGGATCCGACCATGCCACTTCTGGAAAGAGACATGATGAGACTGTCGATGGCATCGGTGGTCGTGCAGGATTCACGCAACCGTATTTAAGCGCGATATACTATGCACGTATTGTTGTGCTTGATTCTCTCCGGTGGTTCCAGTCAACAAGTTTTCACAAAAAGGCGCCATTCCGTAATCTCAATTGAAAGTGACATTCCGTCCAGTGCCTTCCCATGCCGGTTGAGCCATCCGATAGCCCTTCCGAGCGACATACCATGGACACCTGAGGATTTCCGTTTGTCACCTTAAGATACAATCTCGTTGAAAACAAAACATGCACAATTAAGAACCATTCCGACGGTCCATGCACATTCCTCGTTCACCCCGGTCTCCACACAGCAGGACATGTAACCTTGTCTGGAATGCAGCGGCGTTCAACCATGTTTACCTTCCCTCCCATGTTTGGTCTCCTGCTAAAATGTATATAACCCTCTTGAAATGGTCCATCATTCCTCCCGCCTGATCATCTGCTTCTCAACGTTGAACTCGCAATACATTCCTTTTAAAACGCACCACACTATAAGATGCTTCTCAACGCCGCTACCGTCGTCGCCATGATCTTGGCCTGCTCATCGACAGGTAAGGCCATGCCCACCGCCACCGAAGGTGACCTCGCACCCCGAGCCTACCAGTCTGGTACCGCAACATGTTACAGTGAGTCTTTGTCGTCGGGTGGTCGGAACAGGTGCCCGCCGAAACGTATCTGACGGTCACTTTCAAACAGGCAAATGTCCTGACTCCATCGGTGGATCACCTTATCAAGGCGGATATGATCAACAGGGTGAATACTATTACGACGGTCAAGCTTTCCATGTGTGCTAGTGAGTTTGATTCCTGTTGCTCACAAGGTCACGTCCTGTGCTGAAGATCTGGCCCCGAACAGCTA
The DNA here is from genome assembly GCF_008629635.2 of Kwoniella shandongensis. Lineage (NCBI taxonomy): Eukaryota > Fungi > Basidiomycota > Tremellomycetes > Tremellales > Cryptococcaceae > Kwoniella > Kwoniella shandongensis. The sequence goes on from NC_089293.1 coordinate 30,364, forward strand.
CTATGTGGGTGATTTTCAAGCCTATGCGGAATGCGACTACGACTTGAACGGTGTATACATCGGATCGAGCGCCTACGATCCGAATGACCGAGATGCTCGATGTGGAGAACGGGTGAGTTTGGAAGGATGAACATACATTCCATCAGGCGTTGACGTCCCACCTCCAGGCTCCTACTTCCGGCTGTGGCATTACTCCCGGATCCCAGGATTTCAAGAAACGTCATGTTCCTCGTCAACTGACGAAGTCAGAGAAGGTGATCCGGGCAAGGCAGTACCAACCTAAGAAGGAGAAGCGTTCGTTCGTCAACTAGGCTTAGGTCGGAAAAGGACAATAGTAAATAGATTGAGGAGGACGCTGCTCTCCCGTTCAAATCTTCATACATGCGGTTTTCTTCTTTGGGCTTTTGGTTGTTTCATACATCGTGTGTAACGCGATCTTCTACGGGGTGGGATGTGGTTACCGGCGTGGAGATCCGAACTGACTGGGTCTGAGGGGTAGGTCTAAACTCTAGATGCGAGGAGAGAATTCCGAACAAGCCATGGGAAGGTGCATTCTACACGTGTATTTGGGACCGGAAAGGTATCTCTCGTCGGAAGGAGATTGTATGTATGTATTGCTTCAGTGTGAAAGTCACACAACGGGACATAGCCTTCTGCTGCACTTGTACGTGGCGTTGGAGACTACCTCATGAATCACAATCCGGTACGACTGAAACATTGAGTCGGATACTTCACAACGGGTTAAGAGTAGACATATGACATTCCTTGGAAGTCGGCACGATTCGGCATGGACCCACTGACCCTTTCGTCCTCGTATGTATCATAATTAGATGCACTGCGAGACCTCTTTAAGCATAACATCGCAGCTTCCCTTTGTCCCCGAAGTCGACGTTTTCGTCAGTATGTTCCCTAAATAGAATATTCCCAACGTCCTCCACACCAACCTCCACCTCGGCGATCGTTGCGTTTCAACATTGATCTAGAGCGCTGCGTTGGCAGTTTAGGGTATAAAGGAGACCCAGATGCATCATTTATACTATGAAAGACCATCATCCCAAGCAGCGTAATACAATAGCGTCGTGACTCAAAGACCAGTCAACGAACAAGATGTCTTTCCTCTACAAGAACGTGCTCATTCTCGGTGCCACCTCTGGTATCGGTGAGTCTGAGTCTACAGTCGAATCATCATACCAAAACCACTGACTCCCCATTGCAGGTAAGAATCTCGCTGAGACCATCCTCAAGCGAAGCAGCGCCAAGGTCGTTGTTACCGGACGAAGGGAGGAGCGATTGAAGGAATTTGTCAACCAGCATGGTGGACGATCGGCATACTATGCCTTTGACATGGCCAAGCTGGACGGTATTGAGGGCAACTTCAACAAGTGAGTAAAGCCTCCACCAATCGCTCGCTGACCGCTCCAACCTTGTAGGATCTTCTCCGAACACCCCGACATCGACTTTGTCATTCACGTCGCCGGTATCCAACGAGTCGCATTGTTCCACAAGCCTGAAGAGCTCGACATTGATATGCTCGCTCACGAGGTCAACTTGAACTACACTTCTGTCCTTTACACCCTCAAGTACGCGCTCCCTCACCTCCTCTCGCACGGTGGTGGCTCTACCAAGAAGAACGCTGCGATCGGTGTCGTCTCTTCTGGTCTTGCCATCACTCCTTTCACCATCTCCGGTAACTACGCAGCGACCAAAGCTGCCGTTCATCACCTCGTCTATGCCATCCGAGAACAACTCAACAACACCAACGTCAACGTTATCGAGATCATCCCCCCTCTCGTTAACAGTGGGTCCTGCTTGGTTTGGTCTTATGCATTCTTCGCTAACAAATTGTTTAGCCGAGCTGGGAGACGACGCGATGTCGATTGGCGTCCCCATCAACAAGCTCCCCACCTTGCCCATGGAGGAGTTCTCCGATCTCGTTTGGAAGGGTCTCGAGTCAGGAGAAACTCAGATCGCCCCTGGCACAGCGGGTGATCGTGTCAATGCCGTCGAGGCGGTGAGAGAACCCCTGTTCAGAAGGCTCGATGATTTCCTCAAGAACGCAGACTGGTGGTACAAGGACCGAGCGTAGAGGGCGTATGCCAGCGTCGTCATAGAGAAGTAGTTTGATTTGTATGAAGGTGTTGCATCATTGCATGACACGTCATTACATCTTACATACAGATAAGGCTAATCAGACTACGCTAACTGGGGAAAGCGGCACCTTCGAAATACTCCTTTGGTGCCTTCTCAAGCTCATCCAACAAAGTCTGACCCTTTGGCTCCCACCCGAACGTCTTCTTCGTCCATTCCGAACTCAAGTGAGTCTGATCGCTACCGAGGAAGTTGCCGATGAACCCGAGTTCAGAAAGCCTCTCGGTGGGAATCTTGCCCGCCGTCTTGCCGGTCTTTCTCGCCAAAAGCTCGGCGATATCTTTCACCTTGACCTTCTCTTGTATCTCATGAACAGCAACTCCGGGTTGTCCCTTTTCCAGGACCAACACGAACAGGAGACCTGCATCATCCGCATGACCGGCGGTCCAATAATTATCCTCGGACGCGTAAGGGATATATCCCAGTTTATTGGCGGCGGCGATCATCGATCCGAGGAAAGGATGGATCGATTCTTTGTTGTGGGTAACACTTGCCAATCGGACGGTGGCCGATCGGACCCCTTTATTCTTGAGCTCTCGAACTTCGACATCGGTGGTTGCTCGAGGGATCCTACCCAAAGTAGGTTCGGTTTGTTCATCGCCGTTTCCTCCGATAGGTGCAACGACACCACTGATGATGAATGATTTACCTGTACCTTCTAAAGCGTTCCCGATAAGTTGGACAATTTCACGCTCGTGAGCTGCGGCTTGGGCAGGATTGGATCGATGTTCCATAGCACAGTGAATCGTGCCGTCATGCAATTTCGCATTCGACACAAGGAGATCGTGATTGGATAGGTCGCCGACGATAGTAGTGAAGTTGGGGTCGTTCTTCACGAGAGAAGTGATGTAAGATGCACCTTCAGGCGTACGGACGAGACCCGTGACAGAGTGACCTCGAGCGAGGAGGTGACGAAGAACGTGAGAGCCGACTCGGCCGTTGGCACCGGTGAGGAATACTTTCATGTTGTGGGGGGTTTGATGTGGTTGTGAGTTTGGTTGTGATGTAGTTGCTTGAGATGGATGTTGTGTTGGATGGGTTCTTTTTTCCAAACGAAAGGTGTCCCCCTCTGGCCGTATTTATACCTTCACATCACTGCCGCTGATGTGAGCTTGGCAAAGGAGATCTGGCTTCACCGATGCCCGATACTCGATTGCCTTGATAGAAATCAGAGGAAACGGATCCGAGATGCATAAGCATGAACGATGCAGTCGTATGGAATGGTTTGTCAGACGGTGTCAATGCTGATCAAGCACGGAGCACTTTGTTGGGAATGCATCTCGATGTCGCCCGCGGCGTGGTTACTGCATCGGGAGTGATCGACATGTGATCGCCTCGGCAGTGACAAAAAATGCCCGACGCCGGGGGTAGTCCCTCTCGATCACTTTTTCGGTCCCGCAAGCAACGTCGTCACATCACAACTTTGACCGGTGCAGAGCTGTCGCCGAGTCAGACTCAGACTACTACATGCGATCGCCTAAGCTGCGGCGGTCCGTCCCAGCGACGATTTCACGCGTTTGCGCGTTTGCGCACGGTGATTGGATCCCATCGTGCCAGCCTTTAGAAGCTCCTTGACACGCGCTGGATTGGATCCCTGAGCAAAAGGCACGGTTTGAGAGTAAAGACATTCATAGAATTACATTTCACTACATCTACGATTAAGATATAGACCCTGGTAGCCACCACACAAAGTGACATAGAACCCCTCGGCGCCTCTCTACCCGGCTTCTACTAATGCTCAAGATGGACGACATCGTGGCCGAGCTCCTTCTTGTCAGCAGCAACAGCAGGAGAGTAGCTTGAGTGGTCCGCGGTAGAGAATTCTGTGCGCGAGCAGAGTACAATCAGCCAATGGCTACAGTCAGTAGAAGCTAAGAGGACTCACGTTCGACCTTGGTGCTGGCGAATTTCCATGCGGGAACCTTGTTCTCGAAGAGAAGATCGAGCTGACCATAAGACCTGTATCGGGTCTCAGGGAGACGGAAATAACAGTAGATGGTACACAATCCTGCACTAGCGGCCCAGAACTAGAACGAGTGATAATGTCAGGTCTATCGTTTTAGCGAAGTGTTGACAACACTTACGATACCACTTTTGGCACCCCAGTTCCAAGAGGTAGGACTGAGCATTCGGGGGACGATGATACCACAGATGATGTTCATGATCTTTGAGTAGTCAGCATGGGTTGTTTCAAAGGTTGGTTTCAACTCACTTGGTAGGCAATACGCGACAAGGCGATAGATTTTTGTCTCAATCGAGTTGACGAGGTCTCACCGATCAGTGTATAGCAGATAGGACCGAGACTAGCATTGTAGACAAAGTTGAGACCGATGAGAAGACCACCGATGGTGAAGATTGCTCCTTTGCTGTGGACGAAACCTAGTCCACCGATGACCCAAAGAACGAGCGACATGGTACCCATACCGACGCAGTAGATTGTTCGTCGACCGAAGATACTGATGAGACCCCAAGAAGCGAAAGTGCCGATGATGAACATGGAGTTGAGAACCATGTTCAAGCTGAAGGCGAGGTTGGTCGAGATACCGGCGGTTTGCAAGAATTGAACACCTTGACCGATAAGGTTTTGTCCCGATAATAATTGCATCGCGAAAACCATCCTACATCAGGTGTCAGCACAGATGTCATGAACGTAAAACACTGCCACTCACATGACAATCTCGGTTCGTCGTCGATCGGTCCTTCTGAAACAGTCAATGTAAGATGTGCCGGCAGTCTCTTGCTTCTCCAGTTCGTTGGTGTGAACCATCATGGCAACGGTGTTCTTGGCATCCTGTCGAGAGTACACCTCGGGATTGGTAAGACGCATGAGGGTGTCCTCGGCCTCTTCCAATCGGCCGTTTCGCACCAGCCACCAGGGAGACGTGGGAGCGAACCAGACGATGATGAAGAGAGGGATGACCCAGACCCATCTGCAGGATGAGGTTAGCGCGGTCTGAGGCAAGTGGCTAGAGACGACTCACTGGATTACGAAGGGCAGACGCCATGACCATTGACTCTGAATAGGGATAGAGGCTTTGACCACACCGGATGACAAAAGGATACCAACACCCCAACAGAGGTTGACGTAAGCGGTTAGGTAACCACGCAGTTGAATCGGGCAGACTTCGGAAGCGTAGGCAGTGGTCAAAGTTTGGAAGACACCCCATGGGATACCACAGAGGACTTCAGCAGCAACGAGCATTCCCAAAGAGTTGGCGAAGACGGAAAGGAAGATGAAAGCAGTGAGAGCGACAATGGCAGTCAACATGACGATTTTCGGGCCGAATCGGTCGGCAGCCCAACCATTGATGAGCAGACCGATGATACCACCGGCTGATGAACCGTTGCTGAGAGCGGATTGCCATTCGGCTGGGATGACATAACCGTTCTCGGATACGCTGAGAGGGACGGGGACACCGAATCGTTGCAGGAATTTGGGATGGCCGTAGACTACAAGCAGGTGTCAGCGTTACGGCTAGATTTTCCAAAGCGCTTCGCCACACTCACATGAACCGATGACGACTACATCGTAACCTTCCATGATAAGCGCACCACTCAGAGCCATACTCCAAATGATTGCCTTTACGCGTTTGTAAGCTTATATGCCTGAAAATACCTGCCAGAAACGCGTCCCTCACCTTCTTATGTTTGTAGAACGCATCTTTGAGGGTGATGTTGTGCTCATCCGCATCAGCCTTGGCGGCATCCTTGACGAATTGGTGATCGAGCTTGCCCAACAGCTCGTCGTTGTCGACAACGACAACCTTGGGATCGTTGCCCAGCTCTCGGTTTGCAGACATTATAACAGATCTCTATGTGATTGAAAATGATGATCGGAGTAGGTCGGGGATAGAGAGTGCTACCATGATGTTTTTGATGATGGACGTATTTATGTATTTGTGGTCGAAAGTCGGAGGGAGTCCCGTGGGGACTCAGACCGGCTAAATATGATGAATGACCCTTTTACGACTAAAAGAGCCGACAACATGACTGAATCCGGTAACTGCAGAGAGTGAGAGGGGGCGGAGAGTGGGGGAGAGATGTACACCTCGAGCACATTATGTGTGGACGTCGCTTGTAAGTTTAGCGTAGCTGGTGAGGAATGTGACTTTTGTGCACCACGCGGTGGGGTTTCGCGACGCGGAGCCTCTTTGCCCCGCTCTGTGTGCGGCAGATAGGCAAGACGTCGCTAGCGGGCCGGGACAAGAATCTTCCGTGCCTAGCGTCGGGCCGCCCAGTATCAATTAGGGAGATCGGAACCTGTCGGGATCCTGGAATCCTGAATGGCGACAGAGGGGGAATGAGAAGCACAACCTGACCTCGACATCCAACTAGCGTGGTCTATCCACCTCTGCAGTCTGCCATGTCACCAAGACTCCCCCTTATCGGCTCTTTTTCTACCCCTCGGCCCATTTACATATCTACCGCAGCGTCTCGTGATCATATCCCCGATGTTACTCCGTAGCAAGAATCGGCCGTCCTGACCGCCGTTGTCATTGACACGGTAACCGGTCTTTATAACTTTTGTACAGATCCAACTACCACTATCAACTTGCTCATAACGCCCAAGACTATACCGCAAAAATGAGATTCATCGATGGATTGTGAGTGCTATCTGAGCAGAATCGTCGCTGACATCGCGTAGATGGCAGCGACCTATCGGCGAGACCTTCTTGGGAGGTGTCGAAGTCGTCGAAGTCCTCAAGGAGACAGACACCGAGCTGGAAGTGATTGTCGCTCCCAAGCACGTTGCGACCAGAGGTGACACCTTGAATTGTGAGTTGTGAACCTACAACGCCGCTGACAATGCAGCCGCACTCCTCACCGTCAACATCAGCTCTCCTATCGACGACGTGCTCAAAGTCCGAATCGATCACCACACCGTGAGTTTTATTCTACAAGAACTAGCTAACGTTTTAGGGCATACGTCATGTCGGACCCGACTTTGAGCTCTTCCCCGATGGCGCTCCCAAAGCTCCCAAGACCAAGCTCACCAAATCCGAGAACAGCCTCAAGTTCACTTCCGGTAACCTCTCGGTTGACCTCAACACCGCTGCCTGGTCGTACGGTCTCACCTTCCGAGACGGCGACAAGGTTTTGACCGGAGTCGCTCCCAAGGGTCAAGCCGTCATCGACATGCCTCACCACCTCACCCTTGGACAAGTCTCTTCCCAGAGCTCTCTCTCCAACGTCCACGACGCACTCCCTCGTCACGGAGATGTCAGCAATGCGCAAGCTGCTACCGGCGGATGGGTTCGATACATGCTCAACGAGTTTAACCTCGGTGTTGGCGAGACCATCTACGGTCTCGGTGAAAGATTCGGACCTTTCGTGAAGAACGGTCAAAACGTCAGCATCTGGAACCAGGACGGTGGTACATCCTCCGAACAGGCTTACAAGAACGTCCCGTTCTATCTCTCTTCCAAGGGATACGGTTTGTTCGTCAACCACGCTGAAGAGGTCGAATTCGAAGTTGGCAGGGAGAAGTGCTCCAAGCTTGGTTTCAGCGTGAGAGGAGAGTCGCTCGAGTACTTCCTTATCGGTGGTGGATCAATGAAGGCGGCGTTGAAGAACTATGTCCGAATGACCGGATTGCCAGCGTGAGTCATGTCCTCAGGTTAGCCTCGCTGACAGATAGTCTCCCTCCTGCATGGACCTATGGTCTCTACCTCTCCACCTCTTTCACCACCTCCTACGACCAAAAGACCGTCTCTTCCATGCTCAAGGGGATGAAGGACCGAGACTGTCCCGTCCGAGTCTTCCATCTCGACTGTTTCTGGATGAAGCGATACGATTGGTGTTCATTCTCATGGGACCCCGAGGCGTTCCCCGACCCCAAGCAATACCTCTCAGACATCAAGAGCGAGTACAACGTCAAGGTCTGTGCGTGGATCAACCCGTACATCAGTCAGAGAGCGGAGATCTTCAAGGAGGGTGCGGAGAAGGGATACTTCATCAAGAGGACCAACGGCAATGTTTGGCAATGGGACACGTGGCAGCCGGGTACGTCGTTTTAATTGAGTTTTGAGCTATTCTAACGCTCAAGGTCAGGCATGGCACTCATCGACTTCACCAACCCCGAGGCATACAAGTGGTTCGCTGGACTTGTTACGAAACTGCTCGATACCGGCGTCGACACCATCAAGACCGACTTTGGGGAGCGAGTACCCCATCTCGACGTCGTCTACCACGACGGTTCCGACCCTTGGAAGATGCACAACTACTACGCCCAGATCTACAACAAATGTGTGTTCGACGCGATCAAGGAGAAGTTTGGCAACCACGAGGCGGCGCTCTTCGCGAGATCTGCGACGGCCGGTGGTCAACGATTCCCAGTCCACTGGGGTGGAGATTGTGAGAGTACATACGAGGCCATGGCGGAGACTGTTCGAGGTGGACTGAGTTTGTCATCTTCCGGATTCTCTTTCTGGTAAGTGCGGCTGCAACAAGGTGCTCCGACAACGCTTACGCTCTTCGCAGGTCGCACGACATTGGAGGGTTCGAGGGTCACCCGGATCCTACCGTCTACTCCCGATGGGTCGCATTCGGTCTCTTCTCGTCACACGTGAGTCCACCTACATGGCGACAGCACGCTTACGATAGTCTCGTCTGCACGGCTCGGGCTCTTATCGAGTTCCCTGGAACTACGGCGAGGAGGCCGTGTCGGTCACCGCCAAGATGGTCAAGGCCAAGTTGAGGCTCATGCCTTATCTCTACGCAGAGGTGCGTATCCCGGTTCTTAGAGACTTCGCCGCGCTGACGGTTAATTAGTCCATCCGATCGCACGAGACGGGTATCCCTCTGATGAGAAGTATGATCTTGGAGTTCCCCGATGACCCCGCGTCGGCATACCTCGACAGACAATAGTGAGTCGTATGGTTCTCCACTTCGACCCATCTGACGATCTTCTAGCATGCTCGGTGACTCCATTCTCGTTGCACCCGTCTTCCACGACACCACCGCCACGTTCTACATCCCCGCTGGTAAATGGACCGATTACTGGACCGGTGAAATCATCGAGGGACCTAAATACGTCACCAAGGAGGTTTCCATCGACTACATCCCTGTCTTCGTCCGACCTGGTTCAGTCTTGCTTCTCGGTCCCGAGGATGTCACTGTCCCAGATTACGAGTACTCCAAGACCCAGCTCGAGGTTCGAGAATACCAGCTCGAGGGCGAGGTGGAGGTTTCCATTCCCGTTGGCAAGGGCGCCGAATGGGCGGGAAGCGTCAAGTTTGCGCCGGGGGGCAAATTTGATAAGGGGAAGTTTGACTTGGTGAAGAAGTAGAAAAATACAAAATAGACAAGACTGTATGGATATTTGCATTGGTATTGGAGTACTACAGCAAATTTCCATCGCTGCATCTCCCGTATCGCAATGGACGAGCCACTCGGAAGGAACACTTGAGGCCAAGATACATTCCTAACTCGTCGCTCTTCTAAAACAAACTTGATACGTCAGTAGGTCTATCGGCGTTGAATGGCCTGTTCATCATTTCCTAATCTCTCCTTCTCCGCCTCCAAAGCCAACTGTGCCTCGGTTACATATCCTCGGAATCTGCGTTCAGGACACACATACAGAGTCAGCCACGTGCCACGGAGACGTATTGTACAGGTGTTAGAATTTGGAGTAAGACTCACCGCCAAGGCTTGATCTTCTTCTCGAACATCTCGTCGAGCTCGGCGGGTGTACGTTTGGACGTATCGGGGATGATGAAGAAAGCTGCGATGCAGACGGGCAGAGAGATACCGGCGAAGAAGAAACACGTTTTGAGACCCCTAAAATTGTATCGGAATCAGAACGCGATGACTGATTTCAAGGATGTTCACTCACCAATTCGCTTTTTCCGCGTTGAGCTATGTCAAACAGGACAGAATCAACCAACAAGCTTGTCCGTCTCCTCCAACCGACTCACCATGTAGGGCACGGTGGTACTGAACAATACACCGACCGCCACACCTCCAGCGGAAGATATACCAGCCGTCTTCACTCTCAGTCTGGAACTACCAGTCTCGGCAGCGAAAGATCGACCCAGCGTTCCCTCGAGATCGGATACCATTCGCCACACAAGAGCAAAGAAGAGCTACCATATGGAATCCACAGAGTAGTGAGATCAGCACGGACCATACTGGAGAGTAGTACGTCGACTCACCGTCACTCTGTTATCTCTCAAAGTTGGATTCTTGATCAATCCCATCCCACCGACAATCATTAGACATGACCATGTTCCTACGACCCCAGATAAGAACAGGGCCCGACGACCGATCAGATCGGTAAGGAAGAAGGCGACGACGGTGATACCGATGGACACGAGGCTGAGTTGCGATGTCAGCCATTAGCCAGAGGATCTTCGAGCACGATGAACTTACGCTAAGAGCAGGGAGAACACGAAAGGGTCGGCAAATTTGGCGACTTGAGCAAAGTAGGAAGAGTAATTGGATAGCTGCAATTCCTGTCAGAGGTCGACCTATGGTGCGTTGTGTAGAGTGTCACTCACCACGGCCAGACCTGATATCTGTTGAGTGGCAGGAGGGAAGAAAGCAACAAGTGTACGGAACTACCCAACAGCATCAGCGCGGCTCCCACCCAATTGCCCTCGTTGGCAGTCCCTCGCACTCACCCCATTGACACCAGTGAAGACCTCTTTGAAACTCTTGATATCATCCCAAATCCCCTTTGACGGACCATGCAACTCCAACGCGACCTCCCTCTCAACTTCCACAGTCTGCTTGATAAGACCGTAATGATAGTCGACGTCGTATCCTTGGATCTTGCCGTTGATTCGTTGTAAGACGGCACGACCCTTTTCGTGTTGGTCGTGGTTGGCATACCACCATGGTGATTCGGGAATATAAAGGTACACAACGAGCATGATGCCCTGTAGTAAGACCAACCAAACCAATTAGCATGTCAGTGTGCTAGATGTATTCGCTTGTACGCACAATGACAGCCCACTCGGTGTAGATTAGATCGAGATAGTTTAACGGTCGCTTGTCCGCCAGCACTTTCAGTGCGGTCGAGGCGAGCACCTGTCCGATGTCGTACCTGCGTTGCCGTTAGTAGACTCGATGAGTTGTTGGCCATAAGCAGATTATCTCTCGGCACACACCAGATAGTATAGGTGATGAGCAAAGTACCCCTCGTTCTCATCGGCAAGATCTCGGTCATATACGAGGTTGTCATGAATTGGACACTACCGACAGCGTATCCCGAGAGCAACTTCGCTACAACCCAGACTTTCCAATCTCGTGCAAGCGTCTCAGCGAGAACACCCTGCGGCGCTATTAATGTCTGCTGCAGACTTCGCGACGTTGGGTTGTCACTCACTCCGACAAGCACGAGCCATAACCAGTAAAAGCCAAACTTCCTTCCATACTTGTCCGCAACGCTACGTGAAGTCAGCATCGCCTCGGGTCACCCGAGGTCGTGACCAAAGTGCCACTCACAAATGCGTGGTCAACATTCCCATACCTTGACCCAGACTCTGAACGCCTCCCCAGATTGACAAAGATTGAGCGGCCAAGATGAGTTTTCCTTTTGAATGGGCGGTACCGAATTGATTAATAAAGCCTTTGTTGGCGACGATACTTCCAGTCATTTGGATTTGGTACCCGCTGCCATGTGCGTCGGTGAGCTTCTTTCCGTGGACAGAGACATCGTCGCCTCATTTGCCCAACTTACTCTGCGGCAGCTGAGAATGCTGCGATGAACGCGATCAACTCTGCTCTCCAAAACACCTTGAAGGTCTTGAAGAAGTCCATATCATCAAACGGGGAACGCATCACCACCCCTTCGTGGACAAGAGGAGGCTTTTCAATATCTTCAGTGCCACCATCGCGATACTTGTCTTCGTTGGCGGTCTCGATGATTTCGTCCCCTGCTGGGTGGTGATCGAGTCGTTCGATCTGGCTCATATTGTGCTGTTTCCGATGCCAACAAGGAGGTGAAAGAGTGCGTTAGGATAGCTGCAAAGTTAGGCTGCGGTCCCACTGAGCTACTGCTATAGTTACGCATGGTGAGGTGAGGTCCCTATACATCTTATACTAGCTTTATACATATTCGTTCGTTGTAGACATGACAAGTACTGTAAGCATGTCACGTTGTAGACCCGGGATCAGCTGCTAAGACGCCATGATCGCGCCATCGATGCCACTCGAGTCTGACCGACAAGACAGCTTGTGGGTCTCCCATGTGGTATCTCTACTACATCTTGCCTGGAAGGAGGTCCGTGATGATGAAACTGAGAACACATGTGAGTCTTGAACATGAGGAGAATGAGCAATCTCTCAATGATTATCTGGAATTATTTGGCGCGGTTATCTGCAATGACAAACTGAGCACGCAATCAGAACAAGGCTCGGCGCATGAGTCGGTCCGATTGAAAACGGTCACAGATCTACTACTTGTTGGTTATCAGAATGATCAGAGAGCTAGGGGTGGTAGGATCGGGGACGAGTGATCATTGTTCGTTCGGGTTTCATCTTTCGGATTTGACCGCGAGTCTATTCCTGGACACATGGGTTCTCTTGGTCAAACCGTCCAAATTGCGACATTGCGATTGAGCTCGTCATTCATCCTTAGCCAGGAATTCCAGATAATGAAAAGTGAGACCCGTGGGACCGACGAAGGTGTTATCAAATGATACGATAGGAACTAGGACCGAGCTCGAGCTCGGCATCACTGTACCGAAGACTATAAAGTTCAGCTCGGCTCTTTATGCAAAACCCACTTCATACCCCGAAACACGGTGCTGATTGAATCCTCGCGAGCATGACACACAAGAACATCCTGCTAGTGGTGGCTGATGACCTGGGCAAGTATGTGGGATGTTACGGTTCCACATCCGTCGTGACACCCTCGATCGACTCGCTCGCCGCGACCGGTACACGATTTGATCTCGCATTCGCCTCTACCGCCTCTTGTTCCGGGTCCAGATCAACCATCTACACCGGTCTTCACACGCACGAGAACGGTCAATACGGTCTATCAGTCTACCGGACGCATTTCCAGACTTTCCCACATATCGAAACCGCCCCAGCTGTATTCAATAAGGCAGGGTATCTGACTGGAATCATAGGGAAGATCCACGTCGGTCCAGATGATGTTTACCCCTGGACACATAGACAAGAGAGTGAAAGTCGGGATGTCGCTTGGGTAGCGGATCAATGCGAGGACTTTTTCGGGAAAGCGAAAGAAGATGATAAACCGTTTTTCTTGACCGTCGGTTTTGTCGACCCTCATCGAGATGTGAGAACACGAGGAAGGTTTGGGAATGAACAGGAATTCGATGAGCGGGTGAAAGGCTTAGAGATCACGGAGGAACAGGTGGAAGTGCCCGCTTGGTTACCCGACTTGCCAGAGACCAGGGGGGAGTTGAAAGAGTACTACAAGGCTATCAACAGGACCGATCAGGGTGTGGGTGAGTGAAATACTCATTGGTCTCATACGTTGCCACTCACCACCGGGTGCAGGATTCATCCTCTCCGCCCTTGAGAGACAAGGACTCTCCGACTCGACCCTTGTCATCTTCACCTCGGACAACGGGCCGCCTTTCATCAATGCCAAAACTACACTCTATGACGCCGGTACCTGTCTCCCGTTTATCGTCCGAAACCCCTTCATCCCTTCCAGTCAAGGTATCGCCAACCCCAATATGGTCTCGTGGATCGACATCTTCCCGACCTTGCTTGACTACGCCGAGATCGACACTTCCAAGCTGAAGACGGAGACGGTGGCTGGAGGGGGTGTATCGATCTATGCGAAAGGTAATCAGGTCTCACCACCACGTCGAGGACATTCTTTCCTCCCCGTCATCGACAGAGCGGATATCGTCCCGGAATCAGAATGGCAACATCACGTCTTTGGTTCTCATACCTTCCACGAACTGCAGAATTACTGGCCAACGCGAGTCCTTCGTACTCGGAAATACAAGTACCACAGGAACATCGCTTGGCGACTTGATTTCCCCTTTGCCTCCGACTTGTACGCATCATACACGTTCGAAGGGATTAGAAATAACCCCAATGAGAATGGCGATGCGATGATCGGTTCAAGATCCCTCAAAAACTATCTCTTCCGACCGGCTGAAGAACTCTTCGATCTCGAGAACGACCCGGACGAGATCAATAACCTAGCGACTTCAGAAGATCCAGAGATTCGAAAGATATTGGCTGGGTTGAGGTTAACCTTGGAAACTTGGCAGCAGGAAACGAAAGATCTGTGGTTGTTCAGAGATGGGGCGAGTCTCAGTTTCTTGGAGAGATATAAGGATGATGGATTACAGATCCCGGATAGATTTGATATTGACGTGGACGACCCGACGACAAAGGGGAAGAGGGTATTGGAGGTGACGACAAAGTGGGAGCTAAAGGAGTTGCCTTAGGCGGTCTATAATGCATGCATGGTCTTAGGTCGATGCCCGAAGCTCACCTAGGGTTCTGTCTAAGCCTTCGATGCCCCACGGTCCAACCCCAACTTTGACAAGATGATATTCTTCACAATCTCCTTCTGCGCCTCCATCTCCGTGCCAACAATCGGAACATCCAGCTTCCTCCTCTCTTCCGGCTTCAACGAGATCTTGTCATAGAAATCGTAGAAACAATCGCTCCCATATCTCCTTTTCACCCCGTCCACTTGTCTTCTTGCCTCGTCATAGATCTTGTCAAACTGTTCTGCTGTATGCCAGTTTTGCGCATACAACATCGATCTCCCACCAGTGGATATTAACAGCTCGACAAGACGGTTGTTGACCTCCTTCGCGTTGAATGGGAACGAGCGAGGTCGACCATATATCCCGACGTTGATCAGGTCCGTTCCGGCTGGGCTATGGTGGCAAGCGAATTGTTGGGAAGTTTGTGTCGACTTGATAGGGCATAGCCAGAGCGGGTACACTCCGACGAACGAGTCAATCTCATTGATGAACGATTCGACGTTGTTACGGGGAATATAGAAGTCCTGGATGACACGCATTCGTCCCAAATCGGTCAAGTCGGAGCTGTGAAGTACTTTGAAGAGATGGGTGGTGTCGAGGAAGGAACCGAACAGCAGTCTTGTAAGGAAGGTGTCCCCGCCCAGCATATCCAAGACGTATTCGGCCATCCAGAACGCTCCGTAGTTGTATCGAAAGCAGTAATCCCAGTAAGGTACTGTCATTGTGGTCGTATCCTTGACGGACTTGTAATACCAGCGATCGTAGTGTCGTGAGAACTGTGTCACTTTCCCAATCGACGTATCACTATATCGCCCTCGGACCACCGCATAGTCGTCATTTGCAAACGCTATCCCTTCCAAGCAATCCCCTTTTTCACTTCGCAGCGCTTCGACCACTTCCCCAGCAGTGGTATACCGTTCAATTTCCAGGTTGACGTATTTGGGCGCATGTTGTATCCGCAGCTTGACTTTGACGAGCAGCGCGACCGTGTTGTAGCTGGCAGATATCGCATAGAAGAGATCGATGTTGATTGTAGGGGAACAGACGACGCGATTCGGTGTCAAACATTCCATCTCGAGGACCGTATCGTTGAACTGACCATGTCTAAAGCTCGAACTCTCCAACCCTCCACCAGCTATCGCTCCCCCCACTGTGATACCGGGCAGCTCTACCACAACTAGCGGCGACATCCCTTCTTTCAGGAGCTCTCTCAAAAGATCGCTGAACAAGATTCCCGGTTCACATTCCACCCACATCTCTTCCGTGTTGATCCGGATGATCTTGTTGAACGAGGAGAGATCGACGGGGAAGTAGACCGGCTCATCTTTGTAGCCCGAGTTTCGAATCGTGTTGGACTGTAGCGTACGTCGTTGGAGGGACAGCTTGGCGTTTGGAGGTCGAGCAGAAAGGTGTTCAACGACATGGGCGAGACGGGCTGCGTGATCTTGCTCAGAGCAGAAGCGAGAGCGCGAAGGTTGTGGTCGGAACCAATACGCGATTAGAGCGGATGCACCGACCACCACTAACGCAGTGATAGAGGTTGAGCCGAGCATCATCAGGTATATATGGCCGAAATGTTGTCTGTGAGATCATATATGATCATCGTGAGAGTCGTGATGATGGGTGCAATGGTCGTGGTAGAGAAGTTTGAAATGTTGAAATCGGAGAGATCGTCATGACGTCGGTACTCATATCCCACGTGGGGCCATCAAGATAACATTGGAATCTCTGACGCTTTCGTCGACTATATGTATGCATCTGTCTATTCAGTCTTCCTCGTATCGACTGAACGCCTCCGCTATCGATGACCACTCGCTATGCATGTCACTCACGGTCTTGTTATTGCCAAGCCAAGCGGTGACTGACCGACTGTTCGGAAGCTGCCCTGAAACCGCGCATCAATCGTCAACATTCGCAGTCGTGTGTTCTCGTCATTGCCACCTGCTCAACCATCTATTCATTTCTCTTCTTCATTCCCCAATCGCTCATACGGATCGATGGAGGGCAAGTTTAAATGATCAGAGCCCTCATGCTGAGGACCTTTCCAGCATGTCTGCTTTCGGTATCGTTATTTGTGCTTGGGGTGACTTGCCAGGATACCGCGAGTCCGAATGAAGTCATTAGAGGTGTCAATCTGGGAGGATGGCTCTTGACCGAGGCATGGTGAGTGTCGCCTTTGGGAGAATCTGTCATGATGGCTGATCGAACATACGTAGGATCACCCCCTCGCTCTATTCGTCTGGTGCAGATGACGAGTGGAGTCTGTGTAATGGTCTTGGCAAGAAATCGTGTTCCTCGGCTTTGAAATCGCACTGGGAGTAAGTGGTGACATGTATCGTCACCCTATACTGGCCCGCTGACCGTCAAGCAGGTCATTCTTCACCCTCGATGATATTGTCGAGATCAAAGCTGCCGGTCTCAATTCGTTGAGAATACCCATCGGATATTGGGCTGTCGATCTTTTAGATTACGAGCCATACGTTTCTGGACAGGTGAGCGAACAATCAGGTCTTCTACTTAGAATCAGATGCTCATTTAGTATCGGCGCGCAGTATCCGTACCTCATACGAGCAATCAATTGGGCACAGGAGTTAGGACTTTCGGTTCTTATAGACTTGCACGGAGCACCGGGATCACAGAACGGGCAGGACAATTCAGGATTGATAGGACCGGTTTTGTTTCACACCAACACATCGAACTCGGATAGAAGTATAAATGTATTGAAGAACCTGACGGAGGAGTTCTCAAAGGATATCTATGGGGGTGTGGTGCGAGGTGAGTGGGAACAAGTCAACACTATTGGTCGTCATGCTGATGGTTTCACCAGGGATCGAGCTGTTGAATGAGCCGAGACTGTCCTCAGGAGGATTCACGATGGATCAGCTGAAGAGTTTCTACTCGGCGGGAAGCAGTGTGATCCGAGCGGCTAGCAATACAATCAACGTGACGTTTCATGGTAAGTGCGTCGTGAGGAGCCAAGAGCTAAATGTACGAAGATGCATTCTACGGCCCCAGCTACTGGAGCAACTACGACCCGTCAAACGTCGATGCGACATCCACTCCTTCACGCCTCACCCTTGATTCGCACCAGTATTATGCCTTTGCGCCCTTGAACAACCTCCCACCTGACACGATCCTCGAGTCGATCTGCAACGTATCGCGACTGTTGAAGTCGACACCGTCGATCCCTTACACATTCGTCGGGGAATGGAGCTTGGAAACGGGTGAGTGCTCTCAGCTATCACACTTATAGATGCTGATTCGTCCACACCGCAGGTACCGCACCCAACACGACCAGCTCTCGACAAAACAGGGAGAACTCGCAAGCCAAGCGTACTTGGTTGAGGACGATGTTTGAAGCTCAACTCGCTGCGTACTCTCCCAACGGGCCGGGACAACAATCGATCGGATGGTATTACTGGACCTGTAAGCGTTTTCAGCTTGTCTAGACGTTTGAGCTGACTCGGGCACTGGGTAGGGAAAACCGAATACGATATCGATACTTGGTCATATAGACGTGGTGTCCAGCAAGGATATATTCCAAAAGACGTCAGCAATTCCTCGACGTTTGCCTTTCCCATCTTGCAAAACGGGTGTATCGACTCGAGTTTCAATTATACAGCGCCGCTGAGGCCGGGATCCGCCGCGACGGCTGTGTCTCCCTCTTGGGCTCTCAGTGTGATGAGTCTCATTTCTGTTCCGTTCACATTACTCGTCATGTAGAAGCATAGAAATCGGATTGCGTTTCGAAGACATTCCTGAGTATGCATGCGACTACATTGCTTGTCGCTTGTCAAAATATCACGTCCCGTGTAATGACGTAAATCTAGACGGTGCGGGTTCATTCTGCCGGTTCCGGTCCCGATCGTAATGTAACGTTAATCAATAATCTCTCGCCACGTTATATCAGTTTTGATTGTTTTTGTCTTGTTATCACATCCAGTTTCTCGTCCCACTTCTCTGAGGGATACAAGGTCGTCTCGTCATGAGAGATCACTAATACGTCCAAGAATGCATTCTCATCTCTGCTGCTCCGGAACGGTTTACCAGACTCGTTAACACATACAGCATGGTGGACTTACCCAGCTTCAACGGTACCAACGTCTGGTTCGCCCCTGGCACCGTTGTGAACAGTACCGAGGCTTTCGACCATGCCTCTCATCTAGAGGAAGTTGCGTATCTTGCAAATCGGTATCTCTTCATAGCGATAATGGTAATCTTAGGATTGTTCATCGTCGTTCAAATACCTCACACTGTCATCCGTTTGGCTTGGTCGCCGTCCTTATGGTACAACTTCCGACTTGGCAAGAGCATGTCGCCGCCAGAAGCGCAATCAACGACCAGGTCCAATGAGAAAGCTGGTCAGCCACCGAGAAGAATATCCCACATACGACGGCCAATCCCACCTCGTCACATACCATATATAGATCTACCCCTGACCGAGTTCCTACTCGTCTTGATCTTATGGGCGACAGGTCTGGGCATAGCAGGATGGTGTCAAGCCTCGTTCTTGACCCATGCCAGTCGATCGACCCTCATCGTCATGGCGTTACTCTCCCTGACGGCAGCTTTGGGCGTCAAATCGGGCGGTGTAGGAACATGGGTGACATATGGTTATACCTCTGTCAACTTTTTACATAGATGGACGGGGAGGTTGGTCTTGCTTCTGACGACATTGCATGTCATTGCATATCTGATAGTCTTCCAAAGAGCGGGAAGTGAGTGTGATACACCTCACTGATCTGAAACAGCTGATGAGAGTGGAATGTTTAGTCGCTCGTCAGGAGATGAGGAAGCCTGAGAATTACTTGGCAGCAATGGCATATGGCGGTTTGTGTTTGACGGGATTGGGATCGATTCGTCCAGTTAGAAGACATCTATGGCTCACTTTCAAGTTTGCCCATCATGTGAGTACAAACCCTTATGTTGACAACTGTTCCATCCACTGATTTTCGGGCAGATTGGGATCGTCTTGCTGCTTGCCGGAGTGAGTGGGCGTACCGGACCTCAGGCGACTGAAGTTCATACTGAACGGTTTTGTCCGACAGCTTAACTACCACTCACCTGGTGTACTACCCTATCTCATCGCCATTTGGATCCTTCTCACATTCAACGCCATCGTCCGTTCTATCACGACACGAATCACGACCGCTCACATAACAGCTCTGCCAGGCAGTTCGTCAACACTTGTCACTTTCCCAAAACTGACACGAGGATTCACACCCGGTCAACATGTCAGATTGAGGATGTTTGTCCCCCTACCAACCGGAGGATGGTGGTCGTATCTGGAAAGTCACCCGTTCACTATTGCTTCGCAGGATGGGCCCGAAGGGGGCATACAATTGATAGCGAAGAGCGCAGGAGATTGGACAAAGGCGTTGAACAGTGTTGCGGGGAGTGTCCAGGGAGGGAGAAATGTACATTGCTTGATCGAAGGCCCATATGGTGAGTGCCTCTAGGAGACTGTCGGACACAATGAGTCACTGTTGACTACATTTCAGGCGGACCGATTAATTTTCTGTTTCCTTCATTCGCTTCCGTCCTCATCGTTGTTGGAGGATCCGGCAGTAAGTCTCGCTGTCGTCCTCAGAGGTTCGTCGTCGTTTGGCTGCGGGACTGATCACCAGGAATATCGTAGTTTCGTTCGGTCTCGGCGTCACAGCTGGCTTGCTAGCGGAAGCGAAAAAAGGCAGAGCTGCATGTATGAACCTCACTCTGGTATGGACAGTGCGAACGAAAGGTAGGTAAAGCCACACTGCCTCCCAGAGCGACTGCATGGTTCCCGCACCCAATCTAACTTTGTCGTCATTTAGCGGAACTCGATGGTTTGGGCCGTCAGCTGCAAGATCTGGTCGCTTCTGCTTTGAAGGTTACAGACTCGCAGCCCGACTTTCGACTGACTCTGATCCTATCACATACCGTCCTCCTGGACTTGGGAATACCTCCAGTGGAAGTAGCGGAAGAAAAGGTAGAAAAGACTAAAATCACTTCGCTGTTGAAGGAAATGGAAACAGATACGATCTCTGTTCAATTACGTTCTGGTCGGCCTGACCTTAAGCAGATCCTCGAGGACGTGGTGCGGACGACTGCGAAAGGGGGTGTAGGAGTGGGCGTATGTGGACCGCACGCTCTGTCTTATCACGTCGAAGAGCTAGTTTTCAACGTCACGCAAGAAGATCGAAAGAGAGTAGGCGGGGTCGAGGTTCATGCTGAGCGATTTTCGTTGTAATAAGTTGTAACAATGCCTGTACTGATACTATACGATTTGCATGCATCTGACTTGATGACCTTCTTACATTTTCATACAAACGACTGAGACTGTGCTTTGCTCGTGGAAGACAAACATTACGACGAACTTGGTACGGGCATACCCATAAAGCTCCTTCCTTCCTTGGCCTTGAAGGACAAATCCCTCCCTACTAGATGAGCGGTCTTGCTATCAGTCTCTACCTCATCCATGGTGAAGTTTTCCTGTTGCTCCGCGGGAAGAAGATCATAGATCGATTGGGCGTAAGAAGGTGAGATGGCACATTGTTGAGCGAGGTACTTCTTCTGTACGATCGTGTCGGCGTACTAGAGAGCCACTACGTCAGAGTCCACTCTTTCTTCGACGTGGTTCGGACTCACCTTGAGAAGCTTGGCCGTGTTCTTGTGAAGATGATCACGTTGGGTGTCGGTCATGACTCTGCTGTAGAGCTCGCGAACTTGGTCATACTCGCTTGTTTCGCCTTCATGCGACCAGTAACTCTGTCGAGAGACGACGTTACTTGCGACTTGGAAAGGCGCTTCGTTCATCGACTTTCCGGCAAAGGTGGGAGCTCGAGAGCCAGGACTGGTGGACTGGTAACTGTTTGGGAACTGGAGGTCATCAGCTTGATTACAGTCAAAAGCACTCACGTAAACAGGCTTCTTGCCGGCATCACCGTCGATCCTCATGGACCCGAAGAAATTATCAGGTGAGTGGAATCTGTTGCTGTTAGTTTGGCGATACAAGTTAAGATTAGAACACTCACTTGGACAAGACTGAGCAGATCGGTGATTATCAGCATGTACTCTTCTCTGGGAAGCATAAGTCACTGGTACATACATGGGCAGTTGACCGGGATCTATTCATCGTCAGCCATATTTCTTTGAAGCAGGATAGTACCTCACCTGATGGATATTGGCACTTGCCAATCGGTGATACTGTGCATCTCGATAGCTACCTTGTCAGATTGTATCGGCCTCTTCTGACACTCACAAAAACGCTCTCCAGTTCAACAGCGTGTCGGGCGAAAGTTCGATACCCGGGACAAGGGAACCAGGCGAGAATGCAGCTTGCTCGACGTCTCGGTGGTAATCCTCGGGGTTACGGTTAAGTTCGAGTTGACCGACTTCTTGCATTGGGAATTGGGCTGAAAGATCAGGTTAGCAGATGCTTCCCCGCTGGAACAGGACACTACGTACTCCTTGGCCAGATTTTCGTGACGTCGAAGGGGTCAAATGCCGCCTGCGAAGCTTCTTCAGGTGTCATGACCTGTGTGGCAAGTGACCGATTTAGCAGATGCAGGCTTTGTATTGCGTCATCAAAACCCACCTGAATCAACATAGTCCACTTGTAACTCCCACCCTTGTTGATGGTCTCGTACAACTGTCTCTTTGAGTAATCGGGATCAAGACCTTGGGTTTGCATTGTTTGATCAAAGTCGAACTGCTTTGCACCGTGTTGTGGTCGCCAGTGATACTACATCAGTCCCGTCAGCACTGTGTCTGGTCTTGCCGGGAACTTAAGACTCACCTTGACGTAGACGAACCCGCCGGCCGCATTGACCCACTTGAAGGTGTGACATCCATAGGCCGAGAAGTGATTTCCATCGGGTGTGGCGTGGTCGGAGAACAACATCATTCCAGCATGCTGAGACTCAGGTACGTTCGCAAGGAAATCGAACCATGCGTCTAAAGGGTGGCAGGTCAGAGATCCAAGTGGTGCGGAAGACAGAGAAGACTCACTGAAGTCCAATAAGAAGTTCTGGGGGTTTCGCTGTTGAGAGCGAATGTTGTCGGGACCCTGGAACGGGTCACGAATGAAGAACACGGGCCAGTTGAGACCGACAAGGTCATAGTTCCCTTCCTGCATTGGTCAGCTTCTTGTGTTGCACAAAGACAACTCACGTCGGTGTAGAACTTGACGGCAAATCCTCGAGGGTTACGAGCTGTGTCGGGGTATTCTCGCTGCGGGGTGGGTAAGCTCCGGTGTCACTAATTGATCTGCGTGAACTCACTCCATAGGTGACGGTGCTCAGTCGTGTGTACACTGGAGTACTTTTACCGACGGACGAGAGGAAGCTCGCCTTGGTGAGGTGAGACACATCCTTGGAAACGGTGAACTTGCCTATTGCCGTGTCAGTCGATCCTTTTTTGACCTGCATGAGTGTGCTCACCGAAAGCACCCCATCCGCAAGGATGTACGATCCTCTCGGCCAACTTGGATCGATCAAATGCCTGTTGTTTCTCCAGCAACAAGGGATCGCCTTGATACGGAATCCCACCGATGTTCAACGGATGTCCGGAATCAGGAATCAACTGCCCAAAGTTCGACGTGTAGTACGGTGCATTGTCCGATGCCCCGTCGGTACTGACAAGTCCAGCAAGTCGAGAAGCAGTTGCGGCTGGACCTTCGTTGAGTCCCGAGAAGAACTGGGATCGTTGAACGGGTCGAGGATCGACACCAGGAACCTTTTCAAGTACGTCTTGAACGAACTGCTGAGCCATGATTGTCCAATTTCAGTGTATTAAGTAGGCTATATATGCTGTATGATAGGAGTAAGGTGAACGAGTGAGAGAGGGTGAGATTCATCTCGATCCCGCATGGTGCTGATCATATATACACACAGTACACACATTCACAGCTGACCTATCAAAGCACGCTGTTCGCTCAGCTGACGTACGAGACGTAAAGTTCAGACACATCGAAGTGCGTTGACGATCAGGTTCAAACTGTAGCCTGAGCAGAGAAGCTGGAATGATTAGCGCTGGGATTCCAAGGAATTCACCACAAGGGAAGATTGGTACTGAGATCGGTGCCTTGTTGATTCCACGCATGATACCGTTAGATACGAGCCAAGCGAATGTTAACCGTCCGATCGTGTTCCCCTGTCGATGCGGAGGTCTGATGGACGACGCTCTGCCCAACGAGAGCTCTTACGCTGCCATATTGTCACTGGCTGCTCGATTCCAGGCCTGATTTCATATCTCAAGACCTACAATGTGCAAGCCAAATGATCGTTCAAGGTCATAGTTACTCGTTTTGAGCTTCGTACCTTCGGACCTCCCGCTAACATGCTTGAATACGTAATCAAATATCCTGACGTCATGAAAATAGCGTTTGTCACCGCCGAGAATTCCAACCACATCTCTAATTTCTGTTTGCCTGAGATTGCTATTCTCCCTAGTAAGCAGACCTTCATTGACCATGACAGACAGTACGACATCTCGACAACCACCAGGAACAACACCTTCTGCTCCGAAAGTATCCTCCACTTACTCACACTCACGCTTCGGGACCCTCTTCTCTCGTCATTTACCCGACTATTCGGGGGAATATCCGGTCGGTGCGCTCGACGTCGAGTTCCCCATCGAGAAGCAGACGATAGGGTCTTTCAGACATAAGAAGCTGAAGACGGATGATCCAGTTGGTATAGAGATTGATACGGTGTTGTTCACACTATTCTATCCATGCGTGGTCAGTCCAAGTGAATCAAAAGGCACAGTATGGTTTCCGAGGTCAGTCGAATCAACTTGTTTGGCGTTGGTGTGGTGATCACCAATAACGAGAGAGTGATTGTAGAGCTGCGTCAACAGTGAAGGGGTTCCTCCAAATGGCAGGGATGGAGAACTCGATTCTACGTAGACTGGCTTGTGAGTGACGCCTTTCATCCGGTTACTACGTATCGTAGACCGCTCGGGCTGACACTTCGGCTTCTATAGATGTAGGAGCTCTCCCAGCTGTTCACGGATTGAAATTCCCTACATATCAGCGAGCCCCTATCCTCCCTCCACCCTCGCCATCTGGAAAATGGCCCTTGATCATCTTCTCCCACGGTGTTGGCTGTTCACGTCTCATGTACACGCAGATCTGCGGAGAGCTAGCGAGTCGAGGGTATGTTGTCGCTGCTGTGGAACACAGAGATGGCACAGGTCCAAGTGCGAGAATAACGAGTGAAGAGGGACAAGTCAGAGATGTCGACTTTTTGAGGTGGACAGACCTGAAGTGAGTCCTGAGCCTGAGTTCTACACGGCATTTGCTGAGAGGTGATGGCAGTTGGCCAGAGCTGGAAGAACAACCGAAAGACGACACGACGCTTCGACACGACCAGTTGAAGATCCGTCTAGCCGAGCTCGATAGCACCCTGCAGGTGATAAGGAAGATCGTTCAAGGTCGTCATGTCCAACCGGCGTTGATGGCCAGTAGAACGCTGGACTGGGAGCCCTGGAAAAACGTGGTGGAAGTGGGAGACGGCAGAGTCTGTTTCGCTGGACACAGTTTCGGAGGCACCGCGGTTGTAAGTCTCTACCACTGCCGTTCACTATATCGTCAGTCGAGACTGATCACAATCCTCCTCTCAGATCGCAGCCGCAGCGGACCCTCGATTCACGCCTTCTTCTATTATCGCCCTGGACCCAGCCGTTCAACGGATAGAACCTTGGACGTCGACCATATCATGTCCTACCCTGTCAGTCAACTCGGAAGAGTTTGGTCATCAAGAAGATTACGAAAGATTGTTAGGAGTGTCGAAAACGGTCAATGCGGAGAAGCATATCTTCACGATAGCCGGGGCCACCCATCCTTCGTTCTCCGATGTCTTCTTGATAACACCAGGATTTGGTGAGTGTGGTTTTCCTTTCTTAAACACTACTTCCGCATTGGCTGAATACACATGCAGTCGGCTCCCTGACAAGCCTCTCCGTTCCACCGTACGAGGTGTTCGTGCGGACGCTCGAGGTAATCGAAACATTTCTTCGAGGTACGACCGAAAGTGCCAAGGAACTCGAATCCGTTGGAACACCGATCACTACCATGCCTCCGAAACCGATAGGCAAACCTGGCGAGGTTTTCCGCCAGGTAGAATAGAGCGAAGACGACGTTTGGATTCCACATACCACGCATGTACTTACACTTACGATCAGCATTACCCCATAGAACATGCATGTGGCACATTATACGACAAAGTGAGAACCCAAACTGCAACCCAAACCTAATCCCAAAGAATCGAGATATAACGAGTCCACCCTTTAGCCTTCTCTTCAGGCTCTTCGGGATTCAACGCGATATGCTCCAAGACCTCCTCGATTGGAATATCCTCCAGTCGAACGAATTTGGTTCGCTTGAAAAACTTCCACAGGAGGTATGCAGCGCCGACCAGTGGGATATCGCTTTATGGATGATCAGCAGCGATTCATCATGAAGGGAAAGTGGTTGACCTACAGGTAGGACGTGACGAAACCGGCAGCGGACCATCCGCCGTGAGTGAATACGGACCATCCGTTCGTCAACAGGAGCACGAGGCAGAAGAATAGTGCAGCGGCGGAGGAATAAGCTATAGGTGCCTTGATTAGCAAGAACGACATTACGTGGAAGGTACACTCACGAGTCCACCAGTTGTACCATGGCAACAATTTCCTCGACACATTTTGTTTTCGCATCGCCGCGACCAAACGAAGATGGTTTGTCAAGATTGCGCTCCAGGAGATGAGGACACCGCAACCGACGAGATCGAGGAGCCAGTAGAATACCGTGAGTGCGCCGTTTGACAATGACATGAAGGCGAGGAAGGAGAACGCGATGTAAATGGCGACACAGACATAAGGTGTACCCCATCGATTTGTTCGAAGGAAGATCTTGGGTGCTTGACCCTTGAGGGCGATACCGTACAATACTCGAGTTCCGGCAAGTAGCGCTTGGTTGGACGAACTAAAGGCCGAAGTGATGACGACCGCATTGACGATGGATGGAATCGCCTTGATCCCAGCTGCAGAAGCGGCGATGACGAAAGGCGATGTCGCTGCGGTGCCGGAATCGTCGCCCAATGACTCGTCGTCACTCGCAACGAGCATCCCGACAATGAGCACGCCGAGAACGTAGAACAAAGCGACTCTGGCGAAAACACGTTTACAAGCCTTTGGAATCGCTCGTCGAGGATTCTTGGTCTCCGCTGCGGCCATAGCGACACTTTCCACACCGGCGAAACTGAACACGGCATTGATCATCACTGACCAGAAACCAAGGAATCGTCCCCAAGCGCCCGAAGCGACATATTCGACGAATGGTCCAGGATGTTTCCAATATCTGAAACCGATCCTTTCTACTCCCGACACGCCACCCAGGTCGATGATGAGACCAAGGAGGATAAGACCGATTACGAGGAGGATTTTGAGGATCGCAAAGGCGAATTCGATCTCACCGTACCATCGGATATTGACAAGTCCGACAAAAGCCGTCAGAGCAATGAAGATGACGATGAACACGGAGGGGTTGAGATCGGTCCAGTACTGGAATAGAACGCAAATGGCCGAGATTTCGGACGGGATCTGCACGCGTGGAGAGGATCAATAGCGCTTCTCAGTGGGAGAGATGTTCCGTCTTTACTCACAGATAGCCAATTCCCATATACGATATTCCAGCCCAGAGCGAAACCCAAGGCAGGATCCGTCAAGAATTCTGCATGTCGTACAAACGATCCAGTGACAGGCAACAGAGCGGTGACCTCTCCTAGGGCGAATTGAACGGCGCAGACGATGAGACCGATGAATGCGTATCCCAACAATGCACCGAGTGGACCACCAGTCTGGATGGATCCTCCCAGACTCAGGAAAAGACCAGTACCGATGGACCCTAGCGAGGCGAAGCGAAAGGGATGAGCATCCTATAGGGCAAATCATTGGAAAGAAGCGTATCGGTCTCACCGGCAAGGGCTATCATGGAGATATGTCTCTGGGCAAGACCTCTTCTCAAATCTCTCTCCTCATTCTCCGTCACCATATCCCCGGCTGCAATCTCCCTCCCCTTGACAAAGTCGCCATTCGACTCGATATCTCTGAGCGTGTGCAACGGAGCGACGTCAATCACATCGTCCTTTCCAGGACTCTGACCCGTAGCTCGGCTCATGGTGTTTGTTGGTGGATATACCAATTGTGGTGCGAGTGGGTCAATACAGGGCGAGATATCATGAAGTGAATTGAGACAACATTTTCTTTTTGTTTTTTTCACTCTGGAATCTATAACGTCGTGAGTCATAGATTAGCGAAATTCTCCCATCTCTCGGTTTCTTATCACGCCATATCGCGAGAAACCAACCCTGATAACCTTTATTCAGGCCTATGATCACTGCAAACTATTGGCAAATCCGGGACCATTGACTTGTAGCATGTGGGGCAATCTCATCTAAGAGGGTACCACGTGGTGCACATCCGGAGTTGGCTAGAATGAAAAGCGAGATGATAGAGATTAGAGTGGTGAGTCGCTCGAAGTAAACAGGATACAAAGCATGCATAAGTACAATCCAGTCTCGCACACTCTTCCTTTTGTTTGCCATATCAGTCAGTCTGTCAGTCAGTTGTCTTGATTTCATCATCATGAGACACCCCACTCGGGCTGCGTTCTTACTGCTTGCCACTTTGGCAGTTGCTTCCCCCTTGGACCAACTCGTCCTATCACCAGGATTGTCGGAGAAGACCGCTTTAGAGGTCAGACCCAGCACTGGGTCGTCTCACAATGTGCATTCTTCAATCGTCTCTGCGTTGAACGAACATCCCGATGATCCAGTCGCTGCGTTGATCGCTTTCGATCCAGCTTACGCAGCTGAGTTGGCCAAACCCCGCTTGCTCGAAGTGAAGGGAGATGGTCCAGCGAGATGGATGACCGAAGGCGATAAGTTGAGATTGAGGAGGGAGGGAAATAAGTTTATCGATTTCACCGATAGACAGGATGCGGTCGACAGATATCAAGCGGAGGCCTTTGTGGGTCATGCTCGTGAGTCCACATATATATGGAACACACCTGTTCCGTGCAGTTGGCATCAATTCGCTGAACGACCTACCTACCGACAGATCTACCAAACATCACTCATCAAAACTGGGTTTTGCCCAGCTTCAAGGACATTTCCACCGAGAAGATGCACGATAATCTCAAACATTTGACGAGCTACTACAGTCGGTACTACCACTCTTTCACGGGGGAACAGAGCGCACGCTGGATCCACGACCACGTTGCGGAGGTGGGTTCATCCCCGTCAATAAGTATGTTATACTGGCTCACTCACTACACCACAGATTATCTCGGCGTCTCCATTCCGTACTTACATCTCTCTCGAGTACCACACCCACTCGATCGCTCAACCAAGCATCATCGCACGTTTCGACCCACCCGTCAAGAACGCCTCTCTCCCATACACCATCCTCGGTGCTCACCAAGATTCAGCAAACTACCTCTTCCCTCTCCTCCCTGCCCCCGGAGCAGACGACGATTGTTCTGGGACTGTAGCCATCCTCGAAGCGTTCAGAGTGCTCGCGACGAGGGGATTTGTGCCCGAGAATGGACCCGTCGAGTTTCATTGGTATGCAGGGGAAGAGGCGGGTAATCTGGGTAGTTTACCAGTGGCAGGGTACAAGAAGGATATCGGGGCAAAAGTCGGAGCGATGTTGGAATTTGTGAGTTGATCGAACCATCATCAAAATCTTATCCTGTATCTGCCTTATGCAACTGGACTGACGTCTTGTCTGTTAGGACATGGTCGCGTGGATCGCAAAGAACGCAACGGAGAGCATCACATTGGTCAAAACCGAAGCTGATATGCCACTGACTAACTGGGTCGCCAAACTATCGAAAGAGTATATCGATCTACCAATAAAAATCAGAGAGCTTGGGTAAGTATTCATCACAAGAAAAGCGCTTCCTTGCTGACAACTAGCGATCGACAGTCGTGGCGGTTCCGACTACATGTCTTTCAGTAATTTCGGCTTCCCCGCCGCGTTCGCGACCGAGGGCGATATGGAAAATGGTGAATTCCCAGGTGAATTCGATCCGTATGTCCATGGTGTAAATGACAGGATGGATCTTGATGATGAGAACGGCGTATTCTCACTTGACGTGAGTGTCGACTTGCTACGGACTGTCCGTTATCAACGCTGATTAATCGATCCCGATTTCATCCTTTAGCACATGGCTAGATTCGCTGAACTGGCCATTGCATTTGCTGTCGAGCAAGGCGGTTGGTCGCTCAAACACACTAGGGAAGAAGACAAGAACGGTCTTTGGAATGCTCCGGTGGTAGCGTAGGAGACATAAAGGGATTCCCACATAATACGTCTGACCGTGGCAGAAAGTAGCAAACAGGTAGCATAGACTTGCTAGACCACGGACGATGGTAAAATTCGGTATAATATGCAGACTTGGATGTCGTTACGCATCGACGTCAGTCAGCGACTCTTTGTACGAAGCGAGGAGCGTTGGACCTGGCTGGCACTTGCAGCATCGAACGTGCTGTGTTAAAGCTATTGAAAAGTCGTGCCTCAGACTCCTCCGAACGTCATTGTGCGACTATTGGAGCAAGACAAGTCGTCGACTGCAGTAACTGCCAAACTAGGTGCAAATCTCAGGTCCGATATCCGTTTACTTGGATCACATCACGAAGGTATACTCTCCAGCTCCATCGCCGGTTTTCTCGCCTCCTCCTCCTCCAATAACAGATCGTCCGCCTCGATCTTGGCCACCCACTGTTCTATAGCTTGACCATCGAAGCCGTCCGTACTTCTGCCCGGTTTGTGGACGCTCGATATCAAGGACGGCATAGATGATTGGAGATTTTCTCGCATACGAGAGGTGAATTCGGACATCTAAACAACAGAGCGGGGACCAACGATCAGCACGATGCAGTGGACAATGCTGTTACCCAAAGGTACATAAGGAGGCTGGTCTCCACTCACATCTTCCACACCCATCACTTTCGCAACGATCAATGCTCCTAATCCTGCACTTCCAAAGACCATCGCCGTCGCTATTCCCAACGCCTTGAAGCCCAATAAAGCAGAAGTGGGACCGTGATCATCCCCTTCTGCATTGGGAGAAAGGGTAGCACCGTAGAGTGACCGTTCTTCCCGATCATTGAAATTTCTATCTCGAAGTAGTTCGGGGGATACGATAGGAGCGGGCATTGATCCTCTCGATAGTTGGTCATTCGCTGCACTTGAGGCTATTCTGCTAGGACCGGCAAGTGGAGATGAAGGGTCGGTCGTGGTCGTGGCCGCTTCAGATAATCGTGACCTCGAGTTGAGGACCGCCATATTTCGATGCGACATGAATTGGGTAGGGTTCTGCATTTTGGCAGCTTGTTTGACGAACGGTAATACCAGCAACGTTAAGCCGGTTGTCACTGCGAACTGAAGCGTTTACATCTGTTAGCTGTGTCCAACGACGAGTTAGGCATATATGCGACAGAGGGGGATGTGAATGCTAGGACTGCCGAGGCAAGCTTCCGATTGCCCCAACGCAATCTGGGTACGTCGACATGATTCGGAGCAGAAGGATAGGTGAAAAGCGATGCCGATAGAAGGGAAGACTTACAGCGGCTCCTGCTACGTACACGGCAACCTTTGGTATCTTCTTCTTCGGCTTCCCCTCACCATCCTTCCCATCAGGCAGCGTGTTGAATCCACCCAAGAGTAGCGAAGCCATCGTGTATGTATATGTATCCTCTTGTCGATAACGAGTGATATCGTTCAAACTGGTATACGAACAACATCCATGAACCGCGTTTCCAACATTTCGTTTTGCGGGGCCGAAAAACAAAAGTTGATAACTTGATAATAATTTCAAAATTCTCTTTCATCCTTAGACATTGTTGTTCCATTTCTTCCTCGTTATTGTGGATGACAACAAGCATGTCAGCGACGAAATCACTGAAAAGAAAAGCGAGCAACGGTGGTGTAGCTGGGAAGAAGGTGAGTAAAGCGGTGTATGCATACCTCCTTGTAGTGACTGATGTCATCGTTATCGTAGAGAGCACCCGCCCGTCCTCCTTCCCTGTCCCCTTCCGACGACAACGATGATGGCTTTGAGGACCTCGAAGAGGGCACCGCTGGTGTATTTGAGGATCCCATGATAGATCCTCAAGGATCCTCGGATGAAGATGACGACGACGAGGAAGATAAAGATGAGGAAGCCGATGATGGATCTGAGGAGGACGAAGGTGATGAACCTGCTGCTGGACCTTCTCGCCCTCAATCTTCCACCAAGAGTCTCTACAAGGCGCCCACTCTATCTGAGATGGAAGCTCTTCGATCGACTGAACAATCAGGAGGGACCACTTTCTCCCTTCAATTATCCACTCTCCTCTCATCCACATTGCTCCCTACGACCCCTTCGACCACTCTCAAATCCCTCTTGTCCACACTTCACTCCACCATCCTCAGTTTACCTTCTTTACCAGGTCTTCCGCCGAGCAAAGCGATCAAGCGAGTAGGTGCTGGTGCAATGCCACCTTTCGCCGGACCGGCGCAGTTTGGACTCGGTAGTAAGAAGGGCGAAGAAGTCAAGTGGACATTGGGTTGGGACAAGCCTGAAGAGATCTTGGTTGGAGGAAGTTGGGGTGTCGTCGGTGGATACAAGAAAGGCAAGGGTGAAATAGGAGGTGTAGACCTCGTCGTTGTCATGCCAAGTGTGAGTGCCAACGACCCAATCTCGTGGTCCTTATGCAATAACGATGATTGTGACCACGACATGTCGCTGATCTTCTCACTATTGTCTCTTCTCGTAGAGCTTGTTCTCGGCCAAAGATCGATTGGACTATCGATACTTCCACAAGAGGGCACACTACCTCGCAATCATATATGCGCAGATACAACAGCTAGTCGACAAAGAAGGAACATTGCAAGGTGTCGAAGTGGACTGGACCACCTCAAACGGCGACGAGAGGAGACCGGTCATTGCGCTGACCGTTGGAAAAGGTCAGTCCTCCGCAGAGCTTGTAGGCATATACTGATAGATACCATTGCTAGAACAAGGACTGAAATATCGAACCGACATCCGGATCCACGCATCCATACCTCCTTCTGTATTCCCCCTATCCACTCTTTCGCCTGCCAAGTCGCTTATCCGCGTTGAGAACCCTACACCCACTCCGCTGTACTCGACATCGATCTTGAACGACACTCTGCACAAATCCCACTTGTTACATCTCCATCGACTGTCTCAGCTTCTATCACCAGAACGGACGGTTGATAATTTCCTCGCCGCTTGGCGAATCTGGGCAAACAGGCGAGGTATCAGAAGAGAAAGAGGTGCAAGCGGTTGGTTCGCCGCTTTGGCATTGGGATGGGTCGTGGATGGTGGTGAAGTAGGTGGTGTTGGTGGATCAAGGGAGAAGGTCAAGAAGATCAGAGGTGTTGGCAAAGGATTAGGTCACTGGGGTGCTCTAAGAGCTGCTTGGGAGTTTTTGGGTAAGTCCCTACATCAAATGAACGAGAATGTCCGCTGACTCTGTTTAACATAGCCCATACCGACTTTGAGGCGACACCTGTGTTCATGCATCAGACCGCCGAAGACACTCTTCCCCACATCGATTTCACGCGATCGTTTGACAACGTCTTTGTCGATCCTACCGGCCGTGTCAACCTCTTTGCAGGATGGGAAAAGGGCGATGTGCAATTACTCAGACATCACGCGAGACAAACACTTGCGATGCTGGAAGATGAGCGTATCGATAGATTCGCCGATGTCTTCCTGAGACAGCAAAGCCTGGGTCCAGAAGTGTATGACGAGTTTGTCTTGTGAGTGGTCGATTCCAACTCGATAGGTTCACCTGAGAGGTTACTGATATATAGTCGCAGAGTTGACGTCTCTTCCGCCAAACTGCCTACCGATGTCGCTGAGCGTTCCGAGTATCCCTCCAACACTGATGTCGCCGTTACTTCCATCGCCAAGATCCTCCGACAAGGTCTCTCTGACCGGGCCAAGTTGGTGCAAGTCACTCCCTCGGCTTCTGACGAGTCCACCCTCACTATCGGGATCGTGTTCAACCCCGACCATGCTACTCGGGTCATCGACATTGGCCCCTCGTCAGGCGAACCCGAAAAAGCTGAAGAGTTCCGAAATCTCTGGGGGGACAAGGCCGAGCTTCGTCGTTTCAAAGATGGAAACATCGCAGAGAGCGTTGTATGGGACTTGACTCGACCAGAAGACGCCACGTTGATCCCTGGTAGAATCGTTCGTTGTTTGTTGGAAAGACACTTTGAACTCACTGGCGAGGATGTGAAATGCCTTTCATCGTCTCAGGACTGGTTGGGCGTGGTTCAGGTCCCACCCACAGCGCGAGATGCTGTCGCCCTCCCATCTTCCCAGAAACAGGGATTCCGACCCACGATGACCGCATACGACTCGCTATACCGATTGTTGAAGGACATCGACTCTGAGTTGCCGTTGGCGATCCTCAACGTCACCCCATCCTCTGAGATGCTCCGTTACTCTTCGACATTCGTTCCTCATCCAATCGATATCAACCGACTGCCCTCTGCTCCCGGATGTATCAACTATGTCCCCTACGCCGACGTGTTGGTCCAATTCGAGAGTTCACCTCGATGGCCCGACGACCTCGCTGCTATCCAGAAGCTCAAGCTTGCACTGTTCGACAAGCTTGCGAGGGTGATCACCGCTCGTATCACCGCTGCGACTGTCGGTATTGTCTTTGATAGCGGAGCGAGCGATATCGAAGATCAGGCAGGTCTGGAAGTCCTGTTACCTGATGGAGTTGCATTCCGCCTACGAATATACCATGAGAAGGAGCGCAACCTCCTAGAGAGGATCATCGACGAAGACGAGCCAGTATTCGCCACCTCTTTACCTCGACCTCCTAGAAGACT
The DNA here is from genome assembly GCF_008629635.2 of Kwoniella shandongensis. Classification (NCBI taxonomy): domain Eukaryota; kingdom Fungi; phylum Basidiomycota; class Tremellomycetes; order Tremellales; family Cryptococcaceae; genus Kwoniella; species Kwoniella shandongensis. The sequence continues at coordinate 64,833 of NC_089293.1, forward strand.
AGCAATTCCAGCATTGGATCTTCACATCCGCCGCTTCATCCATCTCCCTCAACACCATGCGTCAATCGCGCCATTACATCATCGATTCCCATCGTACTCTTCGGCAACTCGATTGCTGAAGAGATGGTTCGCCTCGCATATGCTCTCGGCTCATATCCCAGCGCAAGTTGCGGAACTCTTGATGGCGAAGGTTTATTTAGATCCTGGAGCGGTCCAAATCCCCTCGAGTGCCGTATCGGGCTTCTTACGCGCTTTGGACTTGTTGAGTCTATGGGACTGGAAATTGGAACCCATCTTTGTTCCGATCTTCACAGCTTCGAGAGAAGGCGCAAGCGCGACATCCTCTTCGGGTCGAGTCAGATTCCCCGCCGACGAAAGATCCGAGGCGATCAAGGAGTTTGAGACCTTGAGAAACAAGGAGAAAGCAACGGAAGGTGGACATCCTTGGGTGATCGTGACGGAAGAGGATGAGAGTGGACTGAGGTGGACAAAGGGCGTTAGTAAGGTCATCGCAGGACGAGTTGCGGTCTTGGCAAAGGCCACAATCGGAGCGGTACAGAGGGCCAGCGAAGAAGGCGCATTGGATGTGAGAGTGAGTCAGAGACCGGCATCATCCTCATTCCGCTTCTTTGGCGTCTCCACTAAACCTTCAGCCTGGATGAGCATCGCTTTGAGGCTAGCGCTGACACACCTCAACCTTAGTCACTATTCGTCACACCTTTGGCAGGCTACGACTTCCTCCTCCATCTCCATTCCTCCCTCCTCTCCCGATACAGTCTTGCAGTTTCCCCCGATTCTCAAGAATGGGAATCCAAGCTTAAATTCCGGAATCTCCACACCGGCACCTCGGACAGAACCTCGATCAAGATCGGTTTCGATCCCGTAGAAAGCTTTGTCCAAGACTTGCAGAAGATATATGGAGATCAGATCGTTTGGTTCTGGGATATCAATGGCAGTAGTGTGATTGGAGGTTTGTGGAACCCGGATGTTGGGAGAGAAGGTGGAAGGGCGATGAAGGCGTTCTTGGGCTGGTCAAGCAAACCTGTGGAGTCTGAGGTGAGTCATGTTCAGCACACTGATAGTCAAGAGTCCATGTTGATCCTTTTTCGGTTGTGATCAGTCCGCTCTTGTTAAAATCAACAAGGATGCAGTGTTGGGTGAGATTGCGAGATTGGGCAAGGGTTTGATCGAGAAGATAGAGCGAAGGCGGTAGGGAGGGGATGCCCGCGCAGAGGGACGACATTCTCAGCCGGAGTAGCACTTGACATCCCTCACTTCAGACTCGAGTTTGAATTTAGTCGGTGATTCACTTGCCATACAAATATACATTTTCATCATACACATCTACCACTTTATGCAAACTGCACGTGATAGGTTATACACATTAGCATTGAGTTTACTTTCGATCCTTGACATGGAAACAAGCTCCAACTCACAGTTGACAGATAGCTTTCTGCAACGATACGTGCCCTAGCGTTCAAACTCAATTTCATCTCACTGATCTCCTTGTCAACATCTTCCATGAACTGGATGATGAAATCGACCAATTTGTGTTTCAGCATTGACTCGGAGTGGAAGTTTGTGATGAGGAAGGAGATGTCGTAGCCCTGTAAGGTGGAAGGGGGAGAGGTGATGTGTTAGCAATCGTAACTTGGACTATGTCCTCGGTCTTTGCTCTCCACCCTCTTGCGTGTCAAGATCCATGCCGTTTCCTACCTCAGCTTATCATGTCCTCTCGCTATAGCTCGAATGGTATCATTCTTTTCTCATTTCCGCCCGCCCGCCCGTCGACAGTCCCTCACTGTCGCTCGGGACCCTACACTAACCGTCCCCACCCACCCGCCCTTCTACTATCCCTCGCTGGCGCTCGCTCCGCTCGGGACACTCACCGGTAACGGTTTCCTCCTCAGAATCACAAACCCTTCCGCTCTCATCATCATAAATCTCGTAAATTTATGACACAGGATCTTCTCGATCTCATCAGCCTGTTTGATGGCTATACTGATCCTTATACTATTGACGCTGGGTTCGATCAATACCCTCTCTGATTCGTTACGCGATACGACGAGTGGGTGGAGTAATACCTCGGGAGAAGTGTGAGTCTCCACTTCAGGTTTGTTGTGTCGTTCGACCACTTGTGAAGAGAAATTCTCGAGTGTCAGAGAGGCCGTCAATGTCGCTCGGACAGCGTTGAGATAAGGTCGAAGGGTGTTGGACTGGGGCGAAGCGGGTGCAGAGCGGAGGGTTAGCTGAAAGTCCTACCACCCAGCATTGGTAATGAGGCTACTCACCATGATGATACGTGACTAGCGGGGTATGTCCTTGTATCTGTTTGCAGACATGCACTCGTCAACAAGATGGAGATTGCTGCTGTCAAGATACGTTGCACAGGACGTCATGACCTAACTGAACCGCGCCGAGAGGTCATCCAGGCTTAAGCTGTGCCACACCGGAATCAAATACTCATATCGCCGAAATACCGTTGCCACCCATTGACGTACCTCGCGTAATGTTTTTGTTATTTTCTCAAACCACGTGATTTTGGAAAAAGTTGAAGAGAGAACTCCACAACCACAAGATAAAAGTTGATTGATTATTTTATCATCATCCTTCACTCTCCTCTTCATAAACGTTCCTTCTAACTATCACCTTCTATCACATTCCATACATAAATCCACAATCAAAATGGCCGTCAAAATGAACCTCTGGGTGAGTGATTCAAGCTTGTTGCTGCAGCACCGCTAGCACTCCCGCTGATTTCTTGTTTGGTGCGCAGAGTCTCACCCTCCTTCCCGGAGAGAAGTACCCCATCTACGTCCGTCGTGATTTCCAAATCACCAACGCCGCTCTTGGCGAGGAGCTCCGATCTGCCGACGGTCGATCCGTCATCAAGGTCACCCACAACCCTATCCCCGCCGGTGCCCTCGACAGCGACTCTGACGACTCGGACTACGACTCCGAGGACGATGAGGAGCTCGACTCTGAGGAGGAGGCAGCTTTGAGAGCCGAGTACGGTCTTGACAGCGACGACGAGGACGAGGAGGCTGACGAGGAGGAGAAGCCCAAGTCTAAGAAGGCTGAGAAGATCGAGGTTGACGGTGAGGATGAGGAGGATGACGACGAGGAGGACAGTGAGGATGATGACGAGGACTTTGAGGACGAGCTTGAGGAGACCTCTGTCTTGGCCTCTTTGACTGCCGGCAAGGTGAGCTAGCTCAGTCAAACGACTATAAAGCAGTAACTGACAAAACCTATTAAACAGATCGAGCAAGCTTCTCTCAACCTCACTTTCGTCGAGGGCGAGGTTGTCATCTTCGAGACCACCGGCGAGAAGTGAGTTCGGATCGTTGTGGCAAGTCATTGTTCCTCATGCTGATGCCTTATCAGCGCCGTTCACCTCTTGGGTAACTACATCGACCAATTCCCCGACGTCGACTCCGAGTCCGACTCTGACTCCGAGTTCTCCGGCGAGGACGACTACTCGGACATCTACGGTTCCGACGACGAGGACATTGAGCTCGACACCGAGGAGGAGGAGGCCGTTGCGTGAGCTATCCTCTTCTACATTGACCCGTGTACCGTTATCTAACATCGTCCTCATCGTAGCAAAATCACCGAGATCCCTTCCGAGAAGCCCGCTAAGAAGGCTCTCCCCGCCTCCAAGAAGGCTGCTGCTGAGCCCGAGGCCAAGCCCGCTCAAAAGCGAAAGGCTGACGCTATCGAGTCCCCCGCCCCCAAGGCTGCTGCCGCCGCCGAGTCCACCGAGGGTTTGAGCAAGAACCAGAAGAAGAAGCTTGCCAAGAAGGCCAAGACTGAGGAGACTGCCGCTGAGAAGCCCGCCCCTGTTGCCGCTAAGAAGACCGAGAACAAGGCTCCTCAAAAGGTGAGGAAGTAAATCCCAGCTTCCTTTCCGCCCTTCCTTCTTTCCTGCCTTCCTGTGCTACGTGATTGTCGCGTAGCGCCACGTTTACCCATAAAAAATGAATACATTATTCAAATGCATAGATTATCTTGTTGAATATCACAGACAGAACAAACTTACTGATACAAGCTGTTTTGTTGCATCGCAGAGAACTCTCCCTTCAGGTTTGATCATCGAGGATGTCAAGGTTGGAGACGGACCTGTTGCCAGGACCGGCAAGCGATTGGGCATGCGGTGAGTTTTGACGCATTGGAGATGCATCAACGTCACAAGACGACCCGGTTCTGACTTTGTCTTCCAACTCAAACAGATACATCGGTAAACTCACCAACGGTAAACAATTCGATGCCAACACTGCTGGTAAACCCTTCTCTTTCTCTCTCGGAAAGGGTGAGGTCATCCGAGGTTGGGACGAGGGTCTTGCCGGCATGGCTGTTGGTGGTGAGAGGCGATTGACCGTGAGTAGCATTCGGTTGCGAGGTCAAACTTGTCTGGACGTAATATTGATTTGTGTCGTTATCTATATAGATCCCTCCCCAGCTCGCCTACGGTAGCCAGAAGATCCCCGGTATTCCCAAGAAGTGAGTTATGGAATCTGCTGATATCGTTCGCAATGTGCTGACTTGCAATCAACAGCTCCACACTCAAGTTCGACGTCAAGCTTGTTTCTATCAACTAAGAAGTAAATGAGGTTTCAGGGAGCGTGGCTATAATCAATCAATTGGTGCATGTGTAGATAGATGTATGCATATTCAGTACCATGTACGAGGTGGTCTGGCTCGTTCAGAGGTTCCGAGATGGGTGCCATAGCTCTTCGCATACCGGTAGCCAAGAAGGATGATCGTCGTCGCTCTCGCTCGTAGATCCAGTGCACGTTTTATCGAGTACTCGTGCCATTCAAGTTCTTCGTCTCGGCCGTAAAGCTTAAGGATAACGACATCACGTGGTGGATATCTTACCCCACACTCTGCCAAGAAGCAATCTCCCAACGGCCTTGACCGGTTATAAATAAGCTGTAACTGTAACTATCAACATAATTCCTGCCCCGCTTCGCCACTTGCCACTTGCAACTTCACACACACGAGATGAACGGAGACACATTCGCCCCACCACCGCCATATTACCCGACAGCGAACACGACCCTATCCCACCGAAGAGGGGACCCACATGGTCGAGCTTCAATCAATTCATTACCGTTACATCTCGTTCATCGGATCTTGCTCCTGACGCTGGATAGGAGGGCGACGCCGAGTAGGTTCTGGTCTGATCCGGAAGAAGAGAGAGTGAGGAGGATATGGGGTTTGTTCAGAGGTCTGAGGGGTGTGAACAGGGTATTCTGGCTAGGTACGTGAACCAGTCGTCCGATAGGACAGACGAAAGGCGAAGACTAGGCAGAGAAGCTGATAATCATGCTATCGTCCCCACTTTATAGTTGCAACTTCGATCCTTCGGGCAATGTATTTGGAGACTTTCCTCTCATTGATTCAAAGAGGTTTCTCATCCGATCCATTCCCATACGACTCATCACATCTCGCCGAGGCAGACCAGAGCGACTCCACAGAGGACGGAAGAGCGTCTACACGTTCGGTGTATGATGGAAGAGCGAGGGAGACGGCGGTGTTCGATAGGTTCATAGCTATCAAAGTTGGGGAAGAGTTGAGGAAGGTCGAGAGTGAATTGTCAGAAGAGGGTGAAGGAGAAAGAGAGATCTTTACCCGGTTACAGGTGAGTTCGAATCTCACTTCACATCGCTCTCTTGGCGATATTCCCAAGTAACACAAGACTGATATTGTTGCACGTAGCCCGCAGCACGGATAGAAGATCTGCTCCTCACTTTACCACCCAACCTCATCATCCCACACCCTAACCCAAACGTGCCACCTCGCCCAACTCTCCCTTTGCCCCAAACACATCTCTCAATCACCCTCACACCAACTTGGGCGCAATTGTATCTCCATTCATCGGCTGTAACGACCTCAAAGAGAGGGAGTAAGGAATTGGTTGTGGAAGTGAGAAGGACAGGTACGTTGGAAGGTACGACAAAGAGGATAGAAGAAGGTCTAGATGATATTCAACGGAGACTTGTAGAATGGGGTGGGAGGGTGGGTTAATGCCCGCGTGTATGTATCTTTATCTCAGTTGTATTATCTCGTTGCGAGTATGTATGTAGATCTGACATGTGTACAATCTATACCGACGATGTGATGTCTGCACATGCATGCATATCACTTCAATACCCTTGCTCATCATCGTCCTCACTGCTCCTCACTGCTGCTGCTCGGCGTTTCGGAGATATGACACAGTGGTGGAGGCGAGGTCGTTAACGCTGACGCGTGTTGAGGTGAGGGAGAGCTTCGACAACGTTCAGATGCATTTACATCTGTCTATCTTTCATTGTATTCAGCAAAATCAATCAATCTGCATAGAACAGCTTCAAAATGCCAGGTCTCACAACAGCTCAGGTGAGCTACTCTTCTTTTGATGAGGAGGGAAACGCGAGCTGACGACTCAGTCTTAGGTTACCGAGCTCAGCGCTGTCAATGTGTGAGTCAACCTGCTGCTCCGATCCTCCACTCCTGCTTTGATTGTCTGGTAGGATGAGATCGCTCTTATTGATATCTGTGTTGGCCGTCCACAGCGTCATCCATCCCCTCGTCCTCCTTTCAGTAGTCGATCATGCTTCTCGAGTCCCAGTCGGCAAGAACAAACGAGTGTTGGGTGTATTATTAGGACAAGATGCAGGGAGTACAATCAACGTTGCCAACTCGTAAGTCCTTCCAGACGTGCGGTCGTCTGTCGTGCCCTAAGAGCCGAAGTGGTGATCGCTTACATGCGCTTATTTGTTTGTTTGTAGCTTTGCTATTCCATTCGAGGAGGATGAACGTGATCCGAAAACATTCTTCCTCGATCTGGATTATGTAGAGGAGATGTGGAGGATGTTCAGAAAAGTGAATGGTGAGTCAACAGCCTAATCACCCCATCTCGTGTCGATGAAAAAGGGCTGGCCTCTGGGCTGACTCAAACTGTTTTGTTACACCCATGTAGCCAAAGAACGACCTATCGGATTCTATCATACAGGACCTCGACTCCGTTCTTCCGATCTTGAGATCTCGCAGCTTTTCAAGCGATTCTGTTCACGACCCGTCATGGTCATTGTGGATGTCAGAGCGACGGGTGGAAGAGGGGATACGGGTATTCCGACAGATGCATATTTCGCAGTCGAGGAGATCAAAGATGTGAGTGGGGTTGTGGCTCCCTCTGCTAAGCTCAGTAGAGGAAAGACGGAGTGATCGACTTGGTAATGACGTGGGCTGATCTTTGATGTTATTTAGGACGGTACGGCCACTCAACAAACCTTCACACACGTCCCGACATCTATCGAAGCTGAAGAAGCAGAAGAGATCGGAGTCGAACATCTCCTTCGAGATATCTCATCATCATCTTCCGCACCTTCCTCTTCACTCCTCACCACCCAATCCCTCTCTACAAAAGTCACTTCTCAACTCCAATCTTTACGCGGTCTTCATACTCGACTCGTGGAGATAAAAGATTATCTATCAGCGGTCCGAAAGGGTAAATTGCCTCTGAATCATCAGGTGGTCTATCAACTTCAGGAGATCATGGGTCTCTTGCCTCAATTAGGAGGAGATGTAGAACTTGGTAAAGCGTTTAGAGTAGGAGTCAACGATCAGACTCTGGTGGTTTATCTTAGTGCAATGGTCAGGACGGTCTTGGCACTGCATGATCTCAGTGAGTCAACTTGTCCTTGCTTTCCGTCAGACTCTTGTCTACGCGGCATACAACACTATAGATGATCTGTCTCGCGGACTAAGCTGATTGTCTCCTCAATTATCAGTCGAGAACCGTATCGAGAACGCACAACAAGAGATCGAAGATGCCAAGTCACCCGCTGAAAAGGAGAACGAGGCAGCTGCCGAAGCTGCCGGACTGAAAGTGGCCGACGTCGCAAAGGCTAAGAAGGAAGCAGAGGAAGAGGAGAAGGACAAGAAGAAAAAGTAGATTGGCGAGAGACATATCATGTAGAACGGCGTGGTGGACATGTACATTCAACAAAGTAATTCATGCATTGTACAATTGGTTTGTGAAACGCTTTTTGTTTTGATGGCAATCACTATGACAACTTGGCTTGTTGACTCTCCTTCCGATGTCGGTCGAGTACTCAACACCACGCCCCTTCAGTTCCTGCTAAGCACTCGTAACGCGTAAAATGAACAGTTCCTTTTGCCAAACTGACCACCTGGAACGTTTACTGCAGCGGTTCTCGACTATATATGACAACCAAGGTCAGCTAGGAATCTGTAGACTTAGAAGAACTAGCCCACCTCGATGACAACTTATTCAGAGAGATATACACATCGGTACCGTACCCATCCATCGAGATCAAACGCAAGTCACCGCCGAAGAACCTAGCGTACTGTGTGAGACAACGTCAGCAAACAATCAAGGAAGAGTGTCCAACGAAGCACTACGTACCAGTCTTGAGAGGGGAAGTCCATAACTGGAGTGTTGGTGAAATGCATTGATCAATAACCCTTCACTGAAATCAAGATACGCGTGCGGAACTCACCCAAATCCAGCCATTGGGGCTTTGAAATCTGAAGCATCGATATTTGCCTCGAGTCCCTCATCGCTCATCGTGGTGTAGAGATACCTATACAGATGATACAGCGTCAGCGATTTCTTTGTCTTGTACTAGCATCAACATCGCACTCACGTCCATATCATAGGGATCGCACTTCTCGGAATCCCACCACCCTCATCCGAAATCTTGATAGTGATATCTTCGCTACCCTCAACCACCACGACCTTGATAGGCGGGAACGAATCCTCGTTATCTACACCATATCGTTCAACCACCGCTCGTAGCGAGTTCTTGAGTAGTTCGAAACAGATATGTGAGAGATGTCCGGGTACATAGGCGAATGTTAGATCTTTAGGACAGAGCAGCTGGATAGGAGGGCCTTTGAATAGAGCGTAGTGCTCTTCGCATACATATCGTGCGTTTTCTGTTAAAGGTTTTAGTACATTGCACGTAGCCGTCGAATGAAAGGAATAGCTCACCAATCGCTTCGTGACATATATCGTGTACGTTCTGGAACAAAGTTAGTTACAGGTCCTTTCCCTTGAAGATCTATGCAGCTCACAGCTCTTGTACAGATGATTCCCACGTAGTCAGGATGAGGTTGCAGTGTGTTCAGCGCAACGTCTGTATCGCAACTAGAATCAGCGGATGTTCGCACTTCAGGATCAAACGATCGCACTCACGCTGTCCTATCAAGAAACGAATTCCAATGCGACTCATGTAGAACCTATCCAACCATTCTTGGATACTCTGATCGATCCTGCCTGCCTTTTGCTTCCTCTTCCATTCCAGTACACCCTGCGCGACGGTAGTAACGGTTGGGTCGTGTCTTTTCTTGATGTTCTCGAGGAGACGTGTGAATCGTTCGTTATAGTCGTGTACCTCGGGCGGGTAAATGATGGTTTTAGGTGGCGGTGAGAAGTATCTTCCAGGCAAAGAAATAACGTCAACAAGTGTAATGAGTAAGCGATAAAGCAGGTGAGAGTGCAATGGTTCGTGGTAGTGAACTCACCTCCGCTCGATAGGTATTCTCAGTCTTGTCGCAGTGTTCGGTAAATGGAAGCCGTTTCCTCCTGTCGCTATATGTCTCTCTGATGCCAAACCATGTCCTACCGGTCCCTCATGCATGAGCGGATCAAGCGAAGGATTCGGTGTAGCAGATGGGAATGGGATTGTCCTGCGTGGTGAGTATAGTCATGTTAGCTAAAGGCTGGGAGTTGGGCAACGCGCTAGCTTACTCTGCGGGAGGCATACGAAGTATGTCCTCTAGTTCAGGCTTGAGTCTCGGTTTCGGGAAAGTCACGAGTTCCTAGCATCACATTGCGCTTCAGCTTCTTTGCGTTGCACTCCCGGGTAGCACGAGTGAGTCGTATGTCGGGAATAATCGGGATGGGGGAACTCACCTCAAAACTCTGTGCATACCACTCTTTCACCTTGTTGATGGATGGCATCTTGCTCAGTCCATCCGGTAGGCTCTCAAGTTCGACTACGCGATGTGAGAGTCTGATGGGTAACTCCTCGGATAAGAATTGGGATGCTTTGAGTAATGTTCCTTGGGTGGGATGTTGGCCAAATAGAACCATTTGTTGGAGCGATACTGCGAGTTCACAAAGCCCGTTAGTTGTGGTTCCGCGACCTGCTGAAGGGGCATGGACACATACCTCCAGTCTGAGGGAAGGAAGCGAAATGATGGATACGATCCCATAACGCAGCTGAAATCTTGAATCGTGACATGTTGGATAGCGGAATGCCCCTTGGGCGCGGAAGGCTTTAAATACCCCGTAGACTGTTTGTCACGAGTCAACTAAAGCGAGGTGATCAAGGGAGGAGACAAGGTGCAGGGATGTTCGCTACTCTGTGAGGGTAGACAATGGTTGTTTGCAATAGATATCAACGTGTGAATGGATTGTTGTTGAAAGGAAAGGATAAGAGATATGAGAGTGAGAGTGAGTTGTTTCGAGTCGTGGTGTGTGTAATTTCCGGTTAACAACCAATGAATAGGTGCCGGCACAAACTCATTTACATCATACAACGGGATCAAATGTATTACGCTTAATCGACTAGCCCGGTACTCTTATAGGTCAAACTAAATACATCCCTTGTGGCTTTCTATCTACAATAACCTTATGTATTTGTATTGAACAACTTCATTCATGCCCTCGGTTAAGAGCCCCCTTTACCTCTACTTCAAGGCCCTGATAAGATGGAATCTACTTTGCCATCGACTCAACGCTACCTGACTTGATATACTGGCCCCGCGCCTTCCAAATCTTCCAAGTGACCATTACGCTTCACCATGATCGTCTTTTGCAATGCCGCCTTGGGAGGGAATTTGGCGTCAAAGACAGCATCCAGCTCCTCAAGCGTACGCCCTCGGGTCTCAACACCAAAGAGATTCCACACGACAGCTGAAAGAGGCGATAGTCAGGATTGTACTTAAATAACCGTGCTTTTTGGCTCACCGTAGACCAAGTTGAGTGCCACAAAGATGATGTAGTATTTCCAGCCGATCGCATCGAGAGCGATAGCAGTCACGAAGGTGTTATATAAGTTGGTAGTGTTTGACAGGATGACGTGCTGGGTGGATAATTATGAGAATTAGCGTACTGAAACGTGTGATTACAGCACGAAGCTGGGATCGTCACGGGGAAGCCCAGAGTACTCACCACACCCATTCCTTTGGCTCTAGTGTGATTCGCCAATACTTCCGCACAGTATGTAGCAGTCAACGGGGTGTAGATGAAGCTGTAGGCACAACCGAAAAGGAAGATGAAAGCGACACCGGCATTACTGAGATGCTCGTTCGGCTTCTTGTCGTCTCCGAATTGACTCGAGAATCCAGTGACGGCCGCAAAGAGACATGACAGTACGATGGAACCGACCCAGAGCTTGGTACGTCGACCGATTCTATCGTTCGTGGCAGAACCGGCTACGGCTCCAGTACACGAGACAATGGCGTTGGCAAAGGTCAGAAGGAGCCGTCTACTGGTCGAGGTGATCCCCAATCGAGTGTACATGTTCGGGAGGTAGTACGTGAGGACTGAGTTCCCACTGAGTTGTGCGAACACACTCATGAATCCCATCATTAAAAATCTCCAGCGCTGGTTGTGACTGTTGAGTCTGCGATAGAAGTGGTGTTTTAGTTGATTGGAAGCGAAGAGAAGAAGAAGAAATACCCTAGGGACTCACAAATCGGAATAATTCCACCACGATTGAGCCTTTTTCACCTCGATACCCTCCTCGAACTCCCTGATCTCAAGCTGCACAACCGGATGGTTGATATCGCCCCCACCATGGTATTTGGCAAGGATAGCTTGTGCTTTCTCCTTGTGACCTCGAGCGGTGAGCCATCGTGGCGATTCGGGGATGAAAGCGACGCCTGCGAGGATGACCATCGGAGGGAGGAGTTGGAGTCCTAGTGGGAGTCGGAAGGCGAGCTGACCAGATGCTTTGTTCGATGCGTATGCTACTCCTGTAGACAAGATAGATCCAGTGTAGAAGACTGCATAGCAAGGGGAATATCAAATTAGCATGTGTCCAAGATGTAGGAAAGGTAGGAAACTTAAGGTTCGCGCGACGTGAAAGTGCCACTTACAAGTATTGTAATACCCGACGACTCTCGCTCGCCATTGAGGTGGTGCCAATTCCAATGCATAAGTAGGTGCTGAACTTGTCCCGATGGAAATTCCGAAACCGAGCAAGAACCGACCACCGAGCAAATACGAGTCGTTCCGAGCAGCTGTCAGGATGATAGCAGCAGCCATGATGACGATGGCTCCTGCGCCCATACCGGCTCGTCGACCGAGGTGGTCGCAGATAGGTCCGGTGAACAGTGATCCGATCATGTTGCCGATGGTGTAGATCATGAAAATGCTGTGGGACGAAGCAACAATGTCAGCGGTAGTCGAAATAGACGTTCTAGTCTAGGTGCGGTGATAGGAGTCGATCGGCGTGTGAGGCCAGAGTTAGAAAGGTTTGCTCGGCCACTTACATTCCGGTCGACGCACCGGTCTCCTTGTGGTGGAAGTACTCCTTGTACTGTGTCATGGCGTTGATCGAACTGAAGATGGACTACCCAGGCATGACAAGACCTCAGATCAGCACTGGTTCTCGGTGATCGTGTGAAGAAGACACATGAATAGATCGCTGCGTTCACTCACACCATCGAAACCTGACGCCGTTGCATTCAACGCGGCCACCAACAAGATCCCATATAGCTGAAAACTGGTCTTTGACCAAGGATTCAACGGTGTCGCCGTGATAGTCTCGTAGAATGCAGAGTCACCCTGGATCTCTTTTGTGGAGATCCCGGCTGGTTTCTCGATCGATCCGTTTGACTGGACGGCGTGGAGGGCGGCGGTGCCCGTACCAGCTAGGTTTTTGTCGTCTAAAGTCGACATCGTGCAAGCAAGTAGGTGATTGATATTTCGAGATGTCTTTACAAGGGGGAGTGCAAGTTCAGTCAGGCAATCACAAACGATGTTTGCAGCCCGTAGTAGTCGCGCTGACTCTCAGAGCGTGTGATTTGTGAGGCTAAGAATCAGAAGATCATTCACGACCAATGATAAGAACAACTTATCATTTATGTATCAATACATCTATGCCTTTGCCCCACTTTCCCCACTCTGGCAAACCGGTCTACTCGAGATAAGGTCATGAGGGGTGAGTTGGAAAGAACATAATCCAAAACTCTATCATTCCGATTCCCATCTTCCCCCTTTCTCTTTCCCCCTCCCTGTTATCCAAGGAAGCAAATTGTTTGTGATCGGTAATCTCCGCGTTCTGTCGTCCGCTATCTCTCCTCCCCCCCTTACGATGCCAGCATGTCTTCCCCTGAATGAATCAAGCTTACAACCACCGAAAGCCGAAAGCCGAACTTTGTGCAACAACTCACACGCCCTGCGGTCACTCTGCCATTCATCCTTCCCATGTACATACTGGCTGAACCCACCTCTACTCCGCCTATCGAACGAGCAACTCGTCACATGACCGATATACCTTCACCTCAAGAAGAAAACAACCTCGTCACCCCTAAGCTTAAGCCCACACGAGAAGAATCATCCATCGCTCCGGAGCATGGGTTCCGACTCTCCTCATATGCACGCTTGTGAAGCACACCCACCCGTATCCCCACTTTCCCCACTTGACCTCCCCCACCCCGGCGTGCCCGTTGACAAGTGGGGGAGATAGTGGTTCGTACGCAGGATACAAGTTTGTGTTATCGCATTTAAAATAGAACAGATAAGCAGAAGAGGTCATCATGCATACGATCACCAGTTGGTACAGCAGAAAGATCCGCCCACAACAGTTCTTATAACAATGACCAGACCACAATTCCTTGTCGATCTCGAACGAGATGGTTATGTCGTCTTGCCCAATATCATCCCCGCTGAAGTATGCGACGAGTTCGTCTCTGAAGCTTGGGAATGGTTGGAAAGCTTCCCTTATGGGTTCAAGAGGGATGACAGATCTACGTGGGATGCAGAGCATCTCCCGTACAGTACGACGTGAGTCTCACGCCCTCATTTTATGTGTTTAAGCAGGGGCGCTGTGCTGATTGATCTGTTGTGCCCAGGGGGGGACTGTATAATCGGTATTCGGTGAACCACGAAGCGTTCGTCTGGAAGATCAGAACGTAAGTCGGGCGTCTCGACTCCCGCTCACTTTATTGACACAGCTGACCTGTGGCTCTTGACCCCTTCTCTTTACCTACTGCCAACGCAGCCAACCTGCCATCATCAAAGTGTTTGAGCAGATATGGGGCACAGACGATCTCATTGCCTCGTTTGACGGTATGAACGCTTCTCTGCCTATCAACGCGGAGACTGGTCGAAAGGATATCAAGCCTACGCCAGCATGGCCTCGTGAGTCTGACAAACGCACATCTCCACCCCGATCCAATAACTATCGATGGGGGCGTGGCTCGATGGGGTCCAGATTGCAGCTGACCTTCGACAACTATCAATGTGGGTAGATATCGACCAGAACCCACGTACCATCTCCCGCTTTGAGCTCTACCAAGGTATTGCCAATCTGTCACCTAACGGTCCCCAAGATGGTGGTCTCTGTGTCCTCAAGGGATCTCACAAGCTCCACCAGGAGTATTTCGAGTCCATTGGCGGATTCAAAGCGGATCAAGATGCGGGCGTTAATGAGAATGGGTATACGTATAAGAAAGGAGAAGATGAGTGGTTCAAGAGTAAAGGGTGTGAAGAGGTGAAGATTTGTGCAGGGAAGGGCGATTTGATCTGTGAGTGAGGTCGTTCCACGTATCAGAAACTCCCTGGTCAACGGCCATCATAAAACGTTTTAGCGGATCATTGACGTCCCGTCGTATTACTACCACCGCAGTATGGGACTCACGTACGATTCACTGGAACGCCTCGCCCGTCGGGACTCAGACACGTTTCGTCACGTACGTGTGTTATTGTCCTCGAGATCAGATGACTCCAGAAGAACAGACAAAGAAGGTCCAAGTGTTCAAAGATAGGAAGGGAACAACACATTTCCCCGTAAGTATAGATCAACTTTCGCCCCTCCCAAATGACACATGCCGTAGAACACCCTCTACCGCAAGAAGGAAATGACTGATATTCTCGCTCGTTTGCAGAATATGAACCGTATCCCCGCTGAAAGACCTGGGTATCACAATGCCCTTCCACGTCGACCTGACGGGACTTTGGACCCGGCAAACAGGACGAGACCGAGAAAGGAGCCGGAGGAGACGCCTATCGTTCTCAAGCTAGCCGGGCTGAGAACGTAGCTTGCGTGAGGGTGTGTGTGAGGTGGTTCAATGTAGCATAGGTCAGTGGGACAGACAGAGCGTAGACGAGAGTGGTCGCCGCGCCGAGGTGAAAGTGGAGTGATTATCATACATATGCATTGATTGCTTGAGACTATAACGTTTACATACCAGTCCTACGACTCGTCAATGTCCCGTATTCCTTTCCTAAGGCAAAACCAGACACAGGCTCCCTGCTCCGTCTACAAATTGAAGGTCTCCTTGTACCCCTGTAACATCTCCAGAGAGATATTCGAGCCACCACAAACGACCAATACGACCCTATCCCCTTCATCATACTTCAACACCTCCTTAAGTTTACCCGTGTAGACCAATGCGATCGTCGCTCCACAAGCTGGTTCGACCAATATCCTCTCATCGTCTGCGAATCGTATACAGGCTTCGACGGCCTCTCTATCGCTGACGACTGTACTATGTACGTGAGGTTGAAGGGCGTATTCGAATGCTCGAGAAGCGACACGTACACATCCGAGAGAATTGGCGAGCGATGTAATTCCAGGTAGGGTGATATGTGATTTGGCTTGTACCGATTGATATAACGATTCAGCACCAAGTGTCTCTACAGTGACCACTTGTGTCTTGTTCTTCTTATCTTCTGGACGATTGGCCAGACCATCACAAAGACCAATCAACAATCCACCTCCTCCGACCGAACATACGATCGCATCCATCTTCCCATCCCCTTCTAATTGCTCATCAATCTCCTCAATCATCGACGAAGCACCTTTCCAAACATCCGGATGATCGAATGGCGGCACATAAACTCCATTCGGATCATTCGCAAGGACCACCTCTCGAAGATGTTTATCCGCTTCGAACCACGTTTGACCAATTTGAATCACGTCGGTCGCTCCTGCGGCACGGAGTTTGTCGATCATCATCGGTTTACAGGATAGAGGGACGATGACGCTAGATGCATGACCGAGAGTGACGGCAGCGGTGACGCAAGCGAGTCCGGCATTTCCACCGGAAGAACAGTAGAAGTGGAGTGGGGTGTTGGGAGGGGCGCGAAGGATGGCTTGACGGACGAGGTTGCCTACTCCTCTGCGAATGGAGAGAGAATGGTCAGCGACTATTGTCCCAAAGACTAGACGTGGACAGACCGGAGAAAGTCGCATGGAGAGGGTAGCAGAGGACTTGTTGTGATGTTTAGACCCACCACTCACCTCGACTTGAACGAACCACTGGGCTGCACATTCTCAAGCTTGAGATAGATCTTGCTACAAACGTAAGGAAATAATGAGCAAGGTGATCTCCATGCACGCCCTAAGGGGGAGTGCGCGGTAACTCACCATCCAGCAAGCTTCGAGAGGATCGCGGAGTAGATGAGAGGTGTCTTGATCCACGGCTGAGAGACCGTCTCGGAAGTCGATGTAGGTGCTGGGGCGATTGTCATCTTGAATGGTGCAAAGGGATATGAAGGAAGTTGTATATACGAGGGTATGCGGGGAGGTGAATATACGGTGGGATGAAAGTTGGACCAGGGGAAAAGGAGGATAGACTCGCTCGCCAAGTATATATATGTCGTGTGGTTGATTCAGTCGAAACGAAACGAATGTTTTTCCAATCAACGACTGATCAGTGTTCAATGACCCGTGATCAATCGTATAGACTTTCCACCGGGCGGATCAAAATAACGATTAATGGTCTGGTGATGTTGCTTCTGCGATGGGAAATATCTCTTTGACTCGATGGAAATGTCCTTCTATATTTCCATTCTATTCTTCTATACAAGTATATTGTGTTTGATGGGAAATCCAAGAGAGACTGTAGATGTTGATGTGGATGACATTTCCAACAATACAGACAATTGATTGGAAAACGCTTCGAAAGTTCCTCGGTGTCTTATCTCGGAACAAGCGCGCGGGTATATATTGCCGTAAACCATACATGTACGGTGTTAGGGTATCATAGATTGTTCCATGCTTGTATACATACCTGATAAGTTATTCGAGTCGATGTACGGATGTATGGTCTGGGATGTTCCATGACATGCCGAGATGATGGAAGCCGGCATTGCACGATGCCATAGCTTGAACAACGTGGAACCAGAGACCCAGTGACAAACCGTCTGTTCATGACGCGACACACAAACAGCAATATCCCGTTCATACCCCATATACCCATGCCCCATCTAGACTCATCTACGTCGCCATGATTGCAGTCAAACGGAAATGGTGCGCGTTGGGATTGTTTGGATGGGATGTGTTTTTGGCGACCTCGCATGTTACACTGCGACAGAGCGGACCTTGTCAGTCTCTGTCCTCGTCGAAGTCACATTCAGCTAGGCTACTCACTAGTGATCTCCCGGCGTGACTTTCTCGTCGATGTATGCGACACTAACAGTCCCTATTCGTCAGTACTAGTATAGCTTGGGAGAGGAAAACCACACTCACACAGCCACGTTATACTGCTTTGTCCAGTATCCAGACAGCATCACTGCGCCGTCCTCATTGTCATCAACCCAACATCTAGCGTCTCCAAGGTTGTAATGTTGACTTCGGAAGTAATACACCGCGACTCTACAATCCCAAACACATCAGCAAGTGTCCCTCTCAGTTGAATTGAGTTTGATTCACCTTCCGGCAGTGACCGTGATCTCCACTCGAATTCTCGCTCCAACTGTTGATGATACCCAATAATGCTTCTCCCCATTCCAAACAAATTTCTCCCATCCCTCAAACTTGGTCGGTGCCATCGGATGTTGTGGGTCGTTCGCGTCCGCGCAGAATAGTTTGGGTTGTATTAATCCGGTGATGTGTTTGCCCGATGTGGGATCAGGTTTCTTCGGGTCCACCACGTCGCGTAACGGTGTAAAGATTCCGACTGGTGGGACGGAGTAAGGGGTGGAAGGAAGGACGAAGAACCTTCTTTCCTCAGTGAGAGCCTGTAGTGGTTTCAGATCGAAAGTGCTCTCCCAGTTGGGTGGGGGTGTGACGGGATCGACGAGGTGCAGAGTATCTAGTGGGAATGGAATGTCGACGAGGTCAGAGAAAGGGTCGGTACTGGATATAGTGTCTGCTACGGGAGGAACGACGGGTAATCCGTAATGCGTGAGCATGCAGAGCTCCGACTCGAGATACGATATCAAAAGGTCGGCGAGGATCCGCTGCGACGTAAAATCAGCATCTAGCTAGTACTGGGGTTACGCGAAGCGCAGCTTACATGGCCTCGAGCGTTCGGGTGCAGAATATCCGGTTGGAAAAATGCTTGTGCGGTAGATTCGGGGTAACGCAGATAATGGTTGAACAACAGTCGTTTCATCGAGAGGTAAGGGACATCGTAGTAGAGTGAAATAGGAGCATGAACGATTTGAGGATCACCGTATCCTTGATCTTGGGCCACTTGCGGTCCCCAAGCACCAAGGATAAGGATAGCAGGTTGTGAAGGGAATTCAGATAGGGCTCGGAGGAGTTGGTCAAAGAATGCTTGGTATATTATATCACTACTCAGATGTCAGTAATCATCTTAATGCTTGGCACTCACGTCTGATCGTTGACGTCAAACTCCAAGATGATGAGGTCTGTGTCCGTGGCGATATGATGAGTTCCACAGAATGCATAATAGCTCGAGTCCATCCCTCCAATTGCTCCATTCATAAGCTCGTGTCCGGCCTATGATGGATTATAAGCCAAGCACGCGGACAGAGCGAGTCACATCGCCACTTACACCAGGGAATGTATTATCGAACCAGTCTTTCAGCAGAGTAGTATAACAGCCTGGACCTTTTGGATCACCTTGAGGGTAATCTGTGCTAGGATGAACGCCGTGACAAGCGGATACTGCAAGTCGTTCGTTGCATCAGAGAACGCAGTGCACTGAGGATCGAGTCACGATGCAGTGGACTCACCGCTTCCCCCCAATACTCCAATTTTCATGACTCCACCTTCCCTTGCTTTCTGCAACATCCTTCTCATCCTCGCTCCTGTCCCCTGTACCATCCTACTACTCCTCAACCCTTCTTCATGATATATCGAACATAATCTCTCTCCTTCACTGGTCGCTCCACACAGACACCGATGAACGATCTTCTCCTCGTATATCTCCTCCACTCCACCTGGTGGGTATGGTGTCGATCCGCTCGTTATGTGTACTTTCGGCAACGGTGGTAATCCCTTGACATGTGGGTGAACCAAAGCATAGACGAATAGCAAGAAGAAGGGTAATGTGATAGCTGTTAAGGGTTTCCACCACCGCTTCAAGGCGAGATATAAAGTAGGATAGCGACGGTGTATCGCTGATGTCGAGTGTTTTCGTCGTCGTGAAGGGGTAGTAGGTGGTGAGGGGACATGGTCATGATTGTGACCATGACCATTGGAGAGGAGGGGATGGGTGGAGCTCGACGCTTCGGCTGTAGTCGAGGAACCATAAGCCGAGAGCTCGAGTTGGTCGGAATCTTCTGCCGTAGGGCTCATCTGTAAGTGTTGGACGGGGTGAAGAGCATGTTATGTTGGCGTCTGTGTGTGTCTATCTCATACCCATGACATGGAAATATGGGAACAAGTCGCAAAAGATGTGTATGGGATGATGCTCTTTGTGCCTTAGTCGTTGTGTTCGTCGCGTAAAACCGCCGTGGTGATCCTCTTCCCACGTGGTGATCGTCCCGTGTTACTGCCCGGATGCATGGCTAGCTATATGTATGCATGACTATCTATATCTATAACATCAGAATGCCTCGTCAAACTTCTTGCCATTCCCTAACCTCATCCAAGCGCGCTGATCGCCAATGATGTCTCTGTCCAGGAAGCTGCAAGAGGGAATCAGCTTGAACTCGCTGTTTTTGACGAATTTGTGACTGACTTACCCGTCCGCGGTCTCCAATGGAGTGGTGTAATGCGCTCCAGTCTCCTTTAACCATTCTTCCCACAACACCAACATCTCCTGAACCTTCTCCGGACGTTCATCTGCTAGGTCTTTCGTCTCTCCTTGATCCGAATACAGGTCGTACAACTGCCATTTCCCTGTACCGGTAGGATGGTGTTTTGGCATATTGACAATCTTCCATCTCCCACTTCTTAAAGCGGCTTTACCGTAATGTTCCCATGCTACGACCGGATTATCATCACCGTAGACCGTATCGGCTTGTTTCTCCCACACCGTCTTTGCTTCGTCTCGAGCGACAGATGGCGCAGCGGTACCCTTCGATAGAAAAGGTACCCAGGATTTACCTCGCATAGGGTAGACTAGACGATCGTGGTATTTTGCCGTTTCGCGAGGATGAGATGGGTTCGCATTGGGGTGTTTTATACCTGCCAAATCTAGGAAGGTAGGTAGCACATCCATGGCCGTGGTGAAGGAATGACAGATCGATCCGTTGGGTAAGTGGGAGAAGCCTGGATATCTCATAACAAAGGGGACTCGGATGCCACCCTCGGTGGTGTAATGCTTGTAAAGACGATTTGGAGCGGTGGACGCTTGACACCATCTGTATCGAGCGAGTCAGACTGTTGCGTTCCCTCCTTTCTATGAACACAAAAGCGACTCACCTTGGCCCAGCCCAACAAAACGAATCAGCGTTTCCGATGTTCTCGTACTCGTTGTTGTAGAATTTCTATGCACAGCGTTAGCAACGTCCCCACTGACGCCCACAGATTGGCTCACTCACGTTGATCACTTCGATTAACCATGGTCCGACGACTTCTTCCGCCTCTGAGTCAAGTGTCAGAACTTGTATATGTTCTGAAAGACATTTATGCTCACCTAATGCTGTACCTTCCGCTCCGTTGTCCGAGAAGAACAAGACCACCGTATTATCCAATTGTCCCGTCTCCCTCAGGTAATCCAACACTCTCCCTGTTTCTCTGTCCATACATTCGACCATACCGGCATAACATTCCATAGCTCTCGCACTAAATCTCTTCTCCTTGTCGGTCAATTCATCCCACTCTGCATTCTCAGGACTGACCACCTCGTGTGGGTTGATGTCGGGCGGTATGATACCCAATTGAATCAGATTTTCGAGTCGTTTCAATCTCAGAGCTGCGTGGCCGGAATCGTAGGTCCCGTGATACTTGTCACGATCGGATTTGAGACATTGTAATGGGTAATGAGGGGCTGTGAATGGCAGATAGGCGAAGAAGGGTTTCTCCTTGTCTTCCTCCGTACGTTCTTGGAAATAGGACAAAAGGCTGTTGACGTAGGTGATGGAGCTGTAGAATCCATCCGGAGAAGATTCCATATTCGGTTTACTACGACGACACGCCACTTAGTCAGCTTAACACCGATTACAGTCATTGAGAACTCTTGCTCACACGACATATCGTTGATCCTGCTTCACGTATATCGGTGGCTGATGCCCATGTACTCCCGCTCGACCCTCCTCCCCACCTTCCCATTTCGGATCATATCCAAAATGATTACTGCTGGCGGGCAAACACGAGAAAACCTTCTGGAACCCCCTATCACTGGGGATATATCCAGGTCGGAAACCGAGATGCCATTTGCCGGACATGAAGGTGAGGTATCCTGCGTCGTTGAACAATTCAGGCATAGCCGCGATGTTTCGAGCTAGCGACGGAGAGTATCAGTCAATATCCGAACTTGAAGTCAAAGTGCTGGGTCAACAACCTACTCAGGTAGCCTTCATTTCCAGAAGTGTTGTAGTTGCTTGGATCTTGGGTCTGCATGAGTAATCTCGTCAACATATTTTACTCCGTAGTGACTGATTCCCAACTTGCCTTCTGGTTGACCATGACATGCTGCATAGCAACATGGGTGTCGGTTCCCGACATAAGCATCGCCCTAGCGACCGAGCACATCGGCGCCGTGTGGTCTGCAAACAAGCCAAACAATCAGGTCAGACAGATTCCACAGTGTATCACGTCCCACATAGCATTGACTCGCAAACAGAACGGTCACTGACAATCGCTGAAACGAAGACCTTCTGCGGCTAGCCGGTCGATATTTGGCGTCTTGATCTCACTTCCATAACATCCTAAATCAGAATATCCCAAATCGTCCGCCACGATGAGCAAGAAGTTGGGTCGTTTCGTGCTCATCCTGCAGTCGATCCTGTCGTCTTTGTGAAGTGAATGCTACGCGATGTTTGGGAGGTCAGACCTCAAAAGTCAAGATACTGTACAGTCGCATTCAAGGATTAACGTTACTATTGATGGTGATGTTCGGTCTGCCGAGCTTGTTGGCTAATTATAGATCTCGCGGCGCCGGTTACCGTAATGGCGGAGAATCATACCGCCGACCATCCCGTTCTTTCTCTTCGACGCACTTCCAGCCCGAGGGAGAACAAGTCCGAGCCGACGGACTATGCAGTAGATTCGGTCGAGGTTCCGTGGGGACCGTGGTGGGATGTGCGATCTTGGCATCTGGAGATGAGCACATCACCTGACGCAAAGACGTTGTTATCTGGAATAACACAGACAGATTTGAGTTTATGCATGTATCTAGATTGCGATTATCTGGAATACATGCAGTGAACATGCATAAGACGTCATGCGCCTGACTAATCGTGGCTGAGTGTTGGTGGAACAGGGGCAGGGAGGGAGAAAGACATCCGGCGCCACAAAACTATCGTAGCTACGGTGGGTTTGTCAAGTGATCACGATGATATTCGCCATCGATTTTTTTTTGGTCAACTGATTATCTTCCCATCGCTATATCAAATGTCCGGTCTATTATTATCTACCTTCCAAGCAATCTGAACAGCGTCGCGATGGTCGGTGGTAGGTGTAATCCGACGATGTTACGATATTGGCATGAGATGCATTGCCTTGCTTTGCTTTTTTCTGCTCAACCCGATCCGAAGACAAATTGGATAAGGTGGTGTGATGCAGCTGACTAGCTGTACTCTGACTGTGGCGAAAGAAACCGCCGTACTTAAAGCTGCTTACATCTACAAGACATGCATCCTCCGACCTCTGCCCTTCCGGAGTAGTTACTGGCTGGACTGTTCTATTCATCAAAATGTCGTCTCACAATCTGAGTAGCAACTACATCAATCAACGCGAGCGTGATCCGTCTGCTGGTGATTTGCTGTCCCTCACAAGTGAAGACAAAGATCAATCAAAACACATCGATGTGACCAACGTCCAAAATCTCGACGCTGCAGCTATTTTCATAGCTGAGCATGGGGAGAGAGAAGCCATAACAGCTGAAGAGAGCGCACGTGTGAGATGGAAGGTAAGCAACCGTTTCAAGCCGTATGATGGCGGACGACTTGGTATTCAACCTGTCTAACATTTAAAAATTGGACGGTTCAGATCGATATCAGGCTACTGCCACTCATGGCAATCATGTACTTTCTTCAACAACTTGACAAGTCGGCAGTGTCATTCGCTTCCGTATTCAATATCCAGAAAGACGCACATCTTCAGTGAGTGACTCGTCTGGCACACTTCGTACCGTAGCAATGTGGCAGCCAGTCATACAACGGATGACTGATGTGTTCCGACCGCAGTGGACAACAATATGCGTGGCTGACCACCATTGTCTACATCGCCGCCCTCGTTGGTCAACCTGGTGAGTAGACTTCACCACCTAGTCCAGCTATGCAATGCCCGTACTGACAAGAACCCGTCCTCAGCTTCGGCGTATGCTCTTACCGTATTCCCTATCCATTATTGGATCTCCATGAACTTTATCGGCTGGTCCATCAGTCAACTTCTCATGGCAGCATGTACGGGATTCAAGGGTCTCATCGCCCTACGATTTTTCCTCGGTCTTTTCGAGGCGAGTATCGCTCCGACGATGATGGTAACGGTGTCGATGTGGTGGACGAGAAGGGAGCAGCCTTTCAGAGCCAATTGGTGGTATCTCTTCAACGTACGTTGGTTCCCATTCAGGTCTGATACAAGTCACGATGGATTCAACATGTCTGGCCACTGACTTGTTTTCATTTGCAGGGCTTCGCTGGTATCTTTGGGAGTTTGTTGACTTGGGGTGTTGGGCATTCCAGGGGGACTGGAATGCACCCCTACCAACTCATCTTCCTCGTCATTGGTGTCATGTGAGCACTTCATAATCCTGATTCTGTCGTAGGCCTTTGGTGACTAGAAGGACTTTCACTGACTTGGTTTCGTTTGACAGCTCGTTCGCCTTTGCCATCCCTTGTGTGTTCGTGTGGCCCGAGAGTCCGATCAAGAACCGATTCCTGACGGAAGACGAAAAACGTATCGCCCTCGAAAGGGTTAGGTACAACCAGACTGGTGTGCAAGGGAAGCGTGAGTCCCACTGATACGTCGGCATCGGTAGCGAGTGTAAGTGGGCGCTGATGTGATCTAGATGGTGATCAGAATTCAAATGGAAGCAGGTTTGGGAAGCTTTCACCGATCTCAAAACGCTCTTTATCGTCGGTATGGGTAAGACGATCGTCCCTTCTCAGCTCCCTGTCGGTGTATCTTGGCAACGCATCGCTGACCCTGTTGGCGACTATCAGTCTTGCCACACGCCATCACCGCTGGCGGAGTGTCCGCTTTCGGACCTCTCATCTTGAAGTCATTCGGGTATGACCAATTCCACACAATCCTATTCAACATGATCCCAGGTGCCATCCAGATCGTCCTCGGCTTCTTGACCTCCTTCGTAATGATGAAGACGAAAGTGAAAGCGCCCATGTTATTCTTCGTCAACGCGGTGACTTTGGCCGGTGCTATTTGGTTATGGATCATTCCGAGAGGGAAGGAATACACACATCAGTTGTTGGGAGCGTATATGCTTTTGCAATTCTCCGGTATTGTAGCTCCCCTCACATTCGCTTGGGCGTGAGTACAATCACCGGCTTTCTTCAGGAAGAAGCCATCAACTGACGGTTTGGCGATGTTCTAGCAACGCAAACACCGGCGGTGGTACTAAGAAGTCAGTACTTGCGTCTATCGAGTGGGGAGCCGTTTGTGTCGGCAATGCCATCGGTCCTCAACTCTTCACTTCAAACTCCGTAAGTCGATACTCAAACATTGTCAGGAACGTTGTTAACGTAGGTCATATAGGCACCATACTACTTCCCCGGTCTTCGAGACAACATCATCTCAATGGCCGTCACCGAGGGATGTGTCGTCGGCCTAGCCGTTTGGATCTACTTCCTCAACAGACGTAACAAAAGACGAAGGGAAGCGAGAGGAATGTCCGGTGACATCATCGATTTCTCCCTCGAGGCAGAGAGCAAATGGGCTGGTCTGCGAGAAAAGCAAGCCGCCAACGATCAGGCGGCTGGGATTACCCAGACACATGGTCAAAAGGCGTTCTTGGATCTGTAAGCTTAGTGTTGCGATAGCGACGCGTAAGGCGTGTAACTAATGTGACTTTGATGCAGTACCGACTTGGAGAATGACGAGTTTGTGTACTCTTACTAGCGATGGTCCGGGTTCATAAGTAATATACATGAATGATGATATGTCTTGTCAATCGAAAACTTTATCCGCAATTGTTGTTATTGTTGTTGTTGTTGTTGAGTTGGATCCTGTCACACATTAGGCAGCGAAGTGTTTCGCGACGAAGTCCATTGCAATTTTGTTTCTGCACGATAGCATCAGTACATCCAGATCAGCTTCCCCAAATCATACTCACACGTCCTCCTTCTGTGCCTTTTCCCTACCATCTTCCATATCGCCTCGCACCGCGAATCCATGGACAGCATCGGGGTATACTATCACGAGAAGCAGTAGGACGCATATCAGCTCAAGCTCTCATTCCTTAATCCTGAGCCATGATGACCCCTCTATCAACTCACGCTTGACGAATAAGTTGTCGCCCAACTTCGGCCTCAAGATCTCCTCGATCGCTTCCAATTGCGAGTCACTCATAATGTCATCGACATCACCTTTGAAGATTGCACATGGGATAGATGTGATGGGCTTGACATCGTCTTGCGTGAGGAAAGAAGGATGGTTGCCGATTGCTACATCTACTTTGACAGGAGACGTGTCTTGGGCAAGCAACATGCCTGTAGTATGAGGGACAGCTAGGTCAGTACTGGATTACGAAGACGCAATGGACGGGAAAACGTACAGTATCGAGCTCCCCAACAATAACCGATCGCAGCGACCTTTCCACTAAGTGATGACGATAGCTGTCAGTGGTCCGCCCAAGCCGTTTGACACCAACTTGCAGACAAAGACACTCACGTGGTTGGGTCATTCCTCAGATCTTTGACAAACTGTTCGACAAGTGGTCGCGAGACTACAAATTGTCAAAAGAGGTTAGAAGTCCGCCGTAGCTTGTCCACTTCCTGGCGAGTTTGAGGGCTGTTAACCTGTATCGTCAAACTCACCTGATTCGCGATGTCTGAACAACCAAGGGGCGTATACTGATGTAGCCTGCACCGTCTCCCCTGACTTCTGAACCAATGATGCCTTGGCCTTGTGTCGGATGTTCGGCATGATTGCCTATGCCAGGTAGCATGTCTGGTCAATCATCTTGACTCTGACGTATGAGACGGCAAGTTGTAGTCAAACTCACTTGAATATTGGACACATCGATAGGATCCCCCTGGAAGAAATCCGGCAAGATGACTTTCCATCCTCTACGAGCCCATTCGTCCGCCACCTATAGACGATATCAGCCCTACATCTCAACCGGCCGCGGGAACCATAAACGCTGAAGTGGGGCTGGTTATGAATTGAACGTGTAGGGACTACTTACAAGTTGAGTATTGACAAAATCCGCTCCAAACACATCAGAGATCAAAAGACAAACATCCTGCTTCTCACCACCGCTCTTCTTGTTCGAGACGTAGGTACGTATACCGTATAGCTCTTGGAAGGAACCTTCGGGTGTACCTTCGTGAATGTCTAAGTTTGATGGGTGATGGGCGGGTCAGTGCGGGCTAGAAATGGGTTGGTGAATGGTGAAACGACTTACGGCCGGTGATACAGCAGGATTTGACCGAGGTTTGTTCTTTATCAGACGACATAATGACCATGAGCTATGTGTTGTAGCTTTGAATGTATAGATGTAAAGATGCAACGCACGGAATAGCACTTGAACATGCATGAATGTGGGCAGTGCATACCTGGATCGAAATGCATCATTCCAGGTGACAAATTCACTGGAATCGTATGTACTACCGCTAGTCACCCTTGACGTCACTGGGCACCAAATCTCGGTAAACATCCACGCCGGTAAAAACTGATAGATATCTGCGCTCACAAAGAGTCCCAAGGGGATATGATCGACAATGCTTGTGCAGGTCAGTGTATAAACCTTCTAGCCAGGTAGGACATGGATTGTCCATTGAAGCCTTGTCATCAAGCTGCTTTATCCAACAGAACAACGCGTTGCATAACAGTACCCATATACAAAATCACTAACCCAACTTCTGACCAATTTCGTTTTTTCGGATGTCCCCGTCCGTGTATTGTTATATGCCGATCTAGTCCTTCTTCAAGAACGGCCTCTCAGCCTGAGGCGTGATCCGGGCACCGTGCCTTCTGCCATCCTGAGCCGAGTCAAAGTCGACAATGGCGCTGTGAGCGGTAGTTCGGTTGTCCCACAGTACGACGGCTCGAGGAGTCCACTTGAGTCGGACTTGGAAGTCAACACCCTTAGCTTGGTGATCGCTGAGAAACAAAACGAGGAACATGTCAGTTCATCTGAACAATCACTTTGCCCAGTCCAGGTCTGGCGGAACAACTCACTAGAGCAAGTTCAATATCGCATCGCTCTCTTCCTGCTTCAGGCCCACAATCCTCCTTGAGAACTGTTTGTTCACGAACAACGCCTTTTGTCCAGTAACAGGATGTGTCCTGACCAAAGGGTGAACGTTCTCCACAGGCTCGCGTCGGACCGTACCTCCTCTGTTTCCAGCTCTGGAAAAGTTGGCTTGTTCGACACCGGAGTGAATGACCGATAGAGTCTCGAGATAAGCTCGGAAAGACGGTGAGAGACGGTTATAGGCCTCGACTTGGGAGACATAGGCAGTATCACCGCCTGACTCGGGGGAGTCGAAGAGGAACAAGGTGGTGAGTCCAGGAGGCTGTTCCTCGTACGTTACCTGTGAGGGACGACGTCGTCAGTTTATCGGATAAAACTACACGACGCTGTGGAGACCAAACACTCGCATCGGAATGCCAAACACTTGAAGTGAACCGGTCATTGAACTCGTAGTTGAACGACTTGCTCATGTCCCGGTACACAAGGTGGATCTCGGGATAGTCTTTGGGGTGTCCGGAAGTTGGGTGGATGTGCAAACGACCGAAAAAGCTGGAGAGAGTGATCGGATCATATCAGTGTCTGTCACATGGTACGAACATTTCTGTAAGCAGACTCACGATCCCCAGTCGTTTAATAGCCACTCTGGCGGTTGGTCAATGAAGTCCTGGTCTCTGAAGACCTGATACGATAGCAGTCATCAGCTGAGGATTAAGAAACGATGGTTAAGTCTGACAAGGGTCACTCACAACTACACCTCGTTCGGCGACGAACCGAGCGAGCTGCTGTCTTCCCCTAGTATCGAGCGTGTGCAGTTGAATACCTGACACGTCTGATCCGAATCTCGGACTGAGCTACAAGTGATCGGGCACATCAGTTCCGTTCACAGCTTACATAGATATATAGACAGCGCAGAGTAGCGAGGTGACTCACCGACGAGACCTCAGTAGCACCTGCCAAGAACTCTCTTGGGTTTTCATGCTTCAACGCTTCCAATCCTGGGTCGGTGTGCTCAAATGGTGTCAAAGGTGGATACTGGTCATTGTTGAAAGATGGCAAAGCCCATTCGTACTTGTAGGCATCCTTGTCGCCGTTCGTCGAAGCGGTTCCATTCGTCTTTGATGTCTCAGCAGCGGTAGATTGTTGTGCTTGCTCAGCAGGCTTTTCGGGGGATTCGGGCCGCAAGTGCAAGGTGCGCAGCGGCTCTGTGATGGTCTGTGTGACTGTAGACATTGTGGATCGTTGCTGTGATTATAACGAGGTTGTTTTAGGAAAACTTGAGAAAGGCTACTTTTGTCACCCAACAACCGCGTAT
This sequence comes from Kwoniella shandongensis, assembly GCF_008629635.2. Classification (NCBI taxonomy): domain Eukaryota; kingdom Fungi; phylum Basidiomycota; class Tremellomycetes; order Tremellales; family Cryptococcaceae; genus Kwoniella; species Kwoniella shandongensis. Next base: position 94,075 of record NC_089293.1, read on the forward strand.
AGATATACGAGATCGGCTGCTTGCTTGGTTTGGGTGAATTTCCAACCGCATCACACCACCTGAGCGATCATGATGACCGGGAGAGACCGATACTTTTCGACCTCCACAATCACACAATCCCACGAGGATTCGCAATTCCAGTACTAAACTGTACCTCTGTCTCGTCGCCTCCAAACGGCCCCGGCATCCTTCTGCCGGTGGATGCACACGCTTCCATGCTGTAATTGTTTACGGGCATGACGTCGCGAGATGTGATGAAAACGATGATCTGATATGGTGTGATTGATCGTGATGGCGGCGATCACCGCTAATCTAATCAACTATTTCAAACTCAGGGTCAATTAGAATGATAGCAACTGATCTAAAAGTGGTTGTGGTAGTGGTGGTGGTGGTGGTGGCTTCGGTGACTGGCACGGAAGATTCCAGGAAGAGGCTAAGAAGAAGAGGCTGAGCCTGAAGCGGGTCTCGCTTCTCGCCTTCCTTCTCCTCCTCTCGTGTTACGATCATTTCCAACCGAGACGTCCGACTTTTGTCGAAATTCAGGATGACGCCTTCGCAGAACATGTGCTTCGATTGATCGGTCTTTAAAACTGTCACCCACCAGCTTCTCTCCCCAGACGAGATACACCGTGCTGCGTCGCTTATGAGCGCTCCCGCTCGCACTGTATTGTGAGACTTACCTAGCGGCTGAAGCCTATGACTTAGATTGTAATCGAAAATAGAACGTCATAGATAACGTGCGCTGTAACGATGTCGCGATCAAGATGTGACCGACTTATTGCAATTCCTAGATCGCTTGCAGGCTTGGTTGTTCTATTTTTTTCTCGATTCCAACGACCGAGGGAATTACAAAAGCACGTTGATCATGATGATATGAAAGAAGACTCTCGCTATACTATCTGATCACAGTGCAGTTGTCGCACAACATTGACTTTACTGACAAGAGTCGACGCAAAATGTCCGCCATCCGTCGTGACGATCCACCTTCACCACCATCGACGTACAACTCGTCCAACTCGTCTCTCAAGGATGAGAAACGCGCACCGCTTACCCCACCTTTTGAGGTCTCAGACAACAAGGACGACGCCAATGCTGTTCAACAAGCCTTCAAATCGCCAGACGGGGCAACGCTCGAGCTGCTCGAACGGATACCTACTCTGGCAGCCAGAGGGAGCGGAGCACCAGGGTCAACGTTTGGAAGGGCACTCTTAAGAGTGGTCGGAATAGGAAGGAAAGATGGAAAACCACACGATCTTGATTCCGTGAGTGGCATCGCAGCACAAAGTGGCGCTTCAACATGAATCTTACCAGAACGTGGTTGAGACAGATCGCTACCCAACCGTCAGTCTTCGATACTGCTCAAAGGGAGCATTACACACCCCTACCTACCTACGAAGGATACAAAGCCTTTGATCCGATGTTCAGATGGACATGGCGTCAGGAGAACTCGGTGATCCGGATAGTTGACTGGAAAATCTTCGTGAGTGACTTGAATCATGTGTTATCTTTGGATGTAGCCGTACTGACACTCACTTCTACAGTTATGGGTGCTGTAAGTCGAAAGGAACTCATCACTGAGATACCACACTGATAATCTCTTTCCAATTAGCATCATGTTTCTTGCTCTGGACATCGATCGAGCGAATCTTGCCAACGCTACGGCAGACAACTTTCTGAAGGACTTGAAGATGACACAAGCGGATTACAATCTCGGTAACACCTTGTTCCGAGTTGGCTTCTTGGTAAGTATGAAGTCACCGGGGCGACATGTAGTTCATATGACACACACTGACTTCTAACAGTGCGCGGAGCTGCCATCACAACTTGTTTCGAAGAGATTAGGACCCGATGTCTGGATCCCGATTCAGATGATCATCTTCTCAATCATTTCCGCCTCTCAATTCTGGCTCTCTGGTCGATCATCATTCCTTGCAACTCGTTTTCTCATCTCATTCTTCCAAGGCGGTTTCATACCTGATTGTATCTTGTATCTGTCTTATTACTATACCAAGACAGAGTTGCCCGTCCGATTAGGATTCTTCTGGGTCAGCAACTATTTGGCCAACTTGATTACTGGATTCTTGGCCGTGGGACTGTTACAGATGAGAGGGGTTGGCGGTAGAGCCGGTTGGAGATACATGTTCTTGATCGAGGGTCTCTTGACACGTGAGTGTGGTCCCGATTTGCCTGCTGTGCAGATTCGAACAGGGCTGATGGGTTTTCGTGTTTCGGGCACAGTGGTAGTCGGAATTGCTTCCTTCTTCCTTATGCCCTCGTCCGCGTCTGCCACCAAGGCATGGTATCGACCAAAAGGCTACTTTACCGACGATCAGGTAAAGATCTTAGTCAACAGGGGTAAGTCTCGGAAAACAACCTGGTCTACATCGTTACTAATCTGTTCATCTCCTTCAAATTAGCCCTTCGAGATGATCCCACAAAGAGTAGTATGGTGAGTGGCCTTGTAATCTAATTGTCGTTCGAGTATTGAGTAGTCCCATCTTTCAGCACAATCGACAAGCTCTCCCGATCAAGACAATCTTCAGATGCCTGGGGGACTACGATATGTACCCTCTGTTCTTCATTGGCTTGGTCTTCGGTATTGGCGCCTATCCTGTTTCCAACTACTTCCAAATATCGATGAAACAACTGGGTTTCAACACTGTCCAAAGTAATTTATTGAGCATTCCTAACACGGTTTGGTCGATCATCAACGTGAGTACTAGAGGCGGAGAAGAGGGTGTGTGAAGTAATCTGACGCTACGAATGTGCCTAGTTGCTCATCATCACGATCGCTTCGGAGCTGGTCAACAACAGGACATTTGTTTGCATGTGAGTGTGGCGCATCGATTTCGGGAGACGGAAGCTGACAATCGCATTGCAGGGCGGAAAATCTGTGGATGTTACCCAACTATATCGCTCTGTGAGTCGCCTGCTATCCGAACCGAGCTATCGTTCACGTAGTGAGGCACTAATATCTCGCTGTTAGCCTTGCGCTGCCGGACTCAAAGGTCACTCCATGTAAGCGACAAACCGTGCTCGAGGCTGCTGCCCTGAACTAACTGTATCTCTTCGATCAGGGACGTACTTTGGTATCGCCACAGTCTTGCTGGCCTTCCCCTACGTTCACGCAATTCAAGTAGCGTGGACAAGTCGAAATTCCGGTTCCGTAGAGAATAGAACGGTATCTGCTTCGTGAGTTGTCTTGGACCGTTGTGAGATTCGAGCGACCGCTGATATACTGTGGGTCACCAGTGTTTACAACATGATGGTCCAGACTTCAGCCATCATTGGCGCCAATGGTCAGTGGCAATCACTCAACATTGTGTGCTATCATTTTGAGCAGAAATGCTGACGAGGGTTTATCCTGCAGTATACCAAGCGAGCGATAGTCCACGTTATAGACACGCCAACAGCGCGATCGTCGCAATATTACTATTCAACGTTTTGATAGTATACCCTGCCACGCGTTGGTATTACAAGTCGAGAAATGCGAAACGCGCCGCGAAATGGGATGTAATGTCGTCAGATGAGAAGAGTCGATATCTCGAGACGACGAATGAAAGAGGGAATAAGAGGTGAGTGCCGATCGTGAAGAGTACTGGAGGATATGGTGCTGACCTGAGGTTGTCCAACTAGGTTGGATTTCAGGTTCGCTTATTAGATAGATGAGATTATGAACAATTGACGATCTGGGGGATCTGTATCATGACTAAGCTTGTACCATTACTGAAACTGATCTGCTCGCGAGTTGTTGAAAACCAGGCGTTCGGCGTTTTCACTACAGTAATATTGCGGTGGCAACCCAACTCTGTCTGACCATCGTGCATGGGGTTGCTGTCAGTCACCACTGCTAAGCGGTCGTAAGGGGATCGACTGATCCCGATAGACTGGGAATGCGCACAACCGTTAGAGGCTACAAACCCGTCACATCTGCCCAAACGGCTTCAACATGGTGCTTGCTTTCTTCAGAAAATTCGGTCATTACTGTACCCTGTCACTCTGGCGGTGTCGCAACTGATCGTACTCAGGGCGTGTCGTTCGATCATCTGAGCGATACGTATCTGATCTGTTGCTCAAGGCACCTCACTTTCCAAGCGGACCAATAATTCTCAAGACGACGAAAAGGTTCACCCCACACATCACACTCGAGCTCGGCTCCAGTATTACTGAATGCTAGTCCAAGGACGACCGCCAAAGGAACTGTCAGCAAACTCGATAGGCGACAAGGACAAGCCGTTTGGAGATAATTGCGCTATCTCTTGCTACCTGACAAGCGAACAACGCTAGCAATGTATAACTTTAATGCATACCACCTTTTCGTTCTCCACCGACCAATCGATCCCCTCGAGAGGAATAGGGAGGCCCATTTGCTCTCACCCTGCATCAGTATCATCTGTCCTGTAAATCCTCCCCGTACATCAACACAGCAGCGCCAGCACTAGTGTGTGGCAGGCGACTCCCTAGGTGTCATCTGCAATCGCCTGAGTGATCGCTGCAGCAGCAGATATTCAGAAGTTCGTTCATCGCTCCATAAGAGAAGCAAATGATAGTGCATGTGGAATGGCCGCCTATGCGAGCATCGTAGAACAAACATCGGGAAAAATTTCACATGAACAAAGACAATCGAGTCGAGGGGGATTGGGAGAATGGAACCGACATCTCAGATGATTCGGGTAGAATTGATCAGTTTCCTTTCTCTCCCAGTCCCCTTTCCTGCTTTCCTTGCCGATGCTTACCCCCCCCCCCTCCTCCCACCGGTCCCTCACGGGACTAGACAAGGACACGAACGAGTCGATGCGGAGTCTCATACTGTAGCATCCTATTGCAACCACTCCCCGTCCAACCCTTTCATGCCAATGGCGACATCACCTCGGGGACCAGAGCAGCATCAGTGGTGAGAAAAAACAAAAGGTCGCTTGGCTCTTTTGTTGATACATCTCCACCGCCGGATAAACCTGTTCAGTCTTTTCAGTGACATGGCGCTCATTTTGGCCTTAGCGACGTTATCTCCGTGATGCAAGTAGCCTCGGTGGTGAGGCCGCACAAAAGGATTCTCGGCTCTTTGCTTACCACATCCCCATCGCCGGAAAAAGCCTGGCCTAGTCCTTTCAACTGTATGGAACCCTTTCAAGGGGTGGGATCTTTATTGCATAAAGGAGATAGCCTTCTCGAAGAGAAAGATAAGAGGTCTATGTCATTCTTGCATTGCGACATCCCAATAGCCGGAAAAGACTGTGCCAGTCCTTTCAATAGTATGTCATCATAAGGGAGATGTGCTGGACACTGACATAAGACAACTGCACCGCTATCTGACTATGAATGGATGGCCTCAGAGCCCCGTCGCTCGAGGTAAGACTCGACGAGCCTGGAACGCATACAAAAAGGGCAATGACGGTAGTGATTCTCCCGTCCTATCCTCAACAATCCAATCACTTCCAGACAAGCTCTATCTGCAAACTCACCATTGCCTTCGAAGTACTTCACTCTACACACCAATTCATTTTGATATACTCACAACATGTCGTCCAAGCCCTCGGCCTCGAACGGTACCAAGCAGTCCACGAACAAGTCTGGCCAATCCAGCCGTGGTCGATCGACAAAAAGCTGCGACCAATGTGTCAAAGCCAAGAAGTCGTGCGATAAGGCGACTCCGTGGGTCATTTTTGCTTCTGATGGACCTCTTCTAGGCGATTATGCTACATATACACGCAGAGCTGACTTTGTGCGTTCCAACAGGTGGTGTGGCAGATGTGATCGCAGCCGCGAAAATATTTGCAGTTTCGCCGATAAGGGAAGCCGCTTCAATCAAGAGGGGACCATCCTTCCAGGAAGTTCTGTCAGTGAGGCCGGCCAGGCGGCCCTTGATCAGCACTTCCCAGCCCCAGAGCTCGATCAGTCGCACGCGGGGTATTCTTACTTCCCTGAAAGCCATACGAGGTCCCAGAATCCGTGAGCCACCTCACGAGTGACGACGTCAAGTCATGCTCCCCCTTATGTAGTCTTGGTCGTTGGTGGCGGTCTCTCAGGACGGCGGAGTACGCTTTTGGTCCTCTCTGCGTATGTGGACTTGCTTGATGTCTTGGCTTGCCTTTTCTTTGTCGTCCATAGCTTCTGAAGTATCGTTATGTCATGTTATGATTTCCTTTCTACGATGTGCGCCCCTGGGCTTTCGATTTAGGATGGTCCTTGCGCTCGTTTGCGTGAAAATATTAATAGCCATGTCCCGTGAGAATATTTATTGTGCAGCGTTGCACTTCTCCATGCCCAATGTGACTGTAGAGCATTGTATTTGTAGAGAATGGAAGGTCCTTATGTCGTTGTTAATTTTGGTTGTGTTATTGGGTACGTCACCATGAAGGCAACTCACTCAATTCGATCGGACGATTCAGGAACCAAACGCGCAATTCCAACATTTCGGTTACATCAACACATTCATCTTCTGTTTCCTCATCATATAACATCCCATTCACCTACCCTATTGGCATAGACTGGCTCTCCTCTCGGTACAGAAGCAAGAGGAGATAGTGCGTTGAACCATGCTGGGGACAAGTGTTGGCTTGAGCTTGGGGTTGGGGTCGTCGCTTCGGAGAGGGTTACAAATCACCTCGGTCGAACGATCCGGTCTCTCTTCGATCGCTGGCATGTCATGTCGTAGATCACAGCAGCTACCATCCATACGAATAGGTAAGTTATGCGTCTGTCCAACTTGTACCTCGTTGTATAGAGCCGCGAAGCTAACGATACAGGTGGAACAGCCGCGAGACGATTACATACGCCTTCTCCTCAACGGTCGACACCTCCACATTCCTCGTTACTCGTCCGGCACAATTCGACAAAACCGCCTCCTCATGTCCCCTCTACTCCTATCATAAAAGCCACCACCACCACTCCAGTAGATACCACATCAACATTAGTGACAACATCTGAACCTAGCGCAAAACCATCTATAATCTCACGGATATACTCGAATCTATCGCTGTCACCGGTCAAAGAGAATCATGAGAAGGACGGAGAACATGGATCGAGTAGTGTGGGCAAGCTTTTGGAATTGGCGAGACCGGAGAAGAGACACTTGCTCATTGCTGTCGGATTGGTGAGTATAGCTGGGAGATCACAACCACGGTTCAGCGGAGCTCATTTGGTATGATTAGCTGCTCATTTCGAGCTCGGTCTCCATGTTGGTCCCACTGACAATTGGTAAACTCATCGACTTTTTCTCTACAAATTCGGTATGTTCATTGAGGAAGATATGCGATCCGGATAGCTGATTGGGTATCGGTGGTAGTCAACATTCCTTGGACTATCATTCCCCGTCGCAGCTGGATTACTCGCGGTTACGTTCTGTATTGGAGCTGCAGCCAATGCTTGTAAGTCCCGGTGCCCATTTCTGACATGTATCACAAGGCTGACCACCAGCTTAGCTCGTGCTATTATCATGCGTACAAGTGGACAACGTATCATTGCTCGCGTACGGTAAGTTTGCGTCAATCGTCCATGGACATGGTAGGTGTCAAGCTAATCGCATCGTAGAAACCAAGCCTACCTTTCTACGCTTCGTCAAGAACCAGAGTTCGCGGACAGATCTGCTGGTGACATCGTTTCGCGTCTGAGCGTGGACACAAACATCTTAGGAGAAAGTGTCACCAGCAATCTCTCGGATGGTCTTCGGTAAGCGCAACCCTCCGTCTGTGCACATGCTAGTCATTGACGGTCCGCATTTGCGTCCAGAGCACTCATTTCTGCGACCGTTGGAGTGGCAGCCATGTTCTGGATCTCAGCGAAATTGACACTCGTAATGCTTTGTGTTGTGCCGCCAGTATCTTTAGGAGCCGTGAGTGCATTCCACATCCCTTCGAGGCCAGGATGAGGCTAACAATGTTCCATCACAGGTATTCTATGGTCGTTATCTACGAAAACTGTCAAACTTGACCCAGGAAGCCGTTGGCGAGATGTCCAAGGTGTGTTGCAAGAGATATCGTATCCATTGCGAGTGGACGCTGACATTTTTTGCAGACTGCCGAAGAGAAGCTCAACGCTTTCAAGACGGTCGCGGCGTACAACTCGCAAGATCTCGAAGGAAGCCTGTTTTCAAGAAAGGTCGACGAAGTGTTCCAGCTAGCCAAGAAGGAAGCATACATGACTGGTATCTTCTGGGGAGCAAGTGGACTGACTGGAAATCTTGCTATGCTCTGCTTGTTGGGTTACGGTGAGCTTGACGTTACCGTCGTGCCAACGAAGCTGACACAAAGCACAGGTGGTCACTTGGTCTCCATCCACGAGATTACTGTCGGAGACCTTACATCGCTCCTGATGTACAGCGCGTGAGTCAACCTGCTATGCAATGAAGAAGAGCTGCTGACGACAGCAACAGGTATGTTGGCGGGTCAGTGTCCGGTCTGACAGGCTTCTTTACCGGTCTAATGCGAGGTGCGTATATTTTTTCTCATCGACAACGATTCAAACTCATCGTGTCGATGCAGGGGTCGGAGCTGGTTCTCGAGTGTTCTGGCTGCTAGACCGAACATCCCACATCCCCCTTGACAAGGGAATCAACCTTCCTCACTCGCGGAACGGCGCTATACGATTTGAGAACGTACGATTCAGGTATCCTTCTCGAAAGGAGGTTGAGGTCTTGAAAGGGATCAACATGCGAATAGAACCCGGAACCAGTGTTGCCTTGGTGTGAGTATGCGAGTGGACAAACGATCCATTCTGGCCTATGCTGACTACTATACACAGCGGTTCGAGTGGAAGTGGAAAGACGTCTATTCAGCAACTGCTCAGTCGATTCTACGACCCGGACGAGGGAAAAGTCACTTTCGACGGAACAGGTGTGTTTTGGCTCTCAGTTCTATGGTTGTCACAAGCTAATTCCAATATCCAGATATCCGCGAGTTCACACCCGAATCATGGCGATCGCGAATTGGTGTTGTTTTCCAAGATCCTATTCTCTTCGCTGGGACAGTGCATGAGAATATCGCCTATGGTTCACCGGACGCGACGAGAGAAGACGTCGAGGACGCAGCTAGAGCTGCCAATTGTGATTTCATTTGGAACTTGCCTCAGGGCTTTGACACATTGAGTGAGTAGCAGCTGCAAGATCTCGGAGATGAAGCAGCTGATGTGAGTGTCGCACAGTTGGCAAAGCCAGTCTGAGTGGTGGTCAACGACAACGTATCAGTATCGCCAGAGCGCTGGTCCGAAATCCTTCCATCCTTCTACTGGACGAAGGTGGGTTGCTTGACTTTTGGCGTTATGTTGTGGAACAGATCTAACATTCTTCCTTGCGACATAGCTACCTCTGCTCTAGACTCAGCGTCTGAGAATGCCGTCAACGCTGCGATAGACGATATCATACGGCAGAAGAACATCACCGTTATTCTTGCTGCCCATAGACTCTCCTCCATCGCTAGGGCGGAGAGAGTGGTCGTACTCGAGAATGGAGTGGTATCCGAAGAAGGGAGATATGACGTTCTGGTGGGTTTTTTTGTTGTTTTCTGTGGGATGTTGAGCTAACGAAGTCAACTCGAACCATCTTATAGTCTCGAAGAGAGGGAAGTCGATTTAGAACACTGATGGCTGCGCAACTGCTAGTAGAGAAGTCATCGAAGGGAGCTGAGGCCAGCCAGCCAGAGGAAGAAGAATCACCAGAGTCAACAGAGGCAACTAGACTACGACTGGAAGCGAATTAAGGGAAACCATTTCCATGTCGAGGAAGAAGGACGCATCCATCGAGGTGTAACAATAGTGATGGAAAGCAAGTAAGCATGATCTACATCAAACATCTTCACAAGCATAGCATTATGCACAATAGCATATATCGAATGGCACCATCGGTCCAATATATTCACCTAACGCCAAACCACACCTGACGAGTTTTGATCCGCACAGCGCCGACTGACGAAGGAACATAGAATCACTGGGCGATGCCGATCGACCATGTATCCAGACCAAAACTTCAGCCCTATCCGTCCGTCGAGCGCGGTCGATTGCGGCTGCGGCGGCGAGATGCGAGCGAAATTGAAATGCCCAGAACGACCGAAATGACGTCTAATCACGAAACTCTAATAAGACTGTGACCGTGTCTGACTGACCCTCTTGGCATCCCAAAGAAAGCTAATCATATGTACAGGAACTTCGAAGGAAGGAAATGAGAATCGAATGCTAAACGAAGAGCAGGACAAAATGAGCACAACTGATCACGCCAATAATCGACATCGAATCGGTGTCCTTGTTATCAGTCGGATTTGGCCGAGATATGCTAATTAGGGGCACAACTCGGCTTCCACCGATGGTAGAGTGATTCGACCAACTGTCCGGGAGGTAGCTGATCCGTGATAAACGGTGAGAATCTTTGTTGATGCTTAGCCTTTCTTGGCTATGGATGTCAGGAGATAAGGACAACTTGGACTTTGGATTTGATGACAGCTGTCACGAAGGCAGACAGTATACGTTCTGTATGACGCATCTCGTCCCCGGGGACAGAGAAACGACATATTAGAGCTCGTCACAGTTCTCACGTACCCAGATTGAAAACTGAGCTAAAGGCGTTCCTGATTTCGCAATGATCTTGATAGCACATCTATCCTGACACATCTGTACCACACTTCATTCTGTAGGCGCTGAGGTGCTGATGACGAATCAATGGCGTGAGATAGTGTGAATAGGGATCCGGGTGATATTTACGCCATCACAACCATAAGATTTGCGGTGGCGCTGATGAAGCTGACACATCTGTCATAATCCCCTCAGGACCGTGATGTTGGACACGCTTCGCCGTGTTCGCCCATCATATGAGAGACCGAGAGATATGATTTTCAGAAATATTGCGCTAGAGCGGTTCCGACAAGAACTTGCTTTTTCAACGTAAATGTTCACACGTCTTATCACGCAACGCTAGAACGGATATGCCATCAGGACGTTCGGTTACTTACAGAATGTGAGAGATGTAGTTTATATGAAAGGACGGGAGTGAGATGAAAACCACTTTTCAGCTAGTCAAAGGGGATTGATCAGCACTTTTACTACGTGGAATCGATAGCAGCAAGACGCGCTCCTGCTGTACACCCCGCGACGATGTCCCACATTCACGAATCGGAGATCTCTCCTGTCTTGACTCGCGATGGCCAACGAGGACATCGCAACTCCAACTCTTCCTCTTCTACCGATCTAGACGACAAGTCGGACGGCTCGCTCGACGAGAAGAAAGAGAGCAACCTCGTCAATGACGCGACGTACGTGGCGCCCGTCTTAGGGTCCTACGACGACCCGAACGAGAAGAAGAAGAAGATCGATGAGATTGACGATTTCATCCATCGAGAGGAGAAATATGATTTCGATTCGGAAGAATTTATCAATATACCTGATTTGGTTAGAAACACTGTCAGTTTTGAAGATAATGAGACGGCGCCAGTCATCACTTTCAGGAGTGTGGTGTTGGCCACGATCTTCTGCGCGATTGGAAGTGTCGTCTCCCAGCTCAGTTAGTAAGTGAACAGAAATGAATTTGGCACTCACCATATCACTTTCGAGGATGAATCATTAATCATTGGTGTGGACTGGACCGTAGCTTTAGGACGACTAACGCGCCATTCCCCGTATTCTTCGTCATCCTCGCTTCTGCTCCTCTGGGCAGACTCATGGCCGCATACATACCAAAGTATACCGTCCCCTTGGGCAGATACTCATTCTCACTCAATCCTGGTCCGTTCAGTATCAAAGAACATGTCATCATTGGTATTGCGGCGAATGCGGGGAGTCAAGGTCAATGGGCTAGTAAGTGATTTTCTGTTTCATCAATCAATCACAAGAATGTTTTAAGGTCTCGCTGGAGGAAGTCATGATAATGTAGGGTGCAGTAGCTGATCATCACGCCCCCTTCGTAGCATTCCTTCCGACCAACGCTGCGTTGTATTATAACATCACGATGCATCCTGCTGTGGCTCTCTTCTTCGGCTGGGTGAGTGGCTGCCAGCTGCCAAATCTACCATTTTGTTTGGACAATAGCTGACGTGGTCTCGGAACGCAGGGTGTCTCGTTGCTTGGTTTCTCCTTTGCAGCGATGGGTGAGTTGCTGGTCCATTCAGCAAAAATCGTGTGACACACTGATACTGACCTTTGTCTCTACGCACCGATTGCAGTCCGACCCATCCTCATTGACGACCCTCAGTTCATCTTCCCCCTGTCATTACAACAGGTAACGGTCTATCGAAGTCTTCAAGGGACGTCAGAGCTCCATCTCGATCGTTCTCGAAAACAAATGAAGGTGACTCCAAGCGTCTCCATCTCTGTCCGTGCAGTAGAATGATTGCTGATAAGGCGACTTGAACCACAGGTTTTCTGGCTCATTTTCCTCGGTACATTTGTATGGCAATTCTTCCCCGAATGGATCTTCCCATTCGTCGCTGCGCTCGCGCCTCTTTGTTGGTTCGCAAGTAAGAACCATACAGTCAACTTCTTGGGTGCTGGACGAGGTGGGATTGGTTTGTTGAACATCACGTTGGATTGGTCGAATATCACAAGTACGGTGATCACGTATCCGTATAGCGTTCAAGTGACAGTATTCGTCGCTTTCGTGATCACAGTGAGTCAGGCGTCAAACAGGTTGTTACTGACAGCAGGGGAACTGGAATGGACATGCACTGATGTCGTACCTCCGACTTAGACATGGATCTTGATCCCAGTCGCATACTTTGGGAACCTTTGGGGATCGCCAACTTATAATATCATGTCAAACGGTGTCTTCCAGAAGAACGGTTCGGCTTATCCCTTCAACGACCTTTGTAAGTAATGCTCGTGGCAAACCTACAGCCAATCCGACGTATGCTAAAACTCGTCTTGGTCGTAGTGTACAAGGACGCTTCGGGTCAACAGGTGTTCAACGAGACTAGGGTGAATACATGTCCATTCTATACGCTGAAACAATGGACTGACTTGGTCCTCGTTGCAGTACGAAGAGGTCGGTCTCGCATATTCTGGCGCACAATATCTCTGGGAGATCTTCATGGTGAGTTTGGGTCAAGTCGTTTCCCAGTGTGTGCTGAAACGTATCGATGTCCCGTTGCTCAGTGGTATGCCTCGTACATCTCCTCATTTGTATGGTGCGGTCTGTTCCTCGGACCTACAATCGTCAAGATCTTCAAGGCCTGGCGAGCGAGAAAGACCGTTCACAATGATCGACTGAGGTGAGTCATCCCTTGATCTATTCTCGATGATGACGGAGTCAGTTATGGGCAGAGAACACTGATTGTAGCTGACTGTATGTGTAGCAAATTGATCCAGAAATACCCCGGTCTCACTTGGTGGTGAGTGGCCTGTTATTGGACACGCCGCGAATCACACTTACAACCTCCTTTCTCACGTCTTCAGGGAATGGTCACTTCTTACCCTCCTGCCACTCGTCATTCTCCTCGTCATCGTTGCAACCAAGCAAGTATGGATGCCTACTTGGACCTATTTCGTCGCATTGGGCTTTGGCGCAGCGGCAATGTTACCGATGAGTCTGGTATATGCCATGTCAGGGTATAGTATCAAGGTTGGGTTCTTCAACGAGCTTATCTACGGATGTGAGTGATTTTCTGCACCGCTCTTTGTTGTAGGTCTTGCACACGAGTATAAGGCTGACACGATACCCTCGCGCAGATATGATCGACGTCAAGGGCTCCTCTCGACACCCGCTTGGTCAACTTGCTTATCGAATCATATCCGGAAATGTATGGTACGATGCTCGAACTGTTCTTGAAGATCAAAAGGTGAGTTGGGTGTTGAAGAATCACTCAAATGGTGCCAAAGGTCGAACAGTTTTCCATCAGGTGATATATGTTTCCGGAGAGAGGGCTGCTGACAGAGTCTCCTACCATGGCAGATCGGACATTACTTCCACCTCCCGCCTCGTACAGTCATAGGTATTCAGATATTCGCCAACATGCTCGCTCTTCCAATCAACTACGGAGTGATGCGTTGGGTGATCGATAGTAAATTCGACTATGTCAGTGGGAAAGTCGTAGATCCGACAGGACAATGGACAGGTCAAGAATTCAAAAGTTACAATACAGCTGGTGAGTAATTCCTCTTTCTCTACAGGACTTATCACCGCTATGCGCTGCCGTACTGCATTCTGGTGTAACCTATCAAGATCTTTGTGGACTAATCATGCTGGCTTATAGGTATTCAATATGCTTTGGTCGGACCGAAAAAGCTGTTCGCTTCGACCGTTTTTAGACCCGTCACTTATGGTTTCGTAGCCGGTGCCATTGCTCCCATAATTATCTGGGCCCTTCACAAGAAGTTCAAGAAGCCAAGATTTGATCTTTGGTTAGTCACTGCACCGGCAATCCGCCCTCTGCCAAACATACGATTCAGTGTGTCCCGCTTAGACGGTCGAAAGGAGTTTGAACTGATGGTCGAGGGGCTGGTCACAGGAACACGACCATCTTCTTTGCGAGCGCCGCTACTTTTTATGGTAATTTGAGTACTGGACCATTCACCTCCATTTTGATCGGGACAGTCTGGAATTTCTATCTTTATAGATACAAGCATGTTTTCTGGAACAAGTGAGTGTGCTTCTCATGGTTTAATTAACCTTTTACACAGTCAGCTGACAGACTCGATTCTCCAGGTGGGCATACATCGTACGTATACGCGTACCGTAATTTGGTGTTTTGAAATCAGTATCAGTGAGGGAATGCTAATTTGACCTGTCCTTTTTTCTACACTGAATAGAGTGGTGCTGCACGTGAGTTCTCTCCTCAAACACAGCTCCAGTATGATGACGAACTGAGCTGATATCCACCTATCCCGACACAGTTGACACTGGGTTTAACGCAAACTTGCTGTTCATCTTCATCTTCCTCGGGACCACAGGTGCTGTCATGCCCAATTGGTGGGGTAACAATAAAGATTCCATCGAGAGGTGTTTTGCCCTGCACAAAAAGGGTTGATGACGTGTGAGAACGTGATAGAGATATAGATGGAGGGAGAAGGGATAAAGCGAGGGTCGAGTGTTGTACAGCGAGAGTTTGAAGATGTCGGGTATTATACTGTTTATCTGTCTCACAACGGGAACGTGTGAGCGAACGAGGGGGAAAAGCGACGGAGCTTGCTCTGCTACGTTATAATTTATATGGTTTGGTTGATTGAAGTTAGATGCGCGAAGTTTTCAGGACATGTTTCAAGATATCGATTCGATATGCAACTACAGAATATGACGGACCAAGCATGACAATCGCATGACTGTTTGAATCTACAACATCTACAACCTTACTTCAGTCAGAATACAAATGACTTCTTCACCCGTCATCATCTCGACCTTTCTTCCCACCTGTCCCACCTTCCTCTCTTCAGCCAATCATCCCTCAGTCCTCTGATCACGTCCCTCTCTTCTTCTCTCCTTTTCCCTCTCATCCTTTCTTCTCTCATCCTCATATTCCTCGCCAACGCCTCCCTGTCCCCCGCTTCAACTCGCAACCTAGTCCATTGAGCTTCACTCAACGCCCCGTCGTCACCACCTACATTTCGAACTATCAGATGGATCACCTCTTCTGGTAGATCCAACAGAGGGAAAAAGGACGTTGGGGGCGAAGAAGTACTTGATATCTCGTTGATCACGCGTTGGGCGGTCTCTTGGTCTGAAGGTATTCGAGCATTAAGAATGATCCGTGCCGGTGTGATGATCTTTGATGCGGCCGTCCGAACTCTTCTCGTCAAGATCCGATTCCGTTCGAGTAGCGATGGTAGACGAGTATGGACTTGATATTCCAATGATCGTAATTCGACATCCATATCAACCGCAGCTTGATGTTCGCTCACATCCACATTCCCATCATCGAGTGAGACGATGGCAGGCTCGAGACTCGTATTGGCCAGAAGTCCAACGACTCTCAAAGAGAAGTTTGAGCTCTCAATGACATCCACGATCCGTTCTACACCTTTCGCTCCCAACTTGTTCCCATTCAACTCCAGCACTTCGAGATTCCTCGATCTGTCCGATCGTAGATATTCGCATATCCCACCCGTGACACTGTTCGGCAATTCACACGCTGATAGATGGAGTTGGGACAAGTGGGTCGAATCGAGTTTATGGAGAAATTTCCCTACGCCTCCGGGATCGAGAGAGGTGTTGTTCGTCAAACTGAGACTTCGTATTCTTGATGAGTTGAGAGAATTGACAATCGATTCTAATCCTTCCAAAAAGCGTATATCGTTTCCTTGAACAAAGACCCTCTGGAGAAAACCATCCTTCTTCGCGTACGCTAATACCCCGTCAAGAGCAGCATCGTCGAGTGAATTGACGCCGAGATTCAGTTCAGACAGACCCCATATTCCGAGACCTATCTCCGGGGAAGAGTATCGAGATCGGAGGGTGGTAAGACCTTTGAAGAGGGTGAGTGTACCGGCTGAACCGAGCAGATTGTGAGAGATGTCAATACGACGGATCGTTCGTGTGATCTGGGGCAAGATCCGCAGGGCTAAGCAGGGGGTGGCAAGAGTTAATAGCTGCGATCGTTTGAGCAGGCGGAGTATCCCCTTATCACCACTCACCTCCTTCCTCACCGGCAAATCCGTGATCAGGCAGATACATCAGATCTGCATTACTCCGTAATATGACAGCCATGACGATAGACTTGCAATACGACAAATGAGGAAAGGTGGAAAAGTAATCAGATTCGAGGAATTGATCGATGAACAGTCGTATTTGCAGTACGAAGATGAGTGATAGGAAGATCAACGAGGGCATGTATAGGAACAGAGGGAGAGATAACAATGTGACTGGAATAGGCCTGAGATACACACGGACAGCTAGCTACAAGAGGGGGACGGTCAAAGTGGAGGAGACGAGGGGGAAGTCATTACGTCATCACTCTTCTCTCGACCCAACGAGCGATGATGCACGAGCGAGGAGAGGTATTTTGATCCATGTCGATAGTTGTTTTTGTCGTGTTGACTTGGAACGACTCGACATGAGCTAGTACGAAAAGGAAGAGTAGCTGACCAGATGGTATCTTTCTTCCTGCTCATTGGAGCACTTGTCGTACTTCTCCCGTTGGCTTTGCTCCTACGAATTTACACGATCCTCCCGTCTGGTCAAGAGAAGACGACAAATGCACCAAAGCGAAAGCCGAGCTCCAAATGCTCCATTGCCATTTTCTTAGGCTCAGGTAAGTACAACGGGTCCTTCTACACGCTACTACTGTCCTTGACCAAGTACGCTTTGGAGCTGATATTCACGTGATGTGCTGTAGGCGGGCATACGAGCGAGATGCAAACGTTGTTATCGACTCTTGATTTCGAGAGATATACACCCAGGACATATATCTATTGTCATGGGGATGAGATGTCTCTGAGAGCTATTGCGAAGCTGGAGTCGGACAAAGGGACAAGTACGAAGCCGGAAGTGAGTTCTGGTCCCTGTGCCTACTGGACGCTATGTCTGCATTTTGACGGCTCGGCTTAAGCCCACCGAAAGATGGAGACGTTGTACACCCAGATTAGACTGGTATTGAAACAGCTGACTTGTGTGTTTGTCATAGACATACAACCTACTGCCTCTCCCTCGAGCGAGGAAAGTTGGCCAATCTCCACTATCTACCGTCTTCTCGGCCTTTCAGACCGTTGTAGTTGCAACATACCGACTCTTCCTCTTACCTCTCTTCCGACACCCCTCGAGACCGTTTGCAGATCTACTAGTCATCAACGGTCCAGGGACATGTGTAGTACTGGTCTTGGTATCTTGGATAAGAAGAGTAAGTGGACCTCAACGAATTGCTTTGAAACCGAGACAGGCTTCTCGCTAAATCTGGGAACTCCTCATACCTCTGCTGCAGATCCTCGCCCTACCTCATACCCGCGTAATATACATCGAATCGTTCGCTCGAGTGCGTTCCCTCTCGCTGAGCGCAAAACTGGTTCGACCATTTGTCGATCGATTCATCGTCCAATGGCCTGAAGCGGGCGGTGTCGGACCTGCCTCGAGCAAAGTAGAATATAGAGGATGGTTGGTATAGACGCACATGATGCATTTCGGGATACAAGATTAGGTACAACAATAGTGATTCGTCATTTCATCACAGCCAAACCAGCACGATTCAGTGTACAGTACAAAACAAACAAGGCGCCATCCGATACAATATTGTCCTGCTAATGTATCCTTCCCCGCTTGTTAGACAATGCGTAGGATCTCATCCAATATCCTATCCGCCCCCCGTCCCGCTTTCATTTTGAGATTCCCACCTTTCACCTGCTGCTGTTTGTCAACCCCACCTCCCGCACCGCCCTTCATCAACCACATAACCTCTTTCCTTTCTTCCCTCTTCTTCGCCCTATGACCCATGCATACTCCCCACACACCTTGTACGTTCGCAGGCGTAGCGTACCATCCTTCTAATGGTCCCTTTTCCTCATCACCCTCAGTTGCAAGTTGTGATATATCAGGTTCTTCACCTGCTAAACCTGCCCATGCTTCGATATCACCACTTAAAGCAGGTTGTCGATTGGATATCGTGCCAGTGCGCTGTAACTCTGCGTCATGCCTCCATGAGAGATGAGAAGGAGGAGATAGCGCCTTATCGATGAACGATTCTGGCAAGTCGAATCCTCCCGATAAGAGACGATGCGCTTTGACATATTCTGGGAAAGCGCGTACAGCTCGTTGGGTCATCGTACTTTTCAAAGAGGGGTGTGATGAGACTGCAGAGAGCAAGTTGGAGATGTGAATGAAAAGCGGAGGATGGATATGCGTATATGGCAGCAGTGAACTCAGGGCGGGGATGTACTGTGAAACAAGAATTAGCTTGGTCAGATTATCGTCTCATCTCGTTGATCTACAAGACTGATGGATGGTCGAGGTTCGGTGAAGGCGGCTGATCCACTCACGGATGGCGGTATTACTCCTCTCTCGTGTAGGTCGGGAGGAGGTAATTCCACTTCCTCTGGGGAGATGTTGATCCCACACATGAAATGGTCAATCTGCAATCAGTTCGACTACAGCATCAGCACAAAGACTCAATCGGGCCACAGCTACGCCGCTTTTGATTTTTGAGCCAGCTGGACACACATGTCTGCCGTCCCTGAGGATGAGAAGGTCTGCAGCCGCTACTAGAAGGAACAGCTACTCACCACCCAACTTGGTACCTCATTTCCTTCCTCTCTTACCCAAATGACAACCGGCTCGAAATCCCATCTCCCCTCTCCCACCTCCACTCTTCGTTTAGTCAACACATCACAGAATTTGATCAGTGCCGGACTGGTCGCGGCTTCCAACCCTGTGACGATCAACACTTCAGGAACAACGAGTTCCGCCGTCGATTTGATAATGTGCTCATGATGATAGTTGATACCGAGACCAACGCTATGTGATGATGAAGATCGTGTAGGTGTAGGTGTTGGCGCATGACCATTGCCCAGATGTGTTTCTCGTAGTGTTGATGGGTTTCGGAGTGATGAGGAGGGACGACTTGGCATAGGCGTGATTTCGTTCTTGGGAGGTGGGGGAGGGTGATGGAGGAGTCGAAGTGGGATTTCGGAAGGAAGTGTGGATGCGTCGAGATCGACATGGTGGGTTCGTAAGCTGAATATATGGCGGGTCATCTAATAACAGACCACCATCAGCATGCTGCGATTCCGGTCCACAGGTACTGGCTTGTCATTGTCGGAAAGGAATGTAAAGCGACTGAAGTGGGATAGCAAGCCCAACTCACAGCAGTCGCAACCTTTACGACTTTCTCCACGCCCTCTTGCTCAACATCCACAACTAATCCTCCCCTCTTCACAATAAGCGTGAGTAATAACACGGAGAACAGGGAAGGGTCGAGGGACCACCCATGTAGTTGAGGATGGGATTCGAGATGGTCCAGCAGGAGAGGAGTGAAGTTTACGGCGCCGGGAGGAGGCAGCGCCATGTTGTTGAGCCACAGCTGATAATGCTTGTTAAAAGAGAGACAGGCGTAGTCAAGCCCTTGCTATCTGGTGATAGGTCTACAAGAACGCATGCTTGCAGCTTTGCCTGAGTTAGTGTATGTTGGTAAAGAAAGTTACAGCAAACGCCGACTTCTAGCTAAACTGTCAACATCGTCCAAAAGTGGAGGTCGAGTCCTAGCTTTAAGGAAGCGGTCCCAAATAGAAACGCTACCTGCAATATATATGCGTTACTGACGGGCTGAGTATGGTGCAGACACGAGTAGCACAAGTGATGATCATCATATCGGATACATGCGCCGTCCTTCTCAACTCTCATGCGATACATATTTATATATATAGACTTGGTACTGCTATCCAATCCGGTCCAGTGGCTCATCCCGCTCATCGCCGACGTGATTCCCACGGGTTTAGATCGCTTCATTGTAGTCGTTTCCCTTGCTTCCACGATCGTCAGCCTGGTCGCCGTACACCTAGTTGAAGCAGTCGCTGTTAGCTGAGCAATCCATGAGCAGATGCAGGATAGAGGCGAGCTCACATTCTGGTTCCTGTTCAACGCAAAAGACGAGCACTCAGTCAGCAGGCGGTCACATCACAGTCCGTCCAATCACCGTGCCCGCTCACAACTTCTTGGCCCTCTCCTCTTCATCCTCATCCTCCCTCCTGTATCCAGGGGTGGAATAGCCGGTCTTGTAACCCTCCATATCGGGACTGTTATCAACTCCTCCCGGGTTGGCGTGATTCTTGTGATCGGTACCAAGTTGGTTCTGTCTCGAGAAAGCACCTCCCTGAGCATTCTTTCCCCATCCTCCTTCACCGGTGCCTAAACAAACCATGACAAACCAGAATCAGTGAGATGTACAACCTTGCATGAAGAGAGGGAGAAGAAGGCTATTTACTATCTCCTTGATCGTATCCCTCGTAATCGCCACCACCAGTCTTCTGTTGTCCTCCTTGAGGTTGACCATCGGGACCTTTAGCAAGTCCCGGAACACCAGAACCGAAACCGCCTCCTCGGACAGCACCAAATTGACCTTCCTGACCGAATTGACCGGATGCACCTTGGTTGCCCTGTGCGTCGTAGGAAGGAGCAGAGTCGCTGTCCTTCTGAGGATCGCCAGAGGCCTGGTTGTTGTCTGGAAGATCAATTACATGTCAGCGTTGGGAAATCGAGACGGAAGCTCGTGCTCGAACCAAACACCGATACGAAACGCAAACAGCTCGGCTAGCTCTTGCGAAACATCTGTCACGCAGAAGGATGAAGAGCAGTGTGTGATCGCCCATCACTCACTTCCGAATATCTGTTGATTCATTGCTTTCCCTTCTTCGCTGTTGAGGAATTTCTTAGCGTTGTCGATGTTCTACCCGATGCGATTGTACGCGAGCAAAGTCAGCTCTCACATCTGAAAGATAGACAACGATGAAGCTAACTTACACCTTCCATTGATATAAGTTTGTTTGTTGATAGTCAGATTGAAAAAGGAGAAAATGATAAAGCGTAGGTTCACAGAGGGGATGACGAGACCAAGCAATCCCAGCTCAAGGGTTGAAAGACGTTCCCACAGAACACAAGAGAGATGCTCTCATGACGTAATGCCCAGTCTTGGAGGTGGGAGTGTGATATGTATTTGATCCCGGTAATGATGAAATAGGATCTAACCGGCTCATTAGAAATCGATTTGTAATGATTAGGAAAGTGATATCGTAGCGGACGTCACGTGAATGGCGATAAGCTGGATATCCATCGCGTTTGTAGATAAGCGCCGTAAGCGTAAGCGGACCTATGGCCGAATGGGTATAGCCAAGACCACTGGACCTAATAAACAGACAGCCTGCGTGCGAGAGACGAAGTACAGCCGTCTAGTCTACTTGTCTGATAGGCAGTATACTGTACGGGTACTGTGCAAGTCGCTCGAAATACTATTTGCCCACATAATATCAGGCCAATCTCGACGAGCGCGTCAACCATGAAACCAACTCCTACCTTACCCATCATCGACCCAACACCTTACCTCCCAACCACCACCACTCCTAATACTGCTCATGCAGGAGACAGAGCTCGCACCGCCAAAGCACTACACGAAGCATGTCGTGATGTCGGATTCTTCTACCTCCGTGTCGATAACTATCTAACCAAGGAAGAGTTAGACGAGGTATTAGTACTTGCACGAGAGTTCTTCGGGAGGAGTAAAGAGGAGAAGGAGCAGATAGGGCTGGATGAGACTGATCGAGTGAGGGGTGTGTCGACTCACTCTGCTATCTTCCCTCTGGAAGAACGATTGTGTTCCCTGCCAGACTGAGTGCTCATTCGTTCCACTCCTCAGGTTATCAGAGACTACATCAAAATGTCACACAGGGAAAAGCGGATCATCACGAAGGACTTGATCTTTACGCGCCAAACCCCTATCCTCCTCGAGAACAGCCAACAACCAATGGCGACGGCAATGAAGGTCGCCCTCTACGACCATTGGAAGGACCCAACCTGTGGCCATCCAAGCCTGAACAGTTCAAACCCAAGATGGAACAATGGATCGAGAAGATGAAAGTGCTCGGAATGGCGGTGATGCGTGGGATGGCGGATGGATTAGGGATGAGCGAAGTTGAGGGGGAAGGGTTGAGAGCGTGTGTGGACGAGAGCTTCTGGGTCATGCGGGTGATAGGTGGGTGATCGGGGTCAGAATCAAAACAAATCGCAATCGCTCCGTGTGACGATTTACTGCTCGTTGGATGAGACAGCAAAGTCATCGTCTTCCTGAGCTGGTGACAAAGCAAAATAGCCGCACTATAGTTCCGTGACGGTGCCTCCGATATCATCTCCAGTAAAAATAAGTTAGACCACATGCTGATCCTAGATTCACTTCAGGCTATCCGCCCCTACCTCAAGGCGCTGACGGAATATCATGTGGCGAGCACACCGATTACGGCTGTCTCACCCTCCTCCATTCCGACCCCACAATCCCCGATTCCCTCCAAGTCCTCTCCACCTCCGGAAGATGGATGACAGCTTTCCCAGTGGAAGGTTGTATCGTCGTCAATATCGGCTCGATGTGGGAGTACTGGACAGGAGGGCTATATCGCGCAACATTACATAGGGTGATTCATAAGTCTCCGAAATATAGAGTATCAATCCCATTTTTCTTCGAACCCAATTTCGATGCGAGAGTCAAACTTTTAGATGCGGCGAGGAGGAAAGCCGATGAAGAAGGAAAAGGAGGGGAAGTGAAGGATCTGGGAGAGAAGGTGTATGGAGATTACTTGTTGGAGAAAGTAGGAGGGAATTTCAAGTATTAGTGGGAGTCAGTCATAATCGCTAGAGTACGCGTATAGTTGTAAGGAGAATAGTCTAAGAGAGTGGGCCATATCAGTGACGGGGCGGTGGGGTAGTACTTAGAGCAGTTGACGAGTTGTACACCCATAAGATTGACAAAGCTTTTGCTAGTACATCTCCTTCCTGATTATCAATCGTCCATCCAGACCACGCACGTCACACATCCTCGAAAATTGCTCGATAACGCTTCGTACTGGTATCACATGAGGGTAATATTTACGCTCTACGCATATTCTTGATCTACGCATCTCATTGAGACTTTCTTGAATCGCGGTTCTCGACCCTCGGCACATCATATACCTCGCTCTTGGCCCCCGCTCGATAACCTCGTATCTTACCCCAAAGCCATATCAGCGCCGTTTCTTGGGGAAGGAACTGGCCGACCAAGCGTTTGTAGCTCTTGTACGTTGGGTACTGCAACATTTTGGTCAGCTGTTGTCAAAGAGGAGAGACCGCGAGCTAACCTTCTCGGTTGTTATCCATTCTGTGAGGAAAGTGCTTGCGCAAAATAGTACGCTGAGCTGCAAGGGAGCGAGAACAAGTATCAGCGGGATGATCTCGGTCAACACGACACGGCGTCGTCTCGGTGGTATTGATGGCCATTTGCCGATCAGAATACGTCGTAGGTCCTTCGACTTACCGCGAAGCAAGGTCCAAAGACACTCCCGATCATCCAACCACTTCTCGTCACTGCACTACTTTCCCCAGCCGCAACGACCAACAGTGCCTGTGTCAGCCAGAACAGCTGTTCTCCCGCAAAGTTCGGATGTCGAGAGTACTTCCATAATCCTTTCGTCGGGAAACCAGGATGGTACGCTGCTGGATAAGGTGCGATCTTGGTCGATTGCTTCTTCTTGTTCGGAGGTGCAGAAGCAGACTCGTTCTTGATGAGTTGAGAAGGTGGTAGAGACGACTGAAGGCTATGTTTGCCATTTTGATATTTGTACATTGCGTTATCGGCTTTGTATTCCAAAACCAAACATCCCAGAGCGAGAACCGTCACTCCCAAATCAACCAAATTTAACACCGGCGTTCCAGCCGGTGCGGTCCTAAATCGTTCCGGTAAGAGCTTTGCGATCGTCCCGAAGGACAATGCACCCCGACCCAATCCATCAGAGAGCTCGGACGGAGGGAGGATCAACACGGCGTGAAGTGGAAGACTGAGTGCTAAGAGTAACGCAGGTTGAGCGAGGGCGATCACGAAGATGTGGACAAGGGAGAAGAGAGGTCGAGGGACTAATTTTCGGAAATACGTATATCGATAATCTTCCCCTCGGGGATTGTAGAAGTCTCTTCGGATCGCGTGGGAGAGGAGTCGAGCGGACCAAGCGAGCTGTGTCGCAGAATCAGCACATGAACCCAGAGACAGTAGAACGAGGAACGGTCGCCAGTGATGGATAGGTGTACGTACCTGAAGTCCGAGCATGAGGAATAGTCTCGGTAGATTATGTCCATATGCCCCACCAGCCTTGTTGAACCATACCCAAGCGACGATCAATCCCGAGCATATCGGCGTGAAGAAGGGCCACAGTCTATCCACCCAGCTAACATTCCCACTGATCAATCCGAGAACATACACCAGTGGTATCGTACCCAGCAGGAAGAGCAGTGGGAAATGGAGTGGATGGGTAGTAGACGATGTCAAGAACGAGAGGAAAGAGGGAGAAGGGTGCGTTGTGAGATGTAATCCTAAAGAAGCAGGGAGTGTGAGGAGCGGTGTAGGTAATAGTGGAAGGTAGCGGAGTAAAGGTCGAACCAAGGAGAAGATGACCTTGGACGACATGCTTGAGGTATTCGTCATCGTAGTAGGTGATTAAGTGAACTCACTCAATGTTCATGTTGAAGTTGAAAGACAAACATCGAGATTTCACGATGAACTTTACGATGACGAGAGGGGTGATCGTCGATGGTGGAGGTTCACTGGTACTGGCTATCCAGCGATTGACTTTATTCTCTCCACCCAATTAAGATTTCGACTTGTTCGAACTGCTTTCCACAATTCGTTGTTTTTGTGGACACTTTGCTACTATACACTGACTGACCTTGAAGATAGCGACAAGAACATTTGGTTATCATCAGCTTCTCCCAGCTCAGCTCACGATCGTGCCGCTCTATTTATACAACACCCACGAAGAAGTCAGATTTCAGCTATCATGTCAAAACCTCTAACAGCCCAACTGGTCGTACGTTACTCCCCTTCTGCCTGTCCTAGTTTCGTGTTCTTGCCTCTGTATGACATAGCTCTCTCACCATTCATTCCCCTCCTTCGGGGGAGAGATGGCGAGCTAAATCACTCGGTATAAATGCTAATATCTCCTTTGGGTCAATCGCGCAGAAAATCGTCGTTCCTGCTGGCAAGGCGACACCGACGCCGCCGGTCGGTCCTGCGTTAGGAGCGAGAGGTGTGAAAGCCATGGATTTCTGCAAAGAGTTGTGAGTGGGGCGTGGGGTGGTACTTCGCAATACACTGACGTCTGTCTTTTCTGTGTCTTGTCTTACTTGTTCTTTCGCTTCTCTTTGTCCTACCGACGACTGAACTCTCTCCTATGCCTTCGGACTCGTTCCCTGGTTTCCAACTAATCTGTCTTACCTCGATACTCCCTCATCCATCTGGCCTCCCTCCTCATCTCGATACCTGGGTATCGGCTCGTAACCTTGGTCTACTGCTATCCTCTCCCTTGCACCATCCATCACTCACGATTTGATCTCGATCTCGACCCTCTTGTTCCGATTTGTAGTAACGCTCGAACATCACATTTCCAAACATCTCTCCCTATCCCTACGCTAATAACCATCTCCCCCGACCGAACATTCACTTTCGCCACACGTACCCCGCCCGTGTCATACCTGCTCAAGAAGACAGCAGGATTAGATAAAGGATCGGGCGAAGCTATGGGCAAGAAAATGGGGAGCGTCACGCTGAAACATGTTTATGAGATCGCCAAGATCAAATGTGAGAATGATGAGGAGCTGAAATCTGTAGGAGTGGAGAGAGTGGCAAGAGGGGTGATTGGGACGGCGAAGAGTCTAGGTTTGGAGGTCGTACCATAGGTTATCGAGGCAGAGAGAGAGATACAGATGTATAGATGTTCACCATGGAAGACTTAGGTAACGGTGGGGAATGAAGCTCGGATAGGATGATATGATTCGGATGACAATGGCACACAGACGTGAACTATTTTGCTGTACGAAACACTAATGGCTTTCCATGATGGTGTGTGACATGTACTGTACGACCTCAGCCGACTCGATCTCCTCCTGAACGATTTACACAACACAAGCTCTGAGACTGAGACTCGATGAGAAACGTCGTAGTCGTCTGTCGTTCGAATATCGAAAAGTATATGCCAAGGCAAAAGTCTCTTCGCCTTGCCACAGTCAGGCAGAATGGAACGAACCTGGCGCGGAAGGACCACTCTATGACATCGACTTCAAGAGTCGCTCCGGCGTTGTGGTTATACTTTCTGGATCAGCTCCTCCCATAGTACAGTACCATGATGGTATTGAGCGAAATCAACAACAAACCGATGAAATACTACTTATCATCTTCATAGTTGTTGCATTTCACCAGATTCTAAATACATCATTCATCTCTTCAGATTCACTTCGTCTTCAGATACACTCCTTCTTCAGATCTTAACACTGCTACATTACTTCTCCTCCTGCTTACCAGGGACGATCCAACTCCTTGCATCCTTTGCAATTTTCTCTTCTTCCTCTTTGGACTTTGGTGCGGATCCCTGGGGGGTCTTCAAACCCAATTGAACGGCAGGTCTAGCGCCAATTGTCTCTAACCATTTCTCTACAGCGGGGAAGGGGGTGGTCTCAACGCCTGACCATGCGTGAATCTTGACCCATGGGTAGACTGAACAGGCACACAGACGTCAGCACCGGTGTTGTGAGTCAAGCGAGGGGAAGAGTCGGCTTGAGCAATGATTATATGCTGCACTCACCATTGATATCGGCTACGCTGAATTTCCCACCAACGAGGAATCCACCACTCGAAGGGTCCGAGAGTCGATCTTCGAGTACCGAGTAGAGTCGTGCTGTCTCGTCTTGGTATCGCTTAATACCGTAGGGAATCTTCTCGGGTGCGTATCGGCTAGAACGCGGAGACGTGTGAGCAAAGGTTCCGGGCTTACAGGCAGTGCCGGGTTGTGATATGTGATATGTGAGGGGAGTGGTGGGAAGGGGACGCTGGGCAGAATGTGATCATGGTCACTCACAAGAAGTGGTTGGCCTGGCCTTGCATGGGTCCGACGCCTAGTTACGGGGCAAAGGCACGATCAGCACCAACCAATGTGAAGCTTGGTAGTCTTAGTAGAGACTCTGCACACTCACCACCATGAGCGAAGAAGATCCAACTGAGGGCATCACTCTTCTCTTCCGGTTTATCGAACCAAAACTTGTTCTCCTTATCATACCTCTCTACCAACCACAACAAAATACTAGCGCTCTCCCATACCTTGTGTCCTCCATCTTTACCTGCTACGGTGTAATTGTCATCCACCAAAGCTGGGATTCTTCCATTTGGGTTGATCTTGAGAAACTCGGGTTTCTTCTGATCGTTATCTTTGAAACTGAGATACGAGTAATCGTATACCAGTTCTTTTGATTCGGGATATGCTGCGTGGAGCTCTTCGAGTAAGATCGAAGGTTTGTATCCGTTTGGTGTGGGTGCGGTGTACAGATGAAGTTTGGGAGTGTAGTCGCTCTCGGCGACAGACGCGAATGATTCGGGAGTCTTGAAGGCTGGAAGGGTGGAGGAAGCCATACTGAATAACGGTGTGGATGAAGTCAAGTGACGTCGAGCAGCTGCAGTGGTGGTGGTGGTGGTGGTGGTGAGACTACGTGCTAGTTTAGGTAACAAGGTAGACCTAAGCATAGAAAGAAGAGAAGGGGATAGATCTGAGAAAATACATGAACTAAAAGAACTGACAACGCTTATATACAATAACTTGGCTAGCGAGCGTGCGATGGGGTGATGAGAGACACACTGTATAGGCAATTGATCCCATTAGACTTCATGCGATGTGATGACGATTCTTAGTCATAAATCACACCATCACCATCGGTCTCATCCGTTCGTGGCTGGCGGATGCTCCTGAGTGATTTTCCTAACATCTAGTGATTGATTGATTGATTGTTAGTGTACGGAGATTCCGTGCTTGAGGTCGGGGTTTGTTTAAACGCTCAATCATGCATACTGCTGTAACTTAGGACGAGGAACATACAGCTTGACATGCCTGTATGAGAATGCTGTAATAGAATGGTGATCGTCAGCGTCACTATACGGTCGGTCTGTCACCGCCGCACAGACCGGTGAACCTTCCCCGGCCCGGAATATCCGCAGTTGCACAGTTCATTGAGAAGGTCATCTCTCTTGTGTATCTATTTTGATCATCCCTCTCAACTCGTGATTACTTGATCGTCTTTGTACGGTCCATAAGTACCTGTCCACACACAGAAACACGGCAAGAACATCACTCGTTCTCCTACCAAACACTACCAAACACAAACACATCTTCTGTCCCGAAATACTCACTCTCCGTACTATCGCTTTGTAATGTCGTTCATCAGCAGTATTGCCCATATCAACTTGACAGTCCCAGAGGGGAGTCTCCATCTCGCCGATGCGTTTTATAGGGATACCTTAGGGTTGGAGAAGACCGAAGTACCAAAGGCTCAACAGGGCACTCTAGCCTGGTGAGTGGGCGTGCGTCAAGCTGGTATCAGATCTCAGAACTATCCCCTCGCCAAAAAGTCTTTCCTTTCTGGCTGGTGCTGGTTTAAAACATACCATCCTTTTGCCCTCTACTAATCCCCAGCTTTGGCCTGGCCTAGCACCAGAGAAGTGACGACCACGTACCCGTACTGATACACCTATGCGTGATTTGCGATTTGCAGGTACAACATCTCCTCGTCAGGTCAACAAATCCACGTCTCCCATCCTACGTCCCCCTCTGAACTACTCCAACCCACATCTCGTCAACACCCATGTTTCAGACTCGCATCACCTGAAGCTCTGAGAGAACTACAAAAGAGAATATGGGAACATTATAAGCGTGGTGGAGATTCTGCGCCGAAAGATGCCGATGAGCCAGGAGCAGAAAATAGTGGTAAGTTGACTCATAGATCATCTGAATATGAGTCCAGCAGATTGTGTGATGGAGGTCTGGTCTCAGGGCTGATGTGGTACCGCCCCGTGGATAGGTGCGAAGGGCGAAGAATACCCAACGAGATTCTTCGCAAGGGATTATTCGAATAATAGGCTCGAGTTCAGTCTCTAAGCGTTCGCGTGTTGGGTGGAAACCGATACGAACATGAAGGTGTATGTAATCGTACGAGATGGATCGGGTTATATACATTTCAATACGCGTACAGTGCGATGTACACGAGTGTACCACAATAAGAAGTGATCGCACGAGAACGCCGAGCAGTCCTAGCCATCTGCGTCGCATCATCGTCAACAGAGCGATACCTCTCTGTACCCGCCTGAAATTATGCAGTAATAATATTCATATCATGTACAGAAACCCAAAATGCAGCAGTGGTATTTTATCTAAAAAGCGAATTTTCAAGTCGACCCAATCTGATCCACCGCTGCATCCTAGCTATCCGTGACACGAAACGTTTACCAACCACCGGTGGCCTCCTGAGCGGCGGGCTCAGCGGACCAGTCGGCGCCAGCAGTGGGGTCAGCGGACCAGTCGAGGGCTGAAAAGAAGACCAGATATCAGCGGAAATTCTAGTACAGGCAGACTGTAACTCACCCTGCTCGGTGGGCTGGGCAGCAAGGACAGCGTCGGCGGCGTTTCCAGCGTCCCATTCCTGGGCAGCACCGGTAGCGGCACCAGTGGCAGCGGCGTCGGCGTCACCACCCTCGAGGGCAGCGGCGGCAGCGGCCTTCTCGGCGGCCTCCTTCTCAATCTCCTCGGGGTCTCGGTAGAAGAACAAGTCGGGGAGGACGTCCCAACCGGAAGGACCGGTGGGGCCTCGAGGGACCTGACCCTTGAGTCGGAGGACCTCTCGGCAGAGGAGGTACCACATGAGACCGACAGAGTGTCGAGACTTGTTGTTGGTGGGGATGGCAACGTCGACGAACTTGAGGGAAGCGTCGGTGTCACAGAAAGCGATGACGGGGATGTTGACGTAGGCGGCCTCTCGGATAGCCTGGTGGTCAACACGGGGGTCGGTGACGACGATCACTCGGGGCTCCTTGAAAGATCGAGTGATGTAGTTGGTGAAGTTACCGGGGGTGAATCGACCGGCGATGGGTTGAGCGCCGAGGAAAGAACCGTACTTGAGGACGGCTCGGTGACCGTAAGGTCGGGCGGAGATGACACAGACATCGTTGGGGTTGTCGATGGTGGCGAGGATTCGGGCAGCGAGGACGAGCTTCTCCCAGGTCTTGCCGATGTTGAGAACGTGGATACCTAATCGGGGAAAGAGTAATTAGCAACTGATATCCTGGAAATACTTTAGACAATTGCGTCGAAAGGGAAAACCCACCATCGGCACGTCTCTTCCAGACGTATTGCTCCATGGTCCTGTCACAGTTCTTGGTACCGAGGTGACATTGGGCAGCGAGAAGGAGCTGGATGTCCTCTTCAGTAGCCTGAAGAGCCTTGGGAAGTTTGTCGGAAGACATTTTGGTTATGGTTGGTTGGGGTTGGTGGTTGAAAGGTCGGGTTTTATAAGGTCGTTTTGGGGCTTGCTTACTTGGATAAAAGTCCTCGATGAGTTATTTTCTCTATCAAGGATTGTTGATCCTGTTCCACTGCAAGTCAAAGTAGAACAAATAAAAAGTTATTATGGAGAAAGGGAGGAGAGGTATGCAAGGGATGGTGTTCAACGAATTCAAGGATCCAACGACGAGCACGGAGGGGATGGCAGCGAACAGCGTAGCGTACAAGAGGATCCGTGGCACTCAGTTTTTTCTGTCGGCGTTAAACTATATACAAGCTGACGTAAGATAACTGTAGCGTCGGTGTTAATAATTGGTGCCACCCCATTCCATTGGATACTAAATCTCCGATGGTTTTGTAATCCCCCGTGATTTCAGGAGTGCCCCCGTTTCATTAGAAATACGTTTTATGGTAACAGAATTACCACATTTGTAATTGGATGATATGATACCATGCTGGTCAGGTGGTCCGTTGTTTACAAGATTTGTAGTATGTACACCGCCTGTTTGACCTGTTTGACGCTAGTGTGGAGCTGTCAAGGTGCCTGATCAAAATCACATCATCGGCACGACGGGGGGAGGGAGGGGGGGGGTGATCAGCGATATGTATTTGTACCCCGTCTTTAACCATGATGAGGCCTTGAACCCTGAGCCCTATTCTTTGGTTTGATTTGACCCCACTCGCCACCGGAGTGAACAGCACCGTCCAGTCCAGTCCATCTGCTGGCAACTCACTCGTACACTCTCCCTCACTGCTCTCACCTCTCTATCACATATACATCTCATACACATATACATTCGCACTGCATTGACGACGAAACTAGAACACATCAAAAACCACAGCACAGCACAAGTCAGCCACTCACCACTCAGCCGATACCAAAAACGAGCAGCTCGTCGTGAGAGATCGTTTCTCACAAGAGCCAAAGAGATAGAATAGATTATAGTGAAAACCAAGCGCCACCGGCCAGGTGAGTGGTGTTTTCTCACTTTGGTGTTGCAAGATACTCCTGCACCTTCAATTATTCTCCTCCCCATTGCTAACGCTTGTCGTTGCGCAGTTTACAAAATACCTGCTCGTCGTCGGAAGCGTAAGAAACACCTTTCTCCTTCATCAGCCTACTCGTAAACAACATCCGGCGCTACCCGCTTTCTCATTCGCTATTGCGACGATACCATTACAACCTCACCCGGGAGAAAATATACACGAACGCAGTCAACTTATACCTCTTACATTTCATATACGTTCTCAGCATCATGTCCGCCTTTACTATCATCATCGAAAGTACCGCCGCCGTCGAGCGTGTGCTCGACGTTAGGTGTTAAAAATAGGAAATTCGCCACCCGGTATTTCTTACACTCGCAAAACGGACAACGAACGATTATCACTACTATACTTGGGAACTTGGGTATACCTCATTTTGGGTCAACACTTCGGGTTCTTTCAAAGCATCAGTAATCGTTCAAAAAACGGCATATCGGTATTTAGATCAACTACTAAGGATTTGTTACGAAGGAGGCTGGGTTCTAGCTGCAGACGCGCAACTACACCTATAATCCTCGAGACATCTACGAAATCGCTTGCCACCCCCACTTATATCCTCTCGACCATTCGCTGTGTTGCTTCGCTCATAGCGTCACCACACATACACACGTCACAACTCGCTCATTCGTCTACTTTCGATCACCCTTGTCCTCAACTTCCCCAGCCTCCTTTCACATTCACCTCCCTTCATCAGCTGGCACCCGTCAACTCTCTACTTGGGACCTCTAGGTGAAAGGATTACTTTTTGCCACCCTACATCGCATTTCGGCTAAAAGCCCAATCGCCACTCGAGACCACTGTCTAGTGTACCTACCTTACACCTGTTTACTTTCAAAGCTTGTCGATACCCTCACGTTGGGACGAGAATCTAGTTGAGACAAGTCAAGGAGCGAAGAAAACGGAGGCGCTATCCTATCTATCCGAACAAGTCATAGCCATTTACCGCCACCGTACTTCTTCGCCGACCTTCCCCTCCCCTGTCGATCTATTCTTTCACACATATACAAAGCAATATGTCTCGAGCCGTCACTGCCACTCCTCCCCCTCAGACGTATTTCCCGCAGAGAAATACTACACCGACGATGCGCCATGCCTCAGCACCGGTGACCGCCGCTCATTTCAATAATCGTACAACTTACCATCACTCTGGCAAGAGACGTACGAAGAATTTACCGAACGCCTCTGGTGCCAATGGTACTAGCCCTCTTAAGAAGGCAGCCACTTCAGGCGGTTCCACCACAGAGGGTCTCGGTCTATCATTCGAGGATCTCGGCGCAGAATCCGCTGATGTGGTCCATTCGCCTGGCTTTTCCCGTCAGGAGTCGACCGCCTCCTACGCTTCGACGTCATCGGACGAGAACGCCCAGGTTGAGATGATGTCCACGGACTCGCCTCAGTCTTTAGCTGACGAATCCAGAGCTTCGCCGCCTTCCACCGCTGCATCAGTGACAAGCGGCTTGTCACGAGTTCCTACTCAAATACTTACCCCGGCCATGAGCGAAGCTGCGTTCCCCGTCTCAGTCTCACTCTCACCTACATCCGAATCAATAGGTTTAGCGAATAATACGATTCAGCTTGATGCCCCTGTGGCACCGCGTGCGTCATGGGTTGGCAAGGTCGCTATGGCGGTCGTCAACACCGGAATGAGCATGGGCATGAGCTTCGGTCAGAATCAGCAGAAAGCGAAGCGAGACGGTTCTATCTCTTCGCAGTCTGTCAGTCCACCTCCTGTCGCGGGTCCAGTACTCGCGCAAGCAGTCAGTATTCCGCTCCCCGTTGCCCAACCGACACAGGAAGAATTACAAGTCCTGTCCGAAGAAGAGCAATTGGCGAGAAAGAGGGAATGGGCGGAAGCCGAAAACAGACGGGTCACCGAGTGTGCCAGGCTTTGTTCTCAATGGCCTCAGAGTGGCTATAATCTGTCAAAGCATGGTCCAAACGGTATGTTCGATTTGCCACCCGCGTCACAACCTTTGTGGTTGTTGCTGACTTGCTCCTCCTTTGACAGGCTCATCCTGCTTCTACCAACCTCAATCTTATGCTAATCCGCACCACGTGGCTTCCCTGATGCAACGTCAGGCGGAACTCGAGCACTTTTTGTGTATCAATTCGGCCATGTTCTTCTCTTGCCAGCGAAGTTCCAATCGGGAAAGCTCAGACGATGATACGGAAAACAGCATCGAATCGTATCAGTCTTCACAAAACTCGCCGACAGCTTCGATGAACTTCAGCTCTGATGACGCTCTCGCCGCTGCGATGAGTGAACAAAGGACTGCAGCCGATATCAAAGCTGCGATGTCTTCTCCTCTCGTATCGCTCACGAAGCTGCCAAACTCATCACAGGCCTCGATTCAGCTTCAAGATTCGCCAAAGTCTCTCAAAGGTCAGAGAAGTCTGACGGAACTCGATTCCTTAGCAAGCTCGATGATCCTCTCGAAGGATGACTCAGCGATGGATATCGATCAAACTGATGCCGCGTCAATAGCTTCTATGGCTGCCTCATCCGATATGAGCGAGTCTCGAAGCATAACTCGATCTGGACGGGCTCAGTCCTGCGGCGCTAAGCGACCTGCGGTTGGAGACAGCTGTGAGGAAGAGAAGCGCCGTAAAGTTGACGAAGCGATGGTTGTCGAAGATGCTATCGAGACGGGAGTGATCATGCCCAACCCCCCCACTGGCCGTACGGGATCGTCGCCAGAGAATCGCATGTCGTCTTCTGTCCCCGATATGTCCAAGGCAAGGGCTGAAGCGCAAGCTGCTCAAGCACCTCCAGCCGTGTTTGGACACGTCGTCAAGACTTCCGATACTCATCCTATCATCATTTCGCCCTTCTTCCCGGTCGATCTCCTCCCCATCTTGTCTCAACATCTCGTCATGCCTCCTCCCACCGGTCCATTTTCGCAGACTCCCCTTCTGCTAGGATCAGCTATTGATGTTCCTTCGTTGTTGCTCTCACACGGTCCACCCAGTCACAATCCGGCAATCGTCCCTAGTCCCGTCCAATCCTCTTTCCGACAGACACAAATCAACCAACAGCGACATCAACTTCATCCGGTTGGCAATTTGCTGTTGAGCAGTTGTCCTGGTAAGAGATTGAGAATGGATGGACCGAGCCGAGGACGTGGTCCTGTGTGTCGTGATTTGGCCACAGATCTGAGAAGGATCAAGAATGAGGGTGTTGGCTGTTTGGTCTGGTGAGTGGCTTTCCTCTCTTTTCCACGAACTCGTCCATGCCTCTCAGTACACCTTGCTGATGATTATGTTTTCGTTGTCGTTGTTTCATTGTGATGCAATTAGTTGCCTTGATGATACTGAGCTGTCCTTGCTTGGTGTGCCTTGGGAGACATATCGCGAAATCGCGGCTGAAACGGGCTTGGACGTGATACGGTGTGTTTTGTTGGGCTGGTTCCGTGTGTCTGAACTGAACATACTGACCTTTTGTCTTGCTTTTGTCTCTTGCCGTGTCAGATTGCCCATGCCTGATGGTTTCACACCTGTCTCTATGGGTTTGTTTGATGCTCAAGTCACTTTGATCGCGACCAAATACACCCTCCAGGGTATTAACGTCCTTGTTCACTGTCGAGGTTAGTCTCCATGTGCAATTGAATGATCAGAACGTAGTTGTACTAACCGATCAATGGTTTAGGCGGTGTTGGAAGAGCAGGTCTAACAGCTTGTGCATGGGCTATCAAGATGGGTTTCGTTCAACCTCATCCATCTTTAGCGATAGTTGAAGAAGCAGCCAAGAGACAATCTCAATCGAGTCAAGATCCCCCACCAGCGGAATTGGAACATCAGATCGTGATGTCGATCGTGGAAAGGGTGATTGCGATGATAAGATGTAGGAGAGGATTGAAAGCGATCGAGAGCTTCGAGCAGGTCATGTTCCTAGCGAGGTATGTGGGGTGGTTGAGAGAAGAGGTCAGAAGGAGTTGAACGAAACGAAGGCAAGAGATGAGACGAGTAGAAGAACGAAGAAAGAAGAGAGCAGAGAACAAAGGTATTCCGAGCATAACAACATCGATATCACAAAGAACGAGAACGAAAACCCATCATCAAATCCACAACGACAACGAAAGCAAAAGAAATCATCATCTCAGCATTGGCGTAAAACGATGCGTTACGCTACTAAATCAACATCTAACACATTACATCTCATCTGCATCGATCG
The DNA here is from genome assembly GCF_008629635.2 of Kwoniella shandongensis. Lineage (NCBI taxonomy): Eukaryota > Fungi > Basidiomycota > Tremellomycetes > Tremellales > Cryptococcaceae > Kwoniella > Kwoniella shandongensis. Next base: position 130,217 of record NC_089293.1, read on the forward strand.
TCTCTCCTTCCTCTTTCCTTATATACAACGCCTTTCAGTCAGGACGTTGTGGTTCTCATTACCCTACCCCACCCCACCCTACCAACCATTGTGAATCGAAAAGAAACGAAAAAGAACATTGTAATCACCAAAATGGGAAGATCAAAAACGTTGTCACTGTTGTGTGTGTGTGTGTGTGTGTCTATGTGAGTGGAGAGCGGAGAGGAGGATCAAAGTGTAGAAGTACGGAGTAGATTATCTTGGGATCAAGGGGAAGTGAAGGGAAGAAAACAAAGATGCATGTGACATATCATTCAGACTGGTTATGATTGTGTGTCGCGCAGTATATCTTCGGCAGGGTTCAATTGAATGATCGGGTCTTCAAACGGTGTTTTGTCCGCTTGAGTCTGCAGATGTCTCGATAACTGATAACGAGACTTAGGGTAGGCTATGTAAGAGCGCGAGACCAGCCCACTCCTTCTCGTGAAGGCTATCTATCATAAGATACTATACATACAATACTGGTATTACATCTCCTCCATCTATGTGTATATCCTACATCTTCCCAACCAGACACCACTGACTCGTATTGGGCGTCGATTCTCATCCCCACGCTTGGGTATTACTACACAAACACAAACCAAATCACCTTTCGTCAGCTCTACCCCGTCTAAGCGGGCTCAGTCCATCCCAATCCACTTCACTGTAGATAAGTGGAGAGAAGCCCACCTGTAATTGACTATCAGACAACCGTCTGTGCCGAAACATTTGTATAAATTACCGACTGTATCGTCTGGTGCTGGGGCGAATGCGGCGTTGATATATGTGAACTGCCGGGCGAGCGAGCGAGCGAGCAGGAGGGCGAGACGTAAGCATTAATGAGCGAGCGGGAGAATGGGACCCAAGCAACAACAAGCGAGTGTGCGAGCACGATTGTGGACGTTCGCGCAAGGGTGTGGTAACGTCAAGTCAAGAAGGACCACGGGAGCAGGAATGGTGGTCCGACGAACGGGAAAAAATGCCCATCAAAGCGGGAAATGTGAAGAATCTATCTTCGCATGACAGGAAGGGGGACAGCGGGGTAGAAGAGTGGACATACCAACGACTCTTCCTTCTTTATACCCAGCTGTTGTCTCAAAAACAAGATGACAGCTTGGAATTTATGTCCTGCAGTTGCTTTGAAGACGTTGTTCTTCATTATCGGCGCAGAACCGATGGATTTGAATCGGACCACGACTAGGTATGAAAGGTGTTAGCGATGTATCGTGGATAAATCAGATCTTCGCAGGAATGAGTGTACACTTAACGAAGGAAGGGGGCGGGAGGGGGGAAAGGTATCGCTGATTGTGGTGATGGTGGTGGTGTTGGTGGTGGTGGTGTGGTGGTGTGGTGGTGAAACACTGGCAGGTGCCATATGGAGCACATGCCGCACGACACACGAGTATATTTATGTTTTGACGTCAGAGCAACATTAACACATACCTTTTGTAGCATCCTTCTTCTTATATTGTTGTAGAGCCGTCAACGCGTCAGGTTGTATCGTTTGCGAGCTCGCCAAAAGTGGATCTACATAATGTCAAACCGGACATCAGCAAGGTGATCACACTTTCTGGTGCTGGTGGAGAACGGGCCGAGCACCGAAGGGGTAGGGAGTAAGCGTACTCACCCGTCGTTTGGTCCGGTATTGCGGGAGACATCAGCGCAGGTGTCGGTATTGATGACATCGTGTGCGTAGGCAAGCAGAAGATGCTATAAGTTCATCTGATCAAACTGCTTGTTTCATGTACGAGGAGTAATCTGTTAGAGGATTGAGGTGATGTCAATAGCAAGCAGTTCATTAGCAAGAGCGCGTTTCGCCGCTCGCTCGTAGCTCGGTCGGGTGTTACAACTTAACCGGGCACAAGGACAACAGGTCCTTGTTTCTATCTCTTCATTTATTCTGTTCAACTCGACAACAATATCCTACTCGACTGAATTCGCCATTAAGAAGGATGTCCGACCCTACCTCTCCCCCTAGTGGCTCTTCTAACCCATTATTCGGAGCTACACCTCCGCCGACCACCATCACCGACGATCCTACCCCTCCTTCACAGCCGTCTCCTGTCGAGCCAGAAGCGGCAACGCTAACAGGAGTGAGAGACGGGACGACCAATCCCCTTTTCGGAGCAAGTCCGCCTGATGATAGGGCTGTAGAGGAACAGGTGTATTCGAAAGAGAGATTGCAAGTGCCATATTCTGCTCCGAGGAGACAAGGGGCAGGAGGAATAATACCTCGATCATCTGTACGTGCGAATGTCTCATATTCATTACTTCGCCCAATCATTCATATATACGGCAGCAACCTTCCCTTCACGCTGGCTTCAACCACATGAAGTCCTGCGCTTCCAGCCCATCAGTATCAGCGTACATGTTCCAGATCACTGACCTATGCCCATCTCCTTCACAGCTATCTGCACCCACCCGATCAATACCGACCTTCATCCGTCGACTGACCTTCGTCCTCTCCCTTCTCCTCGGTCTATCTTCATCCATCGCGCTCGTCTGGTCCTATTTCTTGCTCCCCCTTCTACATGCAAGTTTCTCAGCGAGAAAGGTGATTGTCACTCAGCAAGTGGATAGGATGACGAACATAGTAGATAATTTGAGGAGATTGAGAACGGGGGGGTTATTCCCCCCAAACCCGACTGCGATTGCTGGAGAGAAGGATGTCGCGGTGGGAGCAATGGAAGGTAATCCGACGGCAGGAGAACAGGAGGAGAAGACGGCGTTGTTGATTGAAAAGGAGGCGACACTGCGTGAGATTGATTCGTCGACTACTTCCTCCGAACACGGAAACGATCACGGTGATCCTCCGTCCACCCCAACACAAACGGCAGAACACCTTCCCATATCGCCTATCCCATCCCTTCAGTCTTTGACCAGATCATTACGATCCCTAACCACCGCACTGGACTCGACGTCCACTACTCGAACATCGCTCATATCGACACTCGAATCGTACACTTCACACTTACATCGTCAGCTATTCGTCGCTCGTCCAACGGGGTCCGGCGGGTTCGGAATAGGTATGGGAACTTTGAGTGCTAATCTGTCAAAGGAAAGTGGAAGAGCAGGAGCAGGATTCGATACTTTGGAAAATCAAAGTCGGGGAGAAGAATGGGATGCGGTAAGAAAAGAAGTAAGAGCTATCAAGGGAATGTTGTTGAATCGAAGGAGTTTTGCTCCGACGACAACGACGAATGGGATCACTGCGTGATCATGGATGTATGACGGCGAGTCATGAAAATGCATATGTTGTGTGATGTATGATTCAATCTTTAGATCCTTGAACACCAAGATGACACGCTATAGATACAACTCGTACATCCGTTGCCTTCTAAAATTCTTCTTCTTCATCTGCTTCGGCATCCTCCTCGCCCTCTTCCTCGGCCATACTTTCTCTCAACTATATGTCTTGTCAGCACGGCTTTGGCCAAGAATCGCTACTGCACTCACCATCCGAGCAAACTCATCCTCGTCATCTCCCTCCGTCTCAGCAGCCTCACTCCGCGCTTCATCGCCGCCGTCCCCATCTTCGCCCGCTTCTTCCTCGCCCACGCCCTCACCCTCGATTCCAACGTCTTGCACAATGGAAACGGGAACATTCCCATCGTCGTCCACCTCCTTCTCCTTGTCTTTCTTCGCGAAGCCTCGGGGTTTATACTGTATTCGGTTCTCAGGTGGTATCTCCTCGCCTGGAGGTGTAGCTTCCAGCAATAAGGGTTTTCGTCGTTTGGTAGGGGGGTCGTTCAGAATGCTACGGAGCATTCCTTGTTAGCAATCATGATGGTAGTTTTTATTGCCTCTGCAAATTTACTCTTCCGGTGATGGATCCTTGAAATCCTCCAAGGGCAATGATTCCTCATCCGCATATCGTACTCTTTTCTTGCTTGGTGTAGATGGCACACTATTCGAGACAAATTCACGTCAGCTCGTGTCTTATTGATAATGAAAAACCCTTCACGCACCTATCGATACTCGCTACACTCGCCACATCCGACGCATCATAATCACTGTCATCCTCGGCCATGAACGCCTCCCACTCCTTATCTGCACTCTCATCCCACCCTGTTCCGACGTTCGTATCATCTTCCATATCTTCATTCCCCTGTTGTCCAGCAGTGTCGTCTGTTGCGTCCACTGGCGGGGTCGTGCTCTTATTGTCTGGTGGTGGGGGCGAAGGGGTTCTACTTTTCGCTCCAGCGAGATATTTGACTTCAGGCTGTCTTCGCCATAAAGCCACACTATCCCAAAACCAGCTCGTCCAGACTACCTTTGCACCTGGGACCTTGCTTGTGCGATAAGTCTTCTCGGTGTCCAAAGTGGCTGTCACACAATGGGTGGTCCTGTCGTTGACGGCGGTAGAGCACAATGCGCCAAACGTTTCTGCCGTTTGCCATATGTCAGACCTGTTGAGTACAGGAACAAAGTATTGTTAGTAACCTGTTAGGACGGTTGTTTGAAGGCAGCTCACGTCACTGGGTCTACCGACTGTGGGATAACACCTGAGAAGACAAGGTTGCACCCTTCCAGTACCTGACCTTTCAGCTCCGGAATGATGAACTGAGTACTAACATCAGCTACCGTGACAAGTACGACGTCTAGCGAGCTCACCTCGACATCACAGCTCATCGGCAGCTTGGTCTTGGAATCCCAGTCACTCAGATCATCATATGCGTCGTAGAACCGTCGGTGAATCTCGCCTAGAATCTGCCAATGCCAGGATGTCAGCTGCGACCACAAGGATCCTCAATATACTTACATCAGAGACTCGTAACAGCTCGTAGTCATTAGGGTTGAGCAGAGGTTTTCTGGGTTTCACAGGAGAATCCGGTTGTGCAGAAGGAGCTGTCAGCTTGTCTTTGGATTTAGGCGTAGAAGCTTCTGCGTCGTTTGTGGCTTTGGAAGATTCGTCACCACCCGTGGTGGTTGATGGCGCGTCTTTTACGCTATTCGGTTCGTCCATTTCTTCTTCCTTTTCCAATTCTTCCTGCAACTTCGCTAGCGGTCTCGCTTCGCTGACTTCGTCCAACATCTTCGCCTTCAGTAACAGCTCCTCCTCAGTGAAAAGAGACTCGTCTTCCGGAGTAGCAGGTGGCGGTGATGAAGCAGCAGATGATGAAGATGGAGAGGCCGGAGAGTCAGAGAGTGGGGACACAGACGGAGATGCGGCGGCTGGAGATGGTCCAGGTGTGGATTTCTGTTTAGGCAGGAAAGCGGAATTGATATCGCCGATACCGATGAAAAAGTCATCTGAGGCGAGTCGCAAAGTCAGAAGTAGGTTCTAGGCGAATTACGAGATGCACTCACACGGCACAACCTTGACTAGATTTGGGCAGTCTCCCCACACATCGGAACGGTCATCGATCACCACTACCATACTTGTGTCGGTGGGAAATAGTCGTTTCAGATTCTTCGAGCTGAAGCCTAAAGCATTGTGAGTGATCGTTCCCGTAGTATATTCGCAATGGCCAACTCACTTCCACTCTCATCTCGGCTAAGTACTCGCCCTCCGAATATTTTCCCCTCTGGATCGATCACTTTGCAAATCGCGTCCGCGTACGTCCTCGTTCCCATTGTGTAGACGTGCATTTCGTACAGTTCTGACATCTCGTCAAGAAACTTCTGCAATCCAGGTCTGCGGAATATCTCACGTCAGCAAAGCCACCGCACCTCACGCATGGCGTCAAGGGACGCACCTCGGTTTTGTAAAATACCATCTTCCAGGTGCTTCGACTGGGCGTTCACCAGGTCTAGTCCGCCTTTGTTTCGGCTTTACATAACCCGGTGGTAGATCGTCTGAAATTTGGAATCTTGCGACGTCTTGCAGAGCTTCTGCATTCGGATTCTTCTCTTTTTGTGGCGATTGTTCGCCCTTGGGCGGTAGAACGATGTTGCTAAAAGCGGGTGATCCAGGAGGCGTGGTGCTCTCGGGATCTCCTTCAGCTCCGGGTGGAGGACTGTTCGCTGGGCCGTCAGGACTGTGTCCATGTTCTGTTTGAGCTGCGCGATCCGCTTCGATCTCTTCCATCCATTCTGCAACGGTCGGATCAACAGTGGTATGGATGATAGTCTGGTCGAGATCGACGATCAACGATAACCGTCTGGTCGAAAGTAGCGCGTCTCGCGTGAGGTTGTCTAATCTTTGAGCTTCCTACAAAAAGTGAGAATATCAGTTTGGTGAACATGCACAAAAACGGGGAGGGTGGAGTCAACATACATTTTTGGAAACTGTGACGCCCATTGCATCGTGAGTAACCTCGAAGCCACCGGGATATCTAGACGGTCCAGCCTGATTGGAGGAGCTCGGAGCAGCAGGCGCAGATAGATAGTCATCCCTGAGGGTTGTGTCGATCATAAGTACTTGCCACGGAAAAAGCGAGCTCCAATGAGCTGTGCTTACTCTGTCAAGTCCGCTCCACATATCCCACACATGCCATGTAGTTGTACGGGGTGAGAACAAGGTTGTTGAACGTTCAGAAGTGGTCGACTAGACAGGAAGAGAACATTGACATTCAGTACTTCGCCTACTGAGGGGACCGATTATGGCAACTCACCTCGCCTGTCTCCGCTCAATGACCATACCCATCGTCACACCTTCTAACCAACCTACTACTTCACCCTCTATCAAGCTCTCCCACGTCCCACTCAGATCATCACCCTCAAATTCGCCCTTCGATAGATCCGCCGTTCTGCCCTCGTTATGCCGCTTATCAACTTTGGCGCGCTGTTCATTGGACATGAATGAGTATTCGAGCAGACGTGAACCGCGTCGCACATTGTCGCCGGGGTGAACGATGAGTCTAGTGATTCGTATTGGGAACGGAAGATTAGAAGGGAGGGAAAGCTGAGTCGGTGGATCGGACATCTTTGTTTGTTGACTTCGTTTCTCCGTCTGGCGTGGTGGCGTAGCTGTGTAGACACTTATGTGTTATTCAAAGAAAGGTAAGTTGGAATCAAAACAATGGAACGAGGTGCGAGGAGGGTCTTGAAGGTGATGACATGATATCTTCCACGTCACAACATATAGAGTCAAGCTCGGTTTGAACCTCCTGATTGACAGTGAAAGGGGTTTATAAGACGGATACTACGTAGTGCATGCACTTTAGAGGGTACAATAGGCAGCGACGGTCGAGGCCGCTATTCTATGAGAGCACTCGTGATACATGTAGCTGCTAAGCTTGTTGAAGAGAAACCGGGGGCACACTGACTTCCTGCTTCCAGGAGCAGTTTTCAAATGTGGCACAGTGACGACTGATCGCATTCTGAGTGTTGTTCATGATTCTCAGATCGTGTTCCTTCTGAGATTCAACCACGAGCTGTTGCACAACATGAACTGGTCTGGACTGACTGCATTTTCCTGTTGAGAAGGGGACAACAACGGAGGAAAATCACCGGTACACCTCAGCACTGTCGGTGTCTACGCGCAGATTACTCGTCATTTCTTACCGGTCAGACCGGTTGTTTCGGCCAGAGAACATCCAGCCTGATCGAATAAAGAAAGGATACTTGATCCTTCACACAAGATCTGAGCATTCAAAACCTCTCCAGCACGCGGAGCTGTTGCAGATTGATTTGGGAATAGGTTCAGCGCATAGAGGGGAAACCACGTGTATCCTGCTATTGCCATTTATGGATGGTATACTCTAATCGACAGGTAAACGCGCATAGATAGTCACTTCAACAGACAACGAACCATCATCAGAAGCCCACTGTAATCTACCAAACTCGGATACTAGTGTGCACATTTGCTAGTTGCCAACTATACACAACTCATACAATCCTCACAGCTTGGTCGGCTGCCACCAAGGCTCTGACAACCACAAACACCGGTTTCTGCCCGATTGACACTTTGGCCGTTGCGCGAAAGGTTGGAGTGGCCAGCATTGCTGTTGGTCGCAGAGGGTCCAGGAGCGGCCATGCCGGGGTTGTTTCCAGGTTGGGAGGTGATGGCTCGCGAGCGGTTGTAGGACATGTGCTCAGGTGGGGCATATTTGTCCGGGAAATCATTGGCATTACGCCGAGTGGGCTTGGGGCGAACAACACCAAATGAAGATCCTTGCTGAGATTGCTGTGACGCAAAATTTCATGAGCAATCACAATCAACACTTCATAGCGGGTCACAGAATAGCGCAGATGCCCAGGATCAGGGATTATTGGGGGAAAACGTCAATTTGTCATTTGTTGGGGTAAGAACTTACCTCAGTAGGACCTCTATCAGATAGGTTACTCCGAGTGCCAGCTTCGAGCGAAGTGCCATTGGAGTCGTTTTCGGTGGGGTCGTCGTAGTTAGCCATTGTGCGGTGACTTTCAATGTGAGAGTGCAATTTGGTGTGTAAGGTGATCTGGATTGGGTGTTCTGCGAATGGTGATATGGGGAAGTCTGGAAGTGTAGACCTCTATATAAAGACACACTTATAGGAGCTTGGTAAGTCGATGGCTCACCTAGGAATTGGAAGCACAGAGGGGGGAAGGGGTTCCTCAAAGGACTGTATGGAGTCGGGAGTGGAAGGAATACCGCCAACTCAAACAAGTTTCAGTTTTGCTTCATTTGGATATTATGGTACTTTCTCACTTTACACGTAGTCCTGAGAACCTCGGTCCGATGAAGAGTCTACTACCGCAGAGAAGTGGGCGGCATATAATCGATGTACAATAGCAACCAGCCAATATACGGGTGTCCCAGAATAAGGTATACTGCCGCGAAGAGGTTACACTACTTGTGGACATATAGCACCATCGTCCCAAAATCTACTCTGCTTTAGTTCCTTTAATGCGATATAATATATGTGTCATTCATGATATGTCGAGTCTACCTAATCACTCTCATCTCCACTCCCATATCCACCCAACAACGAAGTAATCGCTGGTTTGGAAGGGACCTTCCTCTCTTTCACTCTTTCTCTCTCTTCCTCTGCCTGTTTCTTCGCCAAGTCTGCGTAAAACTTCAAATTATCCAGAGCATCCGCATCAAAGATTCCATTTGCTGTCCCGGCTGAGCTCTTTGATTTCTTTATCGGTCGTGAATCCTCCTCCTCCTCCTCCTCCGCCTCCTCCGACTCGGGTTTCGACGCTTCGATGGGGTAGAAATCCTGTTCGTCTCCATCTTCCAAAGCTCGGATAGTCTGCGCAGCTTCGACAAGGTTCTCGTCCAACATCCCTGAGATAGCTTTCTGACCAACTTCTTCGATACGTTTTTGCTCGGCAATGATCTCTCCAGGATTAGGATCTTCTGTCGCCCATCTAATCCAAAACAAGTAAGCGGTATCGCGCTTTGTATGAGCTGAAAACACTTACCTGACGTTCAAGATCTCATCACCATCCATACTTTGGTTTGCCATCGCTTCTTTGGCGAAACTGGCATTGTGCTCCGACTCGTATGTGACGAACGCAACTCCTCGCTGGTACAGGATATTCCCTACAACAGATATCAACATTTACCACCCACAAAGGCAACACAACAGGGATAAGGCTTTTCCACTCACATTTCACGATCTTGCCCCACTCTCCGAAATGTCTCAGTAATGTCTCCTGAGCCTGATTCTTATCGGGACTTTCTGCGATCTTGCCAATATACAAAGTCCTGTTCACTCGGTTGAAAGATCCAACACCTCCCATATCGTCTCGATAGTCGCCATGTTTTTCTCGTCCGAAACAATCTCGAGAGTTGTCCGGAACGGTGTCTAGAGGAATATGTCAGTGACTAATTCCGTTAAAGCTACATACAGTCATGAGACGATGGCGAAACACGTACGATTTGGTAACGGTAATCGATGGAGGTAATTACACTCGTGACTATACGGAAGGCGTTCGTCAATGAAATTCAGCACAGAGTGCGAGCGACTTACCCATACGGACAGCATCCTCGAGCGAAGAACAGGCAACAGTATTTGTTCCCCGTAGCGTCTGCTCTTGTATATCCAGCATCTCGAGTGATGATACAGCGTGATTGGGAGAGGGTTTTGCTGAAAGAGTTATAGATGTTAGCTTTGCCTTGGACCAACAGCTCTGGGTGTCTACCTACTTGGCTAAGGCGTCCTCCTTATCTCCTCCAGCCCATTTGTTGTACCATATATCTACAAATCATCATTACTTCATGCACTTCCCTTTGCACCGAGAATGTGGACACTGAGGAAGACAGACAACTTACTGTACTCTTTACCGGCCTGAACACTTTCACTCTTATCAATCTCATCGGGAGCTACCTGCTTTCGTGCAGGTCTCAACTTCCGTTTTGGAGCGGTGGTCGTAGCGGTTGTTAATGACATCTCGAATAGCCTGTGCTGAAATCTATAACAGAGGTATAAATATCGTCATGTTTTGACATCAAGTCAAAGAAGTACGAGCAGTGGAAGCGTGAACGAACGAGCGGTGGCAAATATAGCTTACGTAACGCGACATTCCATCGATGACATCGAGGATGGAGGTTGTCTCTGATTTCCAGCGATCATAGTTCAATCCCTTGTTATCGACCTGAATTAGTCACTCAGACCTTATATCACATACCTCGAGCTCCCTCTCGACCCCAGAGGTAATATGTCCGACCCCCAAGATGCCTCTCTGGAGGACGACGTCTTTCTCGAGCTACTCAATACCGCCGCCAACCCAACTTCGACAGATGCGATTCCCTCTGACGATCTCGCGTCGTCATTAGGCTTCACAGAGCCGTTGAGTAAAGAGACGGCGTTGGAAGCTCTAGAGAAACAGCTATTAGCTCCGGTGAGAAGTCTTGACGGATCAGAATTGCGGAGATGGCAAATGTGAGCTCTTCAATGATTTCTCCTACCTCCATTCACTCTCGTTCACCCTCCTATTGAACATTGGCTCAGTGAAGGAGGTGACATGGAACTGATTGTGCGTTGTTTGATAGACAACCGAAGGTGGACCTCCCCATACCATCCCTCAACCTCTCTCCACTTCACCAGACTCACACCGTCACCCCGGCCTTCCAAGGCATCGACGGCACCTTCATACACTGGCGCGAAGCATTAGCGCCCAAACCACCTGCTCACCCTACCCTTTCTTCATCAACTACTCGAGCTCCCGGATCTCTGCAGAACTTCGTTAGGGGTAAGGGCTCATATGCACCTTTTACACCTGGAGGACTGGAAGCTGCTGCTAAGCCTGAAGAGAATGAGGATGAGGAAGACGGCAACGAGGACGACGACGAGGATGGGTGGAAAACCCGTGCTCCTGGTATGAAGCGAGGTGTCAAGCTCGAAGGAGGTGAGAGACTATTGTAGAAGCCAATTTACTTAACGCTGACTATCGCGATATCGTTAGCCGACGAGTTCCTCGCGGAAATGCTAGGGTCTCAATCTATAGCAGCCAAGGCGAAACGAAGAAGAAGAGATGGGGAGTTCTCTCCACAGCTAGCGATCTCAAGACTCGGAGATGAGGATGCTGAGACTGAGGAAAACAAGGAGAACGGACTTGCTGGACCGTCGGGGAAGAACGTCGACGATCTGCTGCCAATCGGAGTGAGCTACCAGGCACTTCATAGCGGCGAGAAAGGCAGCTCACCGTATCCCTTGTAGCGGTTACCTGCTCCTCCTCCCCCAAGACGGCAGCTCAAGCCTTCGAGCAAGAAGGAATGGGCTCACGTCGTGGATGTCAACCAAAAGCTTGTCAATGTGAGTCGTACGAAAGACTGGTGATACCACGCTGAAGAAGACCGTAGTTCAACGAGCTGGTACCGGAAATGGCCAGAACAGTGAGTCCTCAAACACAGGAAAATGATAGGCATCGTTGACAATGTATTCCAGTATCCCTTCGAGCTCGACAATTTCCAAAAAGAAGCTGTGTACAGATTGGAGATGGGAGACAGTGTGTTTGTCGCAGCTCACACGTCAGCGGGAAAGACGGTGGTAGCGGAGTATGCCATCGCTCTCGCTGCAAAGCATATGACAAGGTAAGCTTTGTCGCTCAAGTCTGGACAAGACACAGCTGAACACTCTCTCAGGGCCATCTACACATCCCCAATCAAGGCCTTATCCAATCAAAAGTTCAGAGATTTCAAGACTTCCTTCGACCCTTCCACCGTTGGTATCTTGACAGGTGACGTCCAAATCAATGCGGAAGGAAGCTGCTTGATCGTGAGTGCCACCACGGACACGAATACGTCGCCATGCTGAATAACTGTGTCACGCAGATGACCACCGAGATTCTGAGGAGTATGCTTTACAAGGGTGCCGATTTGATTCGAGATGTCGAGTTTGTTATTTTCGACGAGGTGCATTATGTCAACGACGCTGAGGTGAGCCAACACATGTCTGTCAAACAGTTTGAACAGGATTGACGAGACATTACGTAGCGAGGTGTGGTCTGGGAAGAAGTCATCATCATGCTACCGGAGCACGTCAATATCATTCTTCTCTCAGCGACAGTTCCGAACACCAAGGAGTTCGCCGACTGGGTTGGGTAAGCTACTGAACAAGAATCTGTCGAGCGATCGAAGCTAATTTACGTGTTTAGACGCACCAAAAAGAAGGATATCTACGTCATATCGACTCCTATGCGACCTGTCCCGCTGGAACATTTCCTGTGGGCCGGCAAGGAGCTGCGCAAGATCGTCGACTCGAAATCACGTTTCATTGCCGACGGTTACAAAACAGCACAGGAAGCTACACGTCGAAAGCAGGAGAAAGAACGCGAGGCGGCTGGCTTGCCTCCACTTCAACGCACTGGCGGTCGGGGTGGAGCGCCAATCAAGGCCAAGGACCTCCCAACAGGGAAAAATGCCCCTTTCACAAAGCCTGGAGCCGGACGCACTCATACTAATCGAGCAGGAGGGAATGGTGCACCGTCACCTGCACCTGTTGCCGCTCGTGGTGGAAGAGGTGGTGGACGCGGCGGTGGACGAGGAGGTTTCGGTGGACGACCCGCTTTCCAGCTGGATCAGAATATCTGGACCCACCTTATCAACTATCTCAAGAAGAACTCCCTTCTCCCGAATGTCAACTTTGTGTTCAGCAAAAAGAGGTGTGAAGAATACGCTCAGACTTTGGGTAGTATGAATCTGTGCACTGCCAAGGAGAAGAGTGAAGTCCACATAACCTGGGAGCGCGCCTTGACGAGACTAAAGGGTAAGTCAGCTACTTGGATGCATGCTTCGACTTCAGCTGACGTTCCCCAAGGTTCGGACAAGACACTACCCCAGATTTTGAGAATGCGAGATCTTTTGAGTAGAGGTATCGGAGTACATCACGGTGGTCTCCTACCATTGGTCAAGGGTGAGAATTGGTTGGGTCGCTCTCAATGTGACTGTGCTGATGCAGTCGCGCAGAGGTCGTGGAGATCCTGTTCTCTCGAGGACTGGTCAAGGTACTATTTGCAACTGAGACCTTCGCTATGGTGAGCTTGTCGGGCCTACTTGACATCCGGAATATTGCTTATCTATCTTCACAGGGTGTCAACATGCCAGCGAAGTGTGTCGTTTTCGCCGGTATCCGCAAGCACGATGGAACATCTTTCCGAAACCTTCTCCCAGGAGAATACACTCAGATGGCGGGACGAGCAGGTCGAAGAGGTCTCGACACTACCGGTACCGTCATCCTGCTGAGCGGCGACGAAGTGCCTCCACAAATCGAATTGACCGAGATGATGTTGGGTACACCGAACAGACTTTCATCGCAATTCAGGTTGACATATAACATGATTCTTAACCTGTTGCGAGTCGAGGCGTTGAAAGTGGAGGAGATGATCAAGCGAAGTTTCTCCGAGAATGCGACACAGAAAATGGCGCCGGAGCAACAACGGCAGATTGTTCACGTGAGTACCGCTCAACACGTACCAGAAATCGATAACTGACCAGGCTCGGCCTTTCGCAGACCGAGAAGATTCTCGCACGTCTACCAAAGGTGGAATGTGAAATCTGTAAGACCGATATCGGCGCGTTCTACGACCTATCCGCGGAAGCTGTCCGTGTCAACAACAACTTCATCAAGCGTGCTGCATGGGCTCCTCAAGCAAGCAAGATCTTTGTGCCTGGTCGTGTTGTTATACTTCGCAATGGGGTGAGCTTGTGTACTGCGGAAGGTCCACTCCGAGCTAACGGTATATATAGCACTACTCTGGTAACCTTGCTATCTTGTTGAGAAGTGCGCCCAACCTGGTGGTAGATGGGATCAAATCCGAGGCCAAGGCGTGGCGAGTATTGGCCCTGGTCACCCCGGGGCAGAAATCGAAGAAGGAGGGTGAGTGAAGCGTAATACAATTGTTCCACTTCCGACGTACTTACGTATTACGCAGATGTGAAAGAATCCGATGTGCCTCCACGATTCCCTCCTATCTTGCCAAAGGGGTCTTTCCCGAATCCCACATGGGAGATCAAAACCATTGATACAAGCAGTATAACGTTTGTGGTCAATCGGATCTTGAAGGTTGGTTTGTTAGTCACTCAAGCAAGTGGTCGGGTGTTGACACTGTCGCAGGCGGACCACACGGGTATCGTTGACAAGAAGGCGAAAGACTCGATCGACAAGACATTGCATGACCTGGCGGTGCTACACGAAGAGCTATCATCTTCCGAGCTGCCCGAGGTGGATTGGTCACGACTGCGAGCTATCGAATTCCAGGAGTTGATAAGGCAAAGAGCGTTGCTTGTTGATCGACTTGCCAAACTTGGCTGTCAACTCTGCGGAGACTTCTCCGATCATGTGAGCAGATTCGTTAGGTCAGGCCAAGATTACTAGCTGACGACATTGTCCTTATTGCAGTATGCCACATTGCATGAGATCAAGCTTGTTGAGGCGAGTCTCACCGAACTCAAGCGTGCTCTTTCAGATCAGAATCTGGAGCTTTTGCCAGACTACGAGTCACGTGTAGAGGTTCTCAAACGACTATCTTTCATCGACGAAAATTCGACGGTTCTTCTCAAGGGCCGAGTCGCATGTGAAATTAACTCTGCTCCCGAGTTGATCTTGACCGAATTGATCTTGGAGAACATCTTGGCGGATTACACTCCGCAAGAAGTGGTTGCACTGTTATCGATCTTTGTCTTTGTGGAAAAGACCGACTCGCAACCTACGATCGAGCCGAAGTTGCAACAGGGTCTGGATGTGATTTATAGGATTGCCGATGGGGTAGAGAGAGAACAAGATCGGTGTTCGGTAGGGTACGACGAGTTCTTGCAGAAGTACAAGCCTGGTCTCGTCGAGGTGGTTTACAACTGGGCAGGGGGAATGGTGAGTTTATAGTCTTTCACTGACAAGTAGAAACTGAGCTGATATATACCCTCCTCTCACACAGCCATTCAACGAGATCACTGAACTTACAGATGTGGCTGAAGGAACGATCGTTCGTGTGATCACACGATTGGACGAGACGTGTAGAGAAGTGAGAGATGCGGCGAGAGTGATTGGAGATGCGGATCTGTTCCAGAAGATGGAAGAGGCACAAGCGCTGATCAAGAGAGATAGTGAGTGGTTTACTTTGTCTCTGCTCCTGTTTGGGTTGCTGACGAGGGGTGCGTGTCTTCTGCAGTCGTGTTCGCTGCTAGTTTGGTGAGTGCGCAGGTGGCTCGGTGTGTCTGAACTGGACGTTGGCTGACGACTGCATCTACTACAGTATCTATAATCCAGCATGTTCAAAGTTGCATCGTATTTTCGCATTCATTTCAATTGCATGCATCAAAGTCCAAAATAATTCCGACCCATATTATGAATATTTCTGACTCTAACCGCTCCTCTGCTGATCACTTGGACAAGCCCAACTCCATCTTTCCACTCCCTTGTCCACAAAGATCTTTCTCACATCATCTTCTTCCTGTTTCTTCTTCTCATCTTCTCCAGAATCCGACGAGGTCGACACATTGACCTCTGACCATTTTTGTAAATTGCTATGAACCTGATCGAGATCCGTACAGCCGACCACTATCGGAACTCTTTTCCCATCATTTTGGGTCAAAGGTCTATACCCGAATCTGAGAGCGACATCGACCAATGTCGTTCCTTTTTCTTCACAATAATCCGAAGCTTGCCTAGTGGCATCCCATAATTCGGGATATGCTCGACCGGGATGCCAATTCGGTCCTCCTCCTTTTGTCAAGATACCCATCGCCAACGGCGCAGCACTGACGACTTGACCGACTTTTGCATGAGTGGTCAAGGCTTCCAAGTATCCGGCGGAGAGCGAATCGTTTTGGATTGTCTGATGAGCGAATGTCTGGACAACGTCAAGTGGGTTTCCGGTAGTGTGGAGATGGAGAAGTGCGAGTCGGAGAAGGATAGGGAGAGGGTATCCGGCAATACCGCAGAGGATGATCTTGCCTTCGGATTGGAGTGTGCGCAGAGCGGCGATACCTTCGAGAACGGACGATTCTTCCGGTGTAGGAGTAGGAGGGAGAGATAAGATGGATGGGATGGAAAGAACTGGATTGCCAGAGAAGGAGGGGGGAGGTAAGGTGTATTCGACGTCGTGGAGGTCTGGAGGGAAGAGCATACAGGGTTGTCATTAGCATTAGATGACGAAGCAAGAGGTCGTTGGGGTGGACCCCCATGGTGACGTTCTGGTTGAGGTCGACCGGGCCCGATGCCCATCATGGTTATTACTCACAAACAACATCCAGATAATCCGTGTTCAATCTCTTCAAACTCCTCTCCACACTGGCTCTCACTACCTCAGAAGAATAAGTATGATCTCTCGAGTTCGGACCGTATTTGCCGACTTTGGTGATGAGCGTATATTCATGTCGTTTGTATTCGAGAGCGGAGAGAGCGTTGCCCAGTATGATCTCGGAGGGGTGATACCATGGTGCTAGGGAAACATATCAGCCAAGATGTCGAACTCTCCCTCTTAAGCTTAAAGCTATTGCTCTACTAGATGGGCAAAGTTAACCAGCCAATTATCACTCACATGTGTCGAAAGCGTTCATACCACATCGCATAGCCAATCGGACTACTCTCAGTGGGATCGTAGATTTCACATTATCGTCGTCTGCGTAGATACCATAGCCAAAGGTCGAGGCGCCAAAGATCAAAGGAGGGAAGATGACGCGTTTTTCGTTCGGGCCGCGAACTGTCTACAAGGATGCGACGGCAGGGATCAGCTAAGCTACCCCAAGATGAGATATGGGATGGGTTTGGTGAGAGGACTGAGATGCTCGACAGGGATACACGTTTGTGCCGAGCTGTATTCTTGCCGGACAACAAGAAGAGCAGACGTCGAGTTTGTTCCAAGGTGACGGAGCATCCAACATGCACACAACGTACTCACCGTCGGTAAGATCTCCCTTTCACCTTGCGGTTTATCAACCTCTTCATCTGGTACATTGGTTATATCGAACGGGGCTATATTCGGTTCAGGTTGGGAAGGATGATACGGCGACAAATGGGAAGACGATGACATCCTGATGCTATGGGACGAGGAGCCTCTCGGCAGGAAACGAGGTAGACGAGAGAAGAGTGACACGGTGAAAGAGGTGCGAAGAGGGGGTATCAAGATCTTATGAAAGATACACGAGGATAGGTGTTGAATTTCCTTACGATAATGAGTTGACGGGAGACTGTACCGGTTACTTGTGGCTTTGAACGGGAACGAATGTCGGCTAATTTACCGGGTCATTCTAAACGATCAACGATCTAGCGTTGGGCGCTGGACGACAAAGAGCAATAGCAACAACATAACTATACTCGTATACTGTAGCACGCGATGAAATGATCAGATACAGCTTTGACAGAGATGTACAACGTAGATTTGTTACAACCTTTCTCTCCCCTTTCAATACCCTCCCCCACCACCTCTACCAAATGCCGCGCCCATAGCTCTCCCACCCCATCCAACACCAGCTCCAACAGCTCTCAAACCTCCTTTCGCTTGTTCCAGATACCCCAACGTAGCACTAGCAGGTGAAGATGCCCGTTTCGCGCTCGTGTTATCAGGGTTGGATAGGTCAGAGGACGGTGGGGGAAGAGCGAGATCACGAGCGGTGGCTATTGCGTTGGTGGTCGATGGGGCGGGGGGAGGTGAGGTAAGGCGAGTAGGATAGAGTGGAGGGGAGGAAGGTGCGAATAGCTCAGAAGGGGGTGGTGGGGCGATGAGTATCTGTAGACGCGACACAGATGGACATTAGCGATCTGATCGAGATCGAAAATGGCAACGCAGCGTGGACTATCAGCGCAGGCTCACTTGATATGATAAGTTGTTCTGGTCCTGATGGTATCGTCTCAGCATTGTCACGTCTGTGAGCAGGTAAGGCTTATCATACTCACCGATGACCCTACTAACGGCGGAACATTACCCTTCTTCTCGACGCAGAACGTCGAAAGTTGTAACAGCGCTCCAGATAACGGTTGTTGGGTCGCAGGTTGTTGTCTACTTGTCCGTGAAAGGTGCAATGTGATAAGATGTTCTTCCCACGGAACGAGTTCCTGTAAACGTGATCTTGCCATCAGCTTGGACTCACGTCACCCCTCCCCCTGTCAAAGTATCGAGGGGGTGATGTGAAGTGCGTGACGGAAAGCACGCCCACTCACCTCCGTTATGGCAAACCACCCTTTCTTAGGTTTCTTCTGTAAGAACACTACTGCCAATTCGCCTCTCTCTGCGCCGGTTTCTAAGAACTCCTTTGCAAACTCTTCGATCTTGGCGTTGACTTCGCGTTCGACAGTCGGGTTCGGGGCGCATGCCTATTGTTTAGGATAGGTGGAGGTATTAGCTCCGTCTCATGAACCAGTAGTATATTTCGCGTAGATGGGCGAAAGGGGTAGTATCGAACAAAGCCATGATCATGAGAGCGTATTGTGTTCATGCATGGGCTGGGCAATACGAGAGGAGAAAGAACGAGACGCGAAGTAAGGAGGCGACGAAGGAGGAAAGGACGAGTCAACGTACAATATGCGAATCGAGCAACTCCAGCGTCTCAGGCTCCACAGCGTCTAGCGTACGATGGAAGAATATCGCGAAGAGTAAAGCTCGTAAGATCGGTCGGACCTGCGATGGATGTATAGTCTACGAGGCCTTGTCAGTCTTGGGTCCGTGATCAAAACTGGACGGGATGAGGATATGGGTACTACCGATAAGTGTGGTGGGGACGAACATACCAATTCGATATGATTGACAGAATCCATCTTGTCCTTCGTCCTTATGTTCTTCTTGCGGCTCAAAGTCCTTGTCAATGCATGTGTGTCGTACAACGATGATAGATGTTTGAAGATAGATCAAGATAAAAGAACAAGGTTAGATGTGATCATCAACAACATCGTCGTCGTCGTCATGACAACAACATCGCTTCGACTTGGACAAACCGACCTCCACTTTTGCTCAATTGAACCAAAACTCAATTGTGTTGTCTTTTCGTCAAGTCTGCCTACCTAATCTTCAGTCTTCAGTCAACACAATCCCTCCAACCGGAGACCACGTAGTGACGACGAACGACAGAGCGAGATGCCACTCAAATCAGGCCCCGGGCCAACATTACAACATGTAAGTCAAGTTGTGTCCCACTTCACCGACCACCCGCTGGTGCGCACCCACTGACGTTCAGTCGATAGTTCATACTCCGAGCCGAACTTCTCCAAGCATATCGAAAAGCAGTCCGAGCTACACGGCGTGGGTGGTATCACTCTTAACGTGACAGTTGGCCTGAAGCTGACAGTGTCATATAGCTTTGCCAGATTCGCACACACGACGAGAGACGTTGGATTTCCTTCGATCCGATTTGGAGAGATTACGATTCGAATATGAACTAGTAGGTTGCTTCCCTTTGCAGCATTGCCATTGAGATTAGCGGAATGCTCACCGCCATTTCTCATCCCTTCGTCACTCCCACCCTGCTTCCCCTTGATCGATATATCATTCCTCCTACCCCTTTTCCCGATACGCACATAGGATAAGATCCGATCACATCTATCTCATTTCAATAAGACTCTCAAGCAGATGACACCGTCACTCAACCTTACGGGTCTTACGATATCGGGCGAGGGAGCCAAATTGATAGGACAGAAAAGACGGAATAACACCTTCTAGATTGTGGTCAAGGACAGTCTTACCTAGAGAAGGGAGAATGTCGTCACTTGACCGCTGGACAGGAGGGGTAAATCAGTAGGATTGTCCGGACCACCTTCCCGGGACAGATGGATGGATTGGAGAAGAGGATGAAGAACAGAGGCGCAGAGGCACTGAAGACCAAGTTACGATTTCGCTGAAACAATTAGCATAGAGGAGATCTACCCTGTGGGAGAGCATCCACTTCATAAACCCCCATCTGTACAACTAATAAATAGACCAAACCCATACCATGCATGTTTCGTCACCCGTGTATGTTGTCGTAATGCTACAAATGGTACGAGTACTACACTCTCTATGTCGCCCGTGAATAGCGAACACTCCTTGGACGCCAAGAGGGAAATACAGTAAGTTGATTGCAAACAGAGTAAAACCGGAAGTGATGATGGTGTCCGAGAACAAAAGAAGATTAGGTGTCATGATCGATCAAATGACTAGTGGAGGCGTGTGATTGGTGTAGAAGAGTAAAAGTTAGGTTGACTAAGGACGGCCTAGTGCGACGCCCTCGCAACATGTTGTAATCCCCTTCCAGCTTGACTGGATGTTGACGCCTGCGATTGCGATTGTGCCTGAGGCGGCGGGAACTTGAGGAACTGGACGTGTCCACCATCACTGGTAAAGATGACTTGTTGTCGCGCAAATCTCGACGCCATCGGATTAGGCGGTGGTAGCATACCATAGGCTCCCGGTGGGGGTGGAGGTGGTGAGGGTCTGACGGGTCTTCCTCCCGCTGCTCCCGGTAATGGAGGTAAAGGAGGCTGATTTTGTGGTGGGAAGTATCCTGCATTCTGACCAGACTGCGGATATCCGGGATAGGGTTGTTGTGGATATCCTGGTGTGGGAGGTGGTCGACCATGTCCGTAAGGTGGGACACCACCAGAGGGTGGATACATCAGTTGTCGACCAGGTGGAGCAGGCGCGTTGACTCTAGATGGCGGAGTGTCGGCGAAGAGACATTGAATATTCGAGCCGGGGATGATTTGTACCAAGTGACCAGTTTCAACGTGATGCACTTCGATGAATGTGGGCTCAAACGCCACCACGTAGGGGTATTGGAGGGCTAGAGAGGGTGGAGAGAGTATATATCAGCAACCCATTCAATAGTATAAATTCCGTTGGTACTCACCGAAAGCTGTTGGCACACCTTCCCAAACAATTGCCCATTTCGGCCGAGATCTCCATCCATTCTTGTTGACGTAGAAGGCGAACTCTGCGAAGGAACATCATCAGCTCTGCACCTAGCAACTGGTCAATCGAACTCACCATCGTAGCACAATAAGAAGTCTTCTTGGATCCTGTATATCGCGATCGGTCTCACGTTGTCCCGCTTGAGCACAAAGTCGAGCGAAGCGTCTGAGGGGTCCAGCAGACCTTGCATATCGAGGGTTTCCAAGTCAACGATCTCGAATCCTTTGGTACATCCCACGCAGAGTCGTGTCTTGAGGAAGTGTAGCGAGCTCGATTCGGTTGGGATATAGAATTCCTGTTGAAGCAATGGACGGGATCAGCTTCTATCTCGAAATGCGCTGGCACGACTCAATGACTCACCTTGAACAGTTTCAAAGTCTCATCCCTCCCATTTAGTCGCTTCATGAACCCTCCTTGATTCTTCTTATTCCTCTGCGTCGTATCCACCGGTTCCATGACTTTGATTGTACTACTCAGGGTACTACTCTTGACAATGGCCACGATTGTTTTGCCCAAACAGATACCTGACTTGATGAACGTCGTATGGGAGCTAATCCTCTTCCCTCGCTTCAGCGCAGCGTTCGGATCGTTCGGATCCAGACATTCGAGTGGGAAAGTCGTTACGCATCGTTCGTGGAGGACCACGAGAAGTTGGAATTCTTCAATCACGTCGACTTGCGTTACGTCAAGTAAGTTGATGACCTTGACAGGTTCTCGAAGCTTTTCGTCTCGAAGGTTGGAGAAATATACACCGTCATCTGCGCCGTAGATCATACGATGACCTTGATCTGTGCGAAGAGGTCCACGTCAGCAACAATAGATTATCATCAGAATAGCAACTCACCATATGGACTAATGCAGTTGACTTTCCTCAACCCTCCAAATGTCCCTTCCGTGATAGTCTCGCTAACAAAGACACAACTCCTCTCCCTCAGGATTGTCTGTTGCTTGTCGATGCTTTCCAACCATTTCTTCCTACCGACATAGGTGTCCACCCAAAGTTGCATAGAATAACCCTTCTTTCCAAGATGGATGACGGTAAGGGAGAAACCGTGTTTGGATTCAGGTTTGGGAGGGACATGAACAGCTGAGGACGATTTACCGCTGTTGGATTGACGAGGGATGAGTTTCCCTCGACCGGCAGAAAGCTTGCCAGAGTTGTACGAATCGTCGGGGGCGACGAGGAGAAGGAGCTCGAGAGGGATTGGCTACATGGACAGGGACCCTTGTCAGTCAAGCACCCGAACAGATGCCGAAAAGGTGACTCACACGTCGGTACACCTTGTACTGCTCGTTCTTCTGCACCCATTTCGGCTTGACAAGCAGGAATGCGTGATCGAACAAGAATCCCATCAAGTCCGCAATCTCTTCTCGATTTCCACCTCTTCGCTTTAATGGTCCCTTGTGAACCAATTCTCGACTTTTGTCTCTTAAACGGAGGTCCTGCAGAATCAAAAGCTTCGTCAGCTTCTTGGCCAAGCCTTGTCACGCTCACGCCCGACAACTCACGATAGTCTCGTTGGGTCTAAATACCAGCTGTTGCTCGATCTGCGCCAGCTCAAAGATGTTCTCACTCCTTCCACTCTCGATATTAACCTTCGTCAAGAATCCCTTGACCATCTTGATGACCTCTGGCAGATCTCTTTTGTCGGGATGGTCGTCCGGTGTGTGCTTCAATACAGCTTCCAGCAGCAGGGGATACCGTCCCAGTCTTGTCGTCGGTTTCGTCAGATAACCGTTCAATTCCAATTTTCTCGATTCAGGTTTCCGCTCCGTCTCATCCACGAACTTTTGAAAAGCCGGATTTGCGCCTTTCTCCTTCTCGAATTCGTACTTTCCAAACAGTTGATGCGCACCGTAGGTGACAAATGGTTCGAATAGAGGGACTCGTTCAAGGAAGAGATCTCCAATAGCGCTCACTACCGGCTCCTTCTTCTGACGTTTGGTAAGTCGTTCTGCTAAAGGGTGGTTCACAATGAGGACATCGTGCACATTCCAAAAGACTTGGCGGACGAAATCATCTCGACGATTCGCAGCGACGATTTCTTGCGTCCGTAGCGGTTTGACCCAAGACTACGTGAGGGAAACATCATCAGCTTCACTCAGGTCGGATAGAGATGAGACACTTACATCGCGTAGATACTCCAAATCTCTCACGAAATCTCGCTCGGTGTAGATCACCTCGTTGATGGCTTCTTGCCTCCTCTTCTCTTTATCATCCACACTGTCTAGGATCTCCTGAGAGACTGAGTGGATCCAATAAGTCCCGGTTTCCTATAATGAAGAACATCAGCATTTGCTTACTCGGATGAGAGCGGCGTAAATATACCTTGACGTCCAGTAAGCTCTCCTGGCTCAACTTTCGAGTTAGTCCAGGCTCAGGCTTCATATTCAACCTCTTCATTTGTTCCAACCTTCTCGGACAGTTGATTGAATAACAGAGTGAGTCCCTAGAACACGTTGGCGAGTAACAATCTGTCAAAAGGGTGAAAACTCCCACTGGCAAGTCATCCTCGGAGTCGGAGTTCGCGTCGACAGAACCTGGTGTCAGACCGACCGGTGTTGGGCTATCCCAATGTGTTTTGTAGCCCATGTGGGGCGATGTCAAGTTCGTCGTCGAAGTAGCAGGCGTCGGGTTGGTCGAAGACGGAGAGAATGACATGTGACTGTCGGATGTCTGTAATGATCCGGAATCCGATATTTGGGTCTGAGCACTCGGCCGGATGGTATTCGATCGGACATTGTTGCTGCTGACTGATGTCGCCCTTCCTAGACCCGAATGTTCAGATTTTGGACTGTCCGCTGCGATATTTGCTCCATCACTGATGAATGGTGCGGTCAATCTCTCTTTGAACTGGTAGATCTCAAGTGGATTATCTCGCAATCGGTGATCGTAGGTGACATCGTGGAAGAACTTCTGCGCGTCTAATGCTCGACCAAGCAGCAAAGCTAAATTTCGATCAGGCGTTTTGATGATGTCCGCAATGATGCCAACAGCAGTACGGCCGTCGAACGAGTCTTTGTATGTAATGCCGTCCTTGACCAGCTCGGACAAAGTGAGCAACTGCTTAAAAGCCTCAGCCACTTTCGAAAGAAGAGCGGGATACACGTGAGGCATTGACTGCAGAGCAGCTACACGTGCACTGGAAGAGCTTCGGTTGAGAGTACCGGACAATGATCGCTGAGATGTAAGAGGAGTCGGGAAGGTGTAGGAAGTGGGCGGCGCGCCGGATCGTCGTTGAGTTCCATGGCCGACCGAACCTGACCGCATAGCATGTACGACCTCTTTCCTAGACGTTGCTGAGCCGGAGAAGGACGTTGCGCGTGCGTCGAAGGCATTCGTAGACGGAGCAGCACCGGGAGGCAATGGAGGCTCGGCGCCAAACAATGGTAATGAAGACGTCGAGTCCACCGATTTTCTGCCCGATAATCTCCTCTGCGCATGGTATGCGAAGCCACCATCCGAACCAGTGGGTGTCGGAGGAGATGTGTATGATTCCTGAGCCCCTCTGCTTTGTCCTGGAGATGCGTCTATTTGAGACAGGGGCCTGTGGGAATGACACAAATTCAGCTTCGTTGCGGCTACTTGCTTCGCTTAACGTGAAACCTGTCTACCACTCACGTCATATGATTATTTCGAGCCGTCGTCGTGTAATTGCTACTCGCAACCGATGTATCTGAAGCCATTCTTCGGTGCATGGACGGTGTGACAGTGCTGGATACTGAGCCAAAGCGACTTTCTGGATCTGAAGCTTTTGGCGGAGGTTGTGACGCTGTTCGCGCTACTCAATTGGGTCATTTCGTCAGATGTGCAGAAACACGAGGAATCCGCTCGTACTCACCGAAATTGTCTCTCGATTGCGTCCAGCCGCCGTCCAAAGAAGTGCTGCTAGTCTCGCCGCGCCCCTGTAGAACTGGAAGTTCCTCCAAGAGTCCCTTTCCCGGTGACGTCTCAAAGGATAGTTTCCCCATTGCCCCAATGTAATCAGGTGTGGAAGCACCGAAGCGATCATGCTCATCTATAGCTGCAGAAGTAAAGCCGTGAGGAGGTGGTGGTGACCGTGAAGTAGGTTTGTGAAAGGATGTGACGGATCCCGATGTAGGCAGCCTTGAACCAGAGGAAGTAGTCGAAGAGAAGGACGTGACAGATGTCGAGGGGTCTGACATGGGAATTGGGGGTGCCGGGGACGCCGCAGCTCTGTGAGGGAAAACGACCGACGCAGGAGATGAGGATCCGTTCCCATATGCCTGGGTTGCCTGATACGCTTGCGCAGCTGTCAGACTTGTTGCAGGATTGGGACGGGATGATGGACCAGGTCCACTCGGGACTCGACTGGTATGAGGTGTAGGATAAGGATTACTGGGCAGACGAGCAGTTCGTTGTGGAGGCGGCGAGACGGTGTCAGGGTTGGGAGAATAGAAGGAAGCAGATGAAGTGGTTGAGTAGGTTGATGGTGCTAGTGAAGCTCGACGATCTGGAAGGGTCTCGGGCTACACGTACTCAATTGTCAGTTGCTACGGTGTCCTGATATGGCAGTACTACGCACCTGTGCACCGTACGCGTTCCCACCTCCATATCCACCGCTCACAGACCGGTTGTATCCACTATTTATCCCATCGTATGCTCTGGCATAGCTCGATCCATCCGTTTGATTATGTTGCTGCGGTTGTGCCGTTGGCGGTTGGTAGACGTGTTGTTGAGAGTATTGATGTGAGGCTTGTCTAGGTGGGGGAGGCTGATATCCTGAACCAGGAGGATATGACGGTTGTGCTGGATTGATGTATTTGTTTCCGGCTGATGCTTGGGGAGCGTAAGAAGAAGAAGATGGATAGCCATATCCTACACCATTCCCTGCTGCAGCATGGCCATGCGCGGATGTCGATGCTGATGAACTGGGTGGTGCAGGTCCAGAACCCGGACTAGGTCTTTCACCGGGATGAGGCCCTAGATGATGACCGCCAGCAGGACGACCGAAGATGTTTTCAAACACCTCATTCCTGACATTGGCTGTAGGGCGTACAGCGGAAGATGATGGTGGTTGGGATGGACGTGATCGAGGTCCAGAAGGGGGCATGTTGTCGTTGAAATTGCGTCAAAGCGAGGCGGAACGTTGTAGCGCGCTGTGACCTGTATCGGTTCAGGTCTTTTAACGTGTCGAAAACAAGCAGTGTCGTGATCAGGAAGACATAAGTATGCGTGTATTTTCGTGAGTGTATGTGGTCGAGTGTCAGTGTGATGGTCGTTACTATAATGGTATGT
The DNA here is from genome assembly GCF_008629635.2 of Kwoniella shandongensis. NCBI lineage: Eukaryota > Fungi > Basidiomycota > Tremellomycetes > Tremellales > Cryptococcaceae > Kwoniella > Kwoniella shandongensis. Next base: position 156,687 of record NC_089293.1, read on the forward strand.
GTTATAAGATGGAAGGTTTGAAGAGGTGTTGATAGGGAGAGTCAGAGATCAATCGCGCGCCCATGTAGAGTAGTAGAGAGGTTTGTTGTTCAGGGTTCAACTTATTTGTGGCATTTCGTGATCCTACTCCTACCGTCACTGGGCGCCGAACGTTGGATTCAGTCTAACGGCCAATATGCATGTGCAATATGCATCACTATCGACCTACATCAAGATACTTTATAGTGATGATGGGGAGAAGCACAGGTAAGGATTGGCGACCATGCATATCGTGATGATAATCTGAGGAGACTAGCGGTCACAACATCCATACTGTCTCGGTGCATCCGCCAACCACCAGGCGCGAGATTGGCGAACATGGTTGTGCTGTCATGCAGTCCGCAATTCAACCTAGCTGGAAATATGTAAGATAGTCGAGACACCGCTCAACCCACATACCCACAGCAAGACGGAAGCCTCAGTGAGGGTACGTGATGCATGCAGCAAGTACTATGGTTCTTGGTTCGGCGAGTTTTATCACAACCAATTGTGATTGACGGGATCAAATTTCCCGGTCGCATCTCAAGAAGGTGCAGTCACGGTTCAGGCTCTACTCGTATGTCAATTGCAAGTTTGGTTCTGTCACTCCAGATCAAGTCATAACTTCAAGTTCAGCATATTGCATAGGGTGTAGGAGATTGGTAATTGTGAGACCTGTCATGACAGTGAGTGTCTGCCTTGCTTACCTGCTCCCGCTTTTGCTCGTAGTTAACATCACGATTGCGCAGAACTACCGATAAACCCACGAACCCACCCACGCACACAGAGACAATCTCATCTTGTCACAGATTGAGCATGTCCGACAGAGCTTCATACGACACCTACTCCATGTCTCGAGCACTCTCCCCTCCCATGCCATCGTACGAGCCTCCCTCCACGTCAGCTACCTCGTCCAGACAAGCTGCACCACCGACAATGCCTGTGAAACGCGAATCTTGGCGGCCTGGACAACAGAGCTCGTCAGCCGGAGCTTCTTCTAGCCACCCGAATAATAGTGGGTCTGGACCCTCGTCGGATCAGTTTCGCTCATCAGGTACTGCTGCGCCTACGGGTGGGAACCAGAACGTCTGGAGCAGTGGAGGAGAAAGGAGGTCTAGATCTCCCGTGTCGCGGAGAGACGGATCGCCGGCTTCTTCAAGAGGATACGAGAGGGATAGAGATAGCAGGAGAGATAGGGATAGAGAATATGACCGGGACAGGGAACGGAGTCGAGACAGAGATAGGGTTAGGGATAGAGATAGGGATCGTGAACGGAGTAATCGAGATGATGATCGGAATCGACCTGGACATGGAGGAGGCAACAGTAAGAAAGGTACGAACGGGAAAGGTGCAGGAGAAGAACGATCTTGGGCTGCTTGGAATAAGAAGATTGAGGGTTCGGTCAGAAACGACGATCATGACCGTCAACGGCGAGACACCGATCGAAGAAGAAGTAGGGACCGGAGTGGTAGGCCTAGCGGCGGCGGGAGGAGAACTTCGCCGCCACCCCGGAAGGGCAAGGACAAGGCGGAGGATGAAGGGAGAAGTTGGGCAGCTTGGAAAGCTAAAGTGGACGATACCAGAGAAAGTGGGAGGAGGGAAGATGATAACAGAAGAGATGAGGATAGGAGAAGAAGCGGTCCGAACAGGAACAGGAAGAGCAACACTTACCGACCAGGTGAAGAATCTCCGGACAGAGCGGAGGTTGCGAAAGAAAGGCAGAGAGATGCGGTGCCGCCTAGATCACCTGCACCTGTCGGCACGGTGAGAGGAAGAAGACAGAGCCCAGATTATGGGGTAGGTGGTCCTGGAAGAGGACGGCGAGAAAGTCCAGATTATGGAATAGGCGGTGCCAGGAGAGATGACATCTCGTGAGTTGCGCTGAGTATGCCCAAAGGCGTGATCCTTCTCAATCAAGGCTAATCATTCTACAGTCAACGGCCGACATCGCCTATGCATGATCGCAAACGAGCTCCGTCTTCCCCCATCAAGCCAGACGCTAAACGTCCCCGTGATCGGTCTCCAACCACATCCCGCCATTCCCAATCCCCATCTCCAGAACGGCGAAAATCTTTCAATACCTCCTCGGATCAGCCACGAAACTCTTGGGGCAAAAGGGAATCACATCACTCTCCTCCGCGCGAACGTGAACGGAGTCCCATACCTCCACCTCGTGTGCGTCCGTCCTCGCCGCAGCAGAACAATACCGGAAAACGGCAAGGATTGCCCCCACAGAACGAGATATTCATGTCGGGCGCAGCGAATGGACGGAGGACTGACCGACCACCGATACCACCTCAACAGCATCCTCCTGCTCAGTCGTCGTGGAGAAACGAACAGCCAAATAATAGGGGTACTTGGAATGGGAATCAATATCCTCCACCGCCCCGCGCTCCTTCACATGGCTATGTTCCAGATGCTCCTGCGGGAACCCATCCGTCAACCAACGGTCATACGTATAGTCGACCACCACCCTCACAAACCATGAATTATCAATCTCAACCTCCTTTCCCACCATCACAACCTCCGCCCCCGCCATTTGGTCATGCTGCACTACCTCCCAGTGCACCTCGGACGGACACAGCTTATTCTTCTTACGCTCCTCTTCCCTCCCAGCCACCTCTCAATGGCACATCCGGTCCAATCAAAATTGCTTTCGGCGAAGTGAGCCCCAAGAAAGCTGGTTGGCGGTCCATATCTCCGCAGAAACCGGCGGTCCGACGCCTTTTCGAGGATGCGGCATCGCCATCGCCAGCATCACAGGACTACACGCCTCCATCCACTTCTCAATCGCAGCTCAATACCTCAAATGCCCAGGGAAATCAGCACCATCCAGATGTTTACCTGGATCGAATCGCTGCCAGTGAACAAATTTACTCTCAACATCTCAGTACTATTGCACCTTACATTCAAGCGGCGTTCAACCAGTGGTTCGCACAAGGTACGAATCCCCCGCTGACCGCTTTCTTGGTGCATTACTTCGGAAGGCAGCCTTCGGAAATGGAGTTGAACCAGATAGGGAGCTTGCTGGAACTGAGACGGAAGGTCACGCAAGATCAAGAGGAATTGAGGATTTTGCATAGCCAGGCTAAATCCGTTGACTTGAGGAATGGGAATGAGAATGGTAAAGAAGACGACATGGATATCGTAGATACCGTCAATGATAAGGTTGGAGCGAACTCGCCATCTTCGAAGAGGAGGTCGAGTCCTAAGAAGGGGAGATCAAGATCGCCAACGAAACCAAGTGGAGGAGCGAATTTCATCCCTATACCACTTGGCGCCACGAGTCGATGGACACCGAACGTGAAGAAGAATGCGACATCACCTTCGTCGACAACGCACGGACCCCTTCCTGGTAAAGAGGAAGGCCCATCATCATCCGCGCGTGCCAACGTCGGGCCCCCTACTACTCAGCATGCCTCATCTTCTTCTTCTTCCAACCCTCGATCCTCCACCCAAATCGATTCTACACAGACCTCTACATTCGAGAAACCTGCACCCAAACCCCCGTTCAACCCTTCTGGAGAGATGTACGAAAAGATATCCCACGTTGGCGAGGGGACTTATGGTAAAGTATACAAAGCGAGGAGCAACGAGACTGGAGAGATGGTCGCCTTGAAGAGGATTAGGATGGAAGGCGAGAGAGATGGGTTCCCTGTGACGGCGATGAGGGAGATCAAGCTGTTGCAGGCTTTGAGACATGAAAATGTGCTCAAGTTGATGGAGATGGTTGTTTCGACTGGTGAGTGTGGTTTCCTCCATTCCTTCTTCCTTTGCCCACAATATTTCAGACATCACATCGTGATGTGGCTGAGAGCGCCTATGGGTGTTGGTTCTTAACAACCAATGTACAACGCTAATCAATCTGTAGGCTCCGTATACATGGTGCTGGAATACATGGACCACGACATGACCGGACTCCTCGCTCACCCTACACTCCAATTCTCACCCGCCAACATCAAATCCCTAAATCATCAAATGCTCTCTGGCTTAGCCTATCTACACGATCGAGGCATTCTACACCGTGATATGAAAGGATCGAACATCCTTCTCAACTCGTCGGGAGAGTTGAAATTGGCCGATTTTGGATTGGCGAGGGTGTATTCGAAGCGACATAGGGATGATTATACGAATAGGGTAATCACTCTTTGGTATAGGAGCCCAGAATTGTTGTTGGGTGAGACGGTTTATGGTCCTGAAGTGGATATGTGGTCTGCAGGGTAAGTAGACGGTAGCTGCTCATCCCATTCTTCGACCGATTTTATTGTTCTCATTCCATCCTTGTTGCGATTGCGATACTGTCGAATGCCATATGCTGATCGTAAACACCTTGATAGCTGTATAATGCTCGAGCTGTCCACGTCCAAACCCGTCTTCCAAGGCACGGACGAGATCCACCAGCTCGAAGTTATCTACTCGATCATGGGAACTCCGACAGAAGAGGACTGGCCAGAAGTCAAGGAATTACCGTGGTATGAGCTGGTGAAACCTAAAGAGAAAGTGGCGTCCAAGTTTAGAGAGTCATTTGCGAAGTGAGTGGTTGGGAAATTAAACTCATGACAAGATTCGGACAGTCAAGATTCGAAGCTGAATGTGATCACTACAGATGGCTAACTCCCGCCGCCTTGGACCTCGCTGAGGGACTGTTGTTCCACAACCCCGTCAAACGACTATCAGCGCTTGCAGCTTTAGAGACTGCATACTTCACGACGGAAGAACCGAAGATGGAAAAGCCAACTCAGTGAGTGTCGATTTGAAGCGGTTTCTTATCCAGTCTCGTGTCTACCGTGTGCCGGAGCTGATGGAATACTTTGTGACAGACTGGCGGGGATGGGTGAACATCATGAGATGAGCGCGAAGCAGGATCGTCATCGACGAAGGATGGAGGGGAAGTGATCGATGTGACAGGGGACAGGGGGATGTTTGCATTATGCTGTTTCTACAGAATGTAGCAATGTCACTCTAATCTTTATCGTTGCAAGTTCTCCCCTTGTGATTGCTGCTGTGACTTTGTTATCTGTTTGGCTATCCGTCCTGCAGTCGAAGTGGCGTTCTCAGGTGACGTTCTCAAAGACTGTCCATCGGAAAGGAAGCAGGATGAATTTGCCACTCAATAGATCAGAAACGCCAATACAACCTCCACTTCGTCGCCCGCCCAAGGTCACATTCCGCAACTACATCTACAACTTCCTCCTTGCATTTACAATCTCAATCTTAGGATATAGTGAGAAGCCGAGACCGAACGAGGCTAGTTCCAAGCATATGACATTCCAATCGCCATGACTCGACGACACAGTCTCCATCCTCTGCCGAGGGCATTCGCTCCTCACCGTTCTGAGGGGTCGAGACGATCTGATGAGGGCATGTGGGAGAAGTTGGACAGAGTACAAGTCTTGGGTGGTGATGATGGACATGTAGGGTAAGTATAATGAGTCCTCCTCGGCTCCTTTGGTCTGCTTGATAGCTTCGAGCGGCATGGCTGACTTGGCTTTGGGAACAGATGTGTGAATGCCCTTTCGTGGTCTGATGATGGGAGGACGTTGCTCTCTGGATCAGATGATCGACGGTAAGTGTATAGACCTTCCGACTCCCCCTAATCACCCTGAGGAAATCGCCTCCTTCTACTATGGAGGTCCCCGCTGTACATCTCTGTCTACTTGAGTAGTTCAATGCGGCCGAACTCAAAGCTGACGTAGAACGCATGTCTTACAGAATATGTATCTGGCAACCCGACCCTTCCCCCTCCTCATCTTCCTCCTCTTCCTCGCCCCACCCACTTAAATTGATGGAATCAATCTCGACAGGCCATCGAGCCAATATCTTTTCAGCTAAATTCCTCCCTAATGCGAATACGCCGACAATTGTCTCCTGCGCAGGGGATAGGGAAGTACGAGTCTTCGAGGTGGAGAGGCTAGGTAGAGAGGAGAGCGGTGGTTGGGGTATGGGTACGGGGAGCGGGAGGAATAGAGGTGAATTGTTTGGACATTCAGGAGATGGGTGAGTGACGAGGTGGATCACGCCTTGTCATATAACATCCAGAGTATAAAAGTACTGATCATCTCGATTTACATCCATCATCACTCTGATTTACACTCCATACCCTACTCGTGCTCGTAGCGTTCGTGTTCTCCGTTGTCATACCGATCGGACCAAACGAATAGCGACTGAGAATTCTCCCTTTCTCTTCCTCACCGTCTCAGAAGACGGTACAGTCCGTCAACATGACCTGCGCCGACCACACGTATGTCGTTCAGAATGTCCAGAAGCGCTGTTCTATGCGCCGAAAGGGGTGGACTTGTACAGTCTCAGTGTCAGCACGGTGACGCCGCATATATTTGCGGTCGCGGGGAGGACAGAGCATGTGAGTGTAAACCCTTTCTTGGTAGATGAATGGAGAGCGGACAAGTCATGGACATTAGGGGTCAGTCGCCCCATGAAGCAGATGCAATCAGATGAGGCGGGCTGGGCACAAACCTGTGGAATGAGCTGACAGAGCTGCCACAGGCCTATATCTGCGATAGAAGGATGCTACAACGGCAAACACCCACCTGGGGACCGCATGCCCGTGCATCAGGCCAAGTTCATTGCGTGAGGAAACTCGGTCTACCGGACGAAGAATGGTCGAAAGTCACACCAGATCGAGGGGATCGTTTCTTCAGGGAAGAGAGACATACCACCTGTGTCAAGATGAGCGCCGAGCACGCAGATGAGGTAAACTCTCCACCCTTTGTACTATCAAAGTATTCAGAAACAGTTTAGCTGACAGCTTCGTTGGTTGGACAGGTCGTTGTGGCGTTTGCGAAACATTCAACATCACTGTTCTCGATATATGACTCACCGCCTTCCGATTCTGCACGAGCAAGATCTGCTTCGCCAACCATAATACCGCCGAACCGAGAAGCAGATAGGGCGAGGCAATCTCCAAACCGGGAGTCAGGCATTGTAATCCCATCAACACCAACGGGCGGTGTTGTACCATCAAACTCACATTTCAACAGCGAGAAGAAACATCAGGATGTTTGGAGCCCTACACAAGAGACGAAGCATGAAAATGAACAAGAAACTCTACAGCTGGGAAAAAGAAGGCTTTCGGATCGATCCACCTTACCAGCCGACTTGGAAGAAGCCCCACAAAGTCGACTAAGAACGAATGACAGACTCATATTACCAACACCTGCTGGACCTTCAGCGTCCGGACCAGGAGGAGGACTGGAACCTGGTCGAGCAGAAGAGATAGCTCGTGAGATGGGTTTTCTGCCTGGCGATCAAGATAATTCAGATTCGCCAGGAATCGATCCAGCTCTGCTCGACGAAGATGTTGGTACGGAGATGATAATGGGTCCACCGAGTCCAACTGTCCCATCCGAGTTCAGATCCGCCAGAGATTTCCTTCGGGACGACTTGATGGATCTGGAGGAGGACGACAGGCGCGAACTGAATTTTGAAGGAGCGCAAGGTGAGCGTCACGAGGACAAACTTATGTCAACATTTAATTTTGTGTCCTCAAATCGCGCAAGAGTCTCATTGAAGCTGACATCTGGATGTACGTTTGACCAGATGCAACCCTGTCAGATTTGGAAAATATGGCGATAGACCTACTTGATGAAGACGACGAGAACGAGTTGGACGCTATGGACTTCGACGAGGAAGACGAATACGATGAAGATGACGAAGAAGAAGATGACGAGGATATTCTGAGTATCACAGCTGGAAGTAATTCGAGCAGAGTCCCGGCGAAGGCGTTTGATAGTGTTGAGACGATTTTCCCAAGGAGGAGTTTCAAAGGTGCGAGGAACATGGAAACGGTGAAAGATTGTGAGTCGCGGAGAGCTCTTTTCAACTCTTTTTGGCGACAACGTGAATGAGGTAGGGGAAAGAGAGGCTGAGTGGATTTACTTTTCTAGGTAACTTCTTAGGGACTCGATCAGACAAGGTCTGTTCAGGTTCCGACGATGGCAATTTCTTCGTCTGGGATAAAGATACCGGGCGATTGGAGGGGATTTGGGAGGGAGACGGATCGGTTGTGAACGGTAAGTGGGCGGGGATCTGCATCTTCTATTGAAATTGTATCCTGAAGACAGAAGAGGATGATGCTGATATTCCTTGCTACAGTTATGGAACAACATCCGACGTTGCCTCTGATTGCAGTCAGCGGTATTGACAATACTGTCAAGGTGAGCGGTTATCTCCCAGCCTGACACAAACAACCGCGCTTATGCGATGTGTCTTTATAGATGTTCGCTCCGACGTCAAAACCTCCCATTCCATCATTCAACAGGACCCATCGCCAATCGACCATAATTGAACGTAATACCCGCTCTGCAAGGTTTTACTCTGGCGGAGCATTCGATAGAGCGACGATATTACAGTTTTTAGCGAGTAGAGGAGTGGTGACTCGTGTTGAAGGGGATGATGATGACGATGATGGGGGAGGAGAAATGGGTGATGAGGGTGGTGTGAGAGGGTGCGCGACGCAATGAGTGGAAGGGTGAAGGAGCAGTAAGCTCACAAAGAAAGACGCTCGACAAGAGCTTGAACACACAAATCACAATTGTATGTCTATTAGTGTTTTAGCCATGTAGCTCGGTACGATAGCGTTATCACCCAGTAAGCTACAACATTTGCAGATGATCGTCCTGCATGGACATCGATATAACTATCAAGGGTATCAAAGAGCGCACAGACTAGCTCGGACAATTTCCCATCAATTCCTCGTTTCACCCTAAACACCCCTTGGAATACACAAACACAACACACACACCGAGTGAAAGGGTCCCCCTTTCCTCCGAGATACGTTTCACCTCTTTCTTGTCGATCACTCGTCGTCTTACAAAAACAACCTCCCAAAGATAGATCTCTCATTCATTCATGCAACGAGATTGTTAAAAAATTGCAAAAACTACAGCACCCGGGATTCCCAAGTGGTCCCCCACCTTGGTACTAACCGAGCGATACCCAGCTTAGCTGCGCAGATCAGACGGGATGCGGCGTTTTCTAGGTTCTATGGCCGTAGATATAAATAGAAATTTCAGGGTGCACAGAAAGCGCACAGACCACTTTGTGTGTGTGTGTGTGTGTTTTGATCTCTTTGTTGATCGGTGAATGGACGTGCGGGGTGGATGTGGGTTAAAGCGTTTGTAAAGTTCCGATTATCCGATTCTAACTACAACCGTGACTTGCCTTTTCCAAACAAACGCATAGAATAGCATCGCCATGAAACATGATGCTCTAATTGAAAATGATATGTAAAGTACAAACGACGATATGTAGGTTGATCCCTCTTCCCGCCCTCGCCAAGCTCCTGGTATGGATGCCCCCCTGTAGAGGAGCTCGATTCTTCGTCGAACGTACAAAACCTCCTTCCCGTGCTATCTCCCACTTCTACCTAATTCTCACTGCTGATTTGCCCCTCGCGTGACTTCCACTCTCAGCGTCGTCTCTATCCTTCTTCGCGACTCTCGCTTCCCACACTTTCCAGAATTTCAAATTCTCATCTCCTGCACCTGTACAGACCGTCGTTCCATCGGGACTCAACGCTGAACAGATGATCCTACTATCGTGTGCTGGCACTTCCCACACTTTCTCCAAAGAAGGATATGACCATAATGTCAGAGTGTTATCGGGATATCCGTGCGTGCCTAAGATTTCTTTAGAGTGAGGGGAGAAAGTGAGTGAGGTGACCTGGGTGGAAGTGGGTAAAGAGGCGGTACGTGTTCCGGTGGAAGTGGACCAGAAGTGGATGTGTTTATCAGCCGTACCGCCACCAGATGCGAGTAGTGACGATTGCCAAGGACACCATGCGAGAGCCTATCGTGCAGAGATGATCAGCTCTGATCTTATCGCATCGCAAATGACGAAAACGGATGAGGGTAAACAAAGTATATGCGGAAAACCCACCTTGACAGCAGCAGTGTGGTTTCGCTTGGTCCACTTGGCGACACCTCGAGGAACACCATCGCCAGTTTGCAGTACAGAAGCACCGACTCGACCACTACGGAGACCACTTGTCAGCGCATCGTCCCCTGAGACATGGCTCACGTGTTACTCACTCCCAACAGTTTACGACATTGTCATTACCGCCACTGGCCAACAACTGTCCATCTGCTCTCCAAGTAAGACCGCATACCTACATCATTGGAATCGAGTCAGCTTATGGAACAGATTCAGCACCTTATAAGCTCACCTCTGCATTGTGTCCCACCAACTCCATGACCTTGTGCTTTGCCACTCTCACATCATGATGGTAGATACTCCCATCCCTACATCCTGAAGAAAGGACGTGTCCGTGCCAGCTCATTGAGGGAATACGAGCAGAATGTCCGGCCATCGTGCGCATCTTCTTCCCCTCCTCGACGTCCCAGATCTCGACTTCACCCGCATCGGTACCGACAGCAAGATAAGAGCCGTCGTTGGACCATGAAACGGAGGTGACTTTGCTGGCGTCCTCGTTGCTGTGGTAGCGCATGATAAGCATTAAGTGGCAACAAACACAATGCAGACCAAGCTGTGAGTAAAGGTACAGTGAACTCACGCATCGTTTCCTCCCCCGAGAGCATTGACGTTTCCTGTCTCCGCATCCCAAACATATCCCGTATCACCCAATCCAATAGCCACTCGATTCGCACAACTCCAATCTATCAGGTTCAAGTAGTAATCATCCTCAAAACCAGGAGCATCCAACACCCTTTCCGGTACATAGGGAGGAGCCCTCTTCTTCGCTCCTTCTTTGCCGGCGGCATTACTGCCTGTACCTCTACTGGCTGCGGCGGACGAATGAAGGAGGTAATTTCGTTGAGCGTCAAGATGTGATGTCGCGTGTGAAGCCTTTGGGGGTGCCGATCTGAACGATAAGATCCTTCTGTTGTTCCCAGCTGGCATACCGAGACTCGCAGAGAGGGAAGAAGTCGTCTGATCAGCAATTGAAGAATGGTCCATTGAAGTATCGGGTGTTTGTCCATCAGCAGCCAAAGCAAGTGTAGGTAAAGTCGTAGAACTGTGAGAAGAATGGTGGATCGATGATGGTCGAGAGGGTACAAATCGATCAAGTTCACGTCGAGTAGCATGTTGTGATTCTCGAGAATCTTTACGTTCCATTGCGGATTGAATGTAGTCCATAGAATTGCCTCGGTGGGAGATGTCCATACGACCCATACCTTCCCTCAAGGAGGAGATGGAAGACGATGGGTCCGAAGGGGAGATCCGACCTTTTTGAGGGGAACTAGAGAGTTTGGTGATGAAGGGGTTGGAGCTACGATATCCATGGCAGGTCAGCTTAGTGTCTTCTTCGAGGTGTAGATTCTGTGAACGCGCGAGACGATGTTGGGCAAGCGCGGAATGTGTGTCATACAACACAAAGTTGGACGACTCCACTCACACATCCCCTGGAAGGTTACTTGACCCCGTCTCCGAAAGCATCTTAGCTGATCAAGTAGGAAATCGACGAATGTGAGAAGGTGGTGTTGATAAATCAGTAAGCGGTGGGTAGTCGAGAGGAGACAAGGTGACAGAGTTGAGAAGAAATGTTTATTGAAGTTGAGTGATGTTGAATGACATCGGATGGCTTGTTTGGTGACTTCTCCCAAGATAAAAACAACCGCGTCGATGGAGTTACGTAACGTCGTTCGAACCCTCTCCCTCCACTTTCTGAGGTTCTATCATTCTCGAAATGTCTTCAGCACTTCCTCGTGTGTTCATGATCTTGTCTTGTTCAGTAGCTTGACGATATAACGGATGAGAGGGATACCAAGGTCCGCCTTGGCTGGTCCTGGACCTCAAACATGGCTCTATCGGAGCACTCTCTTCACTTCTGGCACTATACCTCCTCCAACTTGGGTTACCCTTAGCCGGCCATTGGCAACCTCGACTCGTACAAACGGACCGAAGTCAAGACCTCTCAAATCGAGAAATACAGCTGATCAGCGACGAGATCATGCGAAGTCAGTAAAGAATTCCACACACCACTCGAAGGTATCTCAACTCGTTCCTCAGGATACCTATGTTATACGCCTGCGACCTCCACCAAACTATCCTATCGACGATCACCTCCACCTATTCCGCCAAGCGTTGGAGAACCACAACCTCGACGCTGTGATAACAACATGGTCATCGCTCATAGACCTCGGTGCGACCAGTCGTCTACCAACGACCGACTATGCTCACATCTCCATATTCCTTGTCGACGTCCTCTCCCAGCGTGGATCTTCGTCGAATTTGAGTAAAATGGCCACTCGCGATCATGAACGATTCGGTATTCTACGAGATATTGTCATCGAGTCTGCCGCTCGAAATCACTGGCAAGGCCTGCACGCTTTCATGCTTCAGCTGATCGAGATAGGACGACCTGCCGACGTCGTGAGCATGTTTGCGAAGTGCAAGGAACGAATGAGGGAGATACAAGGGAAAGATGCGAAAGACCTCATCTCATGGAATAGAGAAGCTCGACTAGCTGCGAGATTGGAAGGGGAGGGAATGAAACCCCTCATTATGATCAATCTCGCAGCATTGACACTGTTGGATGCGGTGGACGAACATTCCCTCTTTGGGATGTTGGATAGTCAAGCGGATCTTCGACCAACAGCACGATTCGACTTTACGCCTATACAACGTGTCTTCCGTCGTATCAAAGGTGGAGAAGCGATGTACGTGAAATATCGACAAAACGTCGACAAGCTCATTTTAGCTCTGCAATGCTTTCACCCAAACGCTTTGATCGGCCGAATATCAATGCTCGGGCACTCGAGAGAAGCAGATGGACTTGTGAAGCTCTACAAGAGTATCTTGGACGCCTCCGTCGGACCCGGTGCTTTCATTCGATCCCGAGACTTGACGGAGATTGATGTGCAAGGAGATGCATATCGGAATATTCCCCTTCCACCCATCATCTGGTGTAGGTTCACCGTTCAGCAATTCGTAGCGCTCGTGTAGATACTGATCCTCTGCGCAGGGAACTTTATCAAAGCATTTGAATGGCGAAACGATGTCAACCGGATCGCAACGATGATTGGCCGAGATATGCCTGAACGAGGTCTTCAACCCACTGCTCACTTCCTCGCCATCGCGATGTTTCACATGGGCATAATCGCTACTCGACGAACTGCCTCTTCCGAATCAAGAACAAGAGCTCGTGCTTGGGCAGACGAATACTGGCGTCGACTATCTGCGGCAGATTGGCATATCACCGACGAAGCGTTCAGTCGACGGATCCGAGTCCTCGGTATGCTTGCGTGGGACGAACCGAGACTGAAAGGCGAGATCGAGAGATTGTATACAGCTGGTAAAGATGGACACCTGGGCGAGATTGGACCGAGAACCCGAGCGGCTTTCGTCGAGTTTTTCATGATCCAGAAGAAAATCAATGATGCTTTCAAGGTGATCAAGGATCTACCTAAGGCCAATCAAAGCGATCTCGAAATGTCTATCGCTACGATGATCAGACGTCTAGCGTTAGGTCATTGGGGACCGCAAGAAAAGCTCAAAGCTTGTGGACGAGCACTTCGACTAGTCGCCGAGAACAACCTTCGTCTCGGTTCACATATTCTTGGACCACTTCTCGCTATCCAGCTCGAAGGTGGCTTACCTGTAGGACGTACGGTCGACACCATCCTCGAGCATACGCTCAGCGTTCAACATTTAGAACACGGCATTCAACCTTGGACGAGTGTTCTCACCGGGCTGCTCACCAAGTGGACACATAATCATTCGCCGAATTTTGTCGAACTACAAGCAGGGTTATACATCCTTCGAAGAGCGAGTACGAAGAAGTTGTACGGCGAAACGAGGACACGGACAGTAGCTATGTGGACCACTTTCCTCCGAGTAGCTGCTCGGTCTGAATCAACAAGCGTCGAACAAAGACAAGAGTTCATCGATACCGCTCTGGACTTATTCCCAGGTGGAAGGATCATGATCTCCAACGCGATGTATTTCGAGATCATTCATCTCTTACTCACTCGATCTGACGGATCTGGACTGGCCGAAGGGTGGTCCCATTGGGAACATTTTATATCAGAGCGAGAGGTGGGAGCGATATTATGGAGTAAGATGTTGAAGCTCCTGCTGGATAAGAAGAGGGAGGATTTCGCGCTGGATCTGGTCAAGATGGCTTGGGAAAGGAAGACTGTTGGATCAGAAGAAGGGTTCTGGCTGAGAGCGGAGGACGCGGGGTTGACCACCAAGCTGGGAATACAAGGGATGATCGACAATGAGAGGACAAGCGGTAGAGGTAAAGGTAAAAGGTCGCTCGAGAGAGTTACACAGTCAAAAGATATGGTTGACGACGAGGGGATGGAGGTATCGGGGGATGACGATCCAGCGGAGATGGATGACAACGAAATGATGGACCCAGACTATGAGGGTAATACACTCTAGTAGACCGTTATCAATTTATACAACGTTATAGATGTATCATCGTTTTATAAGCTACTACAATGTAGTCAGTTTGTTCCGCCTAAATTTTGTCTCTTTCATGGTGATGAGAACCCGACTACGAAGAGATGTGTGTATGATTTGGTTCGCTATGTCTTTTCACCTCTCTTCCCATCTTTATCGCGCTGGAATGGTGGTCTAATAGACCGTAATTGCGAGATCCCATCAAGGATCTGTTGCTTCACCGTAGTACTGCCATGACCTTTCTTCATTTCATCATCAGACTCGTAGATCGCATTTTCGTCACCTGCTTCGCGATGTTTTAGGTTCCCGTCGTATTCGATGAGGATACACCACAGTACTGAGGATATAAAGCTGCCGGTTCCCCTGGTGTGAGACACGAGCGAGTCAACTCGATTTAACAATCGGCCTAGTCAAATTCGAAAAGCGAACATGGGTATGCGCACATTGTGGAGAAAGAAGCGTACAGATCTGGAGTGCAGGGGAAGACTGACTCACAACCAATATACACCAATCCGTCGAATACTTTCAACATCGTTCAGTGTTTCCATCCGATGCGCTACTGCAATATCCACAATCATCACGACACATGGGAAAACGGGTCCGAACAAGGGCACGAGAGTACCATATCGTTTTGTCGTTGGAGATTCGGGGAAGTGGAGTAGGATGGAAGCGTAGCATGCGACGAGAAAGAAGGTGACAGCAGCTAAGGAGTAGTCATTCAATGGTTCAGCTTAAATGGCATCTACCAGAAGTGTACGCACAAGCCAAGTGGAACATGAGTGCATTGTGAACCGTCTTCCAATGCTTCGGCTGAATATCGTTAGTTTCTTCGGTTGTACAACTATCACTTGTCTAGATCATCAGTATGGGTGCTCGCACAACAACATCTGACCAATTCACTTGAAGCTCAGGACTGTCCTTCAACCAAGCAGACTCTCACCTTTTCCCCAGCCCACAACTTCCTAGAGCGCCTAACCGCCATACCCCCGTCTGCGAGCCATAATCAACCTCGACCCAATAAGACCCCGTTTGTGGTCCTGTTATTCCTGGAAGAAGGAGGAAGAGGATTGTGAGACTTGCGAAGAGAGGAACGGACAGATGCAGGAGGGTACGAATATAGCGTCGTTGGAAAGGGAGACACAGACGGGATTGTTGAATATCTGGCATGATGATGCTCCGGTCAATGGTCCAGAGACGCAAGGTCTCACTGAGTTGGCTTCACTTGTCACCTCTCAAGCACATGGAGGGATATGAAGATGTCCAAGTACAAGCATACAGCTATCATCGTACACTATTTGGGTGTAATTTACAACTCATAACTTAAGGAGAGAGATAAAGGATACAAAGACAAAGGTTGTGCGGCAGGATTCCACTTTCATGACAAAAGGAATTTTATCGCCCCATCAGCAGCAGCAGCAGCAGCAGCAGCAGCAGTAACGGGGACAATGCGACTCTTTACTGATATGGATTGCACACCTCATTGGTACAAGTGCTCTACAGTGAACAAATCGTTAATCAAGTTCGTTGATGACGAAGATATCAAGCATCGAGAAAAAAAAAACACTACCGGGTCGGGACGCGATTACCGCGCGTCTAAAAATAGGTCGAGTTGAGGGGATCCGTGCGTCAACAAAACCTCCGATGACAAAACACACACACACACACACACACACACACGCAGGGTTCCATTTCCTCCGAGATCTGTTTCATCTTCTTCTCGTCGATCATCCATCGTCTTCTACGACATTTATCCAAAAACGACGTTCATGCAGTGATTCTTTCTTCCAAAAAATGCAAAAACTACAGCACCCGGGATTCCCAAGTGGTCCCCCACCTTGGTACTAACCGAGCGATACCCAGCTTAGCTGCGCAGATTTTAGATGCATAGTCTGTGGTATATTGAGACTACAATGACAGGGTCAGGCAGTACCAAAGTCCTCGGGGGAGCTCTGTCCCTAGACCAGGAAGGTCTTAGCCCTCGCGTTAACGAGGGAGACAGCTATAGAAGTAAGGAGCCAGCTATAAGTACCCGGTGGCATGTTCCACCTCTTCCAATCCCTGATCTTCTCCATCGTTTCTCCTTCTTGCAGCCCTCCAGACGATAGGACCAGAGGGGTAAAGATTCCTGTCCCTTCCACTCGTTCTCTCTCCTCAGCTGGCAGATTAGTAACCTTCCTGCGTGCTTGCTGACTTAGCACCTTCGCAACTCTCGTCTCCGTGTCCTCAACCCATTCTCCGTCCTTCACTCTCCTCGCCGCCTCCGCCTTCTCCTCCCGAGTCTTGCCATTCGCCGTGAGGCTCCCTAGGTGTGTGGGAGCACTGAGGGAAATGATCTTCAGATCGTATTCTTCCTGTAGGGCCGTACGGGTGCTTGACGTGTCGAGGGTGATCTTGATGTCGTTGAGCCGATCCAGTCTGTTCTCCATATAAGGCTCCACCACAACTTCTGCTCCCGGGATAGCTCTCAAGGCTGACGCCATCCGATGCTTAACCCCTTCGTGTCTCGACTTGGTCAGACGCTTGCGCCCCTGGCAGTTCTCGTCGTGTCCTAGTGTGTTATCCTCCATGCACCTCTTGCACCGCCCTGGGTACCCTGGTGTGAGTGTTCGGTAGTGAAGTGCTGTCTGCACTGCCGGACAAGGAACCGTGAAGCGAGGTGCTGAGGGGATTGCTGTGAGCCAACGTCTCCCAATCTGTGATGCCGATTCGACCACTGTGATTCGTTCGTGGAGCGTGAGGGTTGCCATGAGTTCTTTCTGTTTTGTTATGGAGGCTTCCCTACACAGCTCCCGCTGCGACACTGGTTCTGTCGACTCGTCAAGCTCGGGCACTATCGCGAGGAGAGAGCCGATAGCGAGAGACGACGCTGCCCTGTAGGCCAGAGGCGCCACCTCGGCATGCGAAGCAAGCCCAAGGCCCCCAAGATTCGGGGGGAGAGATATGAGGCACCGATCGCGTTGCTCGTGTTCGGGGAGAGGACGCTTGCCCCGTATGGTATCCAACCCTCCCCACAGCACCCTGTCCAAGCGATCCCAACACCCTGCCAGATCGGGGGAGAGCAGAGTTCGTTGAAGATGGCGGAGCTTCTGCTGTATCGACTGTCGGAGCATAAGGAGTGCGTGCTGCTTGGGAAAGGGGCCTAGAGCTTCGACCTCGGATTCGATCTCGGTGATTTTGTCGCTAAGGAACCTGTCTCTCACCGCTGTCGACCCAACACATGACCCCAGGAGCTCTATACCCCGCTCCACAATCTCCTCCACGCTGACCTGCTTGCATTTCCTGACATTGAGGGACAGCGGGGAGTCCTCTCGCGCAAAGTATTCGGTGGCTATTGCTAGTCCCTGGTCGTCCTCTCCCAGTATGAAGATGTCGTCCAAGTATGCCAGCACTAGGTACCTGTCTCCCAGGATAGCCTGCAGCTCGTCCACCGCTTCCCGAATTCCGATTGAAAAGAACAGGGGTCCGAGGGGGTCTCCTTGTCTCACGCCATCCTCCGACGGTATCTCCACTACTTCACCACCCCCGTAGAGGAGCAAGGGTGAAGGTTTGCCGTAAGACCACTCCGCGGACCGTAGCAGGGACGGTGCGTACTTCTTGATGCAGTTCGCGAGCTTTCGGCGAGACAGAGCGTTGAATGCGTTCGACGCGTCCAAGGAGGTGAGGTGGCGGAAACGGCGGAAAGCAGGGTGGCGATCGACCATCATCTGAACCGCATGTATGATTGTCTCCACACCCCCCTTGGACCCTATTCCGAACTGGTTTGGTGACAAGAACTCGGTCTGGAAGTTCGACTTGAAGATCGCCTTCATGCTCAAGCGGTAGAACATCTCTCCCACCGCAATAGGTCGGATGCCTCCGTCTGGCTTCAGGAGAGGTGTGAGGCGGGACGTGCATAGCATGTCGCGGCCCGGAGCTATCCCATGAGCGACTCCAGCAGTTAGGGTTGTGAGGAAGGTGCGGAAGGCTTGTCCTGTCGAGGCGAGGGAGATGAGCTTCACCGTCCACCCGGAAGGGCCTGGAGCCGTGTCCGGCTTGAAGGATCGAATCAGGCTTGTAATATCGATCTCGTCGGGTGTTGTAGCCGCAGTCGCTTCGTCTCTTCGGATTGGCGGGAACGGGTTAGGCGAACCTTGAGGATGCTTGGATTTCAGTGAGTCTATTGTCGACTGGTCCAGCGACGCAACTGCTGCATCGCTGGTGAGAGTCCTCACGGCCTTGCCTACCAGTCCCGCTTCCACTAATTCCTTCGCCCGTGCTACCTTGCTCTTCTTAGCCCCCATTCTCAAGCTCCTCTCCTTCATACTGGGCCAGGAGACTGCCGGGAACCGTTCTAGCCTCTCCACAACAGTTTTGTGTCCATTCCTCATTTCAGGGACCAGCCCCACCTTGACTAGAGACAAGACATCGAATAAGGTCTCCTCGCACGGGTTGTCGTTATAGGACGCCGCCAACCTATTTGCTGTGGCTACGAAGGGGTTGACAAGGGTGGGGTGGAGATGTTTGACTGAACCAGGCAGGGGGAGAAGGTCCTGCATCCCCCGGGTGGGTGCCGACTGCGCTGCTGTCCGCGTCGTCAAATCCGCTATCGCTGACGTGTCGTGTTCCCCATGGGGGGATGGGCCAAGTACCGGTGTATCTTGAGCTGCCGGCTCTGGAGTGCCAACTGGCACCGGCGTCGGGTCCCTGGGAAGAGGAGCTGGCAGAGAGGGGGGCGACGGAGAACCAGGAAGCGACGCTGGGGTTGGAGACCCATTGTACGACGGGCTCGATCGTGGTTCGTCTCGGGATAGGACAAGCTGAGGTGGCGTGGGGTGTGCTGGGACCGAAGGTGTAGAAGCCGCGGACGGTGCACTCGCAAAGCGCCGGAGGGGGGTCGAAGTCGCTGCGGGTGGTGACACAGGCTGTGCTACAGGTAGAGCTGGTAGCCGAAACGTCTTCCTCCTTCCTTTGTGCACCATCAGAGTCATTCCTGCAAGCCTCTCCAGCATCTCCTTCGTCCTGCCTTTGCAAGCTCGCCGGTGTTGAGACATTGCCCCGTTCGTCGTTCGCAGCACCGCCCCACAGTCGCCACAGACCTGGACATGGGTCTCAAATCCCGCAAAGTCTGACTGAACGAAGGGCAAGCCTGGGTGGACGTTGATGTTCCTGCAGTGGTCCCATATGTCTGTCCCATCGTACGTCGGGCACGCTGGACACCGGATAGGCACCGGGGGTCCATCTGCTGTTGCTGGAACCCTTCGGGACGTTCGTTTGGCCGAAGGTAGTGGTGCTTGCTTGTCGAATAGATCACTTGCAGTCGGTCGTAGAGCTCTCGCTCGGCTTGAGGCTGTCGCAGATTGATAGGAAGGGGGGTTGAAAGGGGGTCGTGGTGGACCGTGCGACATAATCACGTGATGTTCAACCGCGGTTGGCACGTGGCGGAGTGGAGACTACCCGCGGTTGGCACGTGGTAAATCGCGGTTGGCACGTGAAAAACCGCGGTTGGCACGTGGCGGAGAGGCAATCCCTACCGTGGGAAGGTGGAGGGCGACCAGTAGAAGTTCGCTCAACCTACAACACAACTCGGGCCCTTTGTTTACTGCTGTAAACAAGGCCTGTGCGCTAGCAGCAGCGATATGGGCAGCGGGCACGAGAGATGTTGAGGAAGAGGGACCTCAAGTCAGTCAAGGTAGGACAAGAGGAGAGAGTGGTCGAGTGGGAGGATGTGAGTGAGGGAACGAGCCTAGGGGGTGGCCAGGTTGTCGAGATACGGCTCAATAAAGGTCGGTGTATTCGGCAGAGTTCGTGGTAGCGACGGCGCTACTCGTGGTGACCCAACCGGCCTGAAACTTGTCGGAGACGTGCCCGTACTGGTGGCGAGGCGATGTGTGGAGTTTCGGACCGAGGGGAGTAGTCAGAGTCGAGTTATGGGAGGAGGTCTGATTCTCAGAGTTGAGTGACTGTGGGAGCCTTCTCGGCGTCGGCGACGGCGACGGAGGCCGTCCCCAGCGAAGCGGAAAGTACCGACGTGATCAGCGGAGTAAGAGCTTTCGAATGGTGGTACTTCTGCGCAGATCGGACGGGATGCGGCGTTTTCTAGGTTCTATGGCCGTAGATGAAAATCCTGCTTTTTAGCTGGTAAACAGACCGGATTATTTTGGTAGAAGAAGTCAGTGTGTCTCCCCAGCTACGATGCATTGTAGACTTTGACAGGGAAGTGGCAGACTCACGTAGCAAGACGATAGACCAGACCTTTTCTCTTGTTCGACAGTGGAGACGTAACGTCGTATGGCACATAAATTTGGCAGTTCACCAGGCTGACTTGAAGGCCTTGCGAATTGATCGTGTCAGAATAGATCGAGAACTTTATGCATCGATATCAAACCCACACGTAGAGATCGATCTACTTAATCTACATATCTACAGAGCAGAGTCTGCTATCAGACGAACTACGCTAAACCCCCTGTTGCCTGACAGCTTAAAGAGGGTATCGGAAACCCATAACGTAACCTGAAGGCTGGCCAGCCTCTTCAGCAGCGATGATCCTCGCGTTCTTCCTCTTCTGGATGAACAAGTGACTGCAGAATCGAAAGCTTGAGGTCAGCGCACTGCTCCTGTTGCTACAGTAGCCTTGAAAGGCTATCACTCACACAGTCCATCCGGCGATACCGACAGCGTAAGCTGCAAGGGAGATTGCGAAAGTGGGCAAGTACTTGGGTGCCCAAGGTGCTCGGTAGATGTATGATCCGGCGATGTTACCGAGTTGACCGAAGGCATTGACGAAGGCAATAGCGGTAGCTCGCTTCATAGCAGGCTTGGGGAATGACTAAGAACGACAGTCGAGTATTGTCAGTCAGATAACTTTCAGGAAACAGAGAAGGCATTACTCACAGTGGTGATCCAAGTCAAACAAACGACGAAACCGGCATAAGACCCAGCCATCAAGAACATCGCAACGTATCTCGCAGCGGTGTTGGTTGTAGCCATGGAGATGATGAATCCGACGGCACCGCATAGAAGAGGACCGACGATGTGCCAGTATCTCTCATGAGTGGCGTCAGAGTGACGGGCGTTGGCGAATGAGACGATGGTAGCGAAGACGAAGGGGGGAGCACAGAGAAGGAGGGTAGGGGTGTTGCCGTAACCCAAGGTCTTGGAGATCTGGGGGAAGAAAGCGTTGAAAGACAGACCAAGAACGATAGAAGCCATGGAGAAGCTGCACAGAAGTCGGACGTCAGTAAACGACGCCAGATGAGATGTTTGGGGATTGCGCAACTCACGCAATCAACCAGACTTGAGGGTCGGCAAGAGCCATCTTGATACCTTGCCATGTAGAGTGGGCATCCTCACCACCATCGGCAGTGTCCTTGACACCGTAAGAGTCTTCCTGGATACGGAGTACAGCGAGGTCACGCTCGGCTTGGGACAAACCCCGGGTGTTGTGAGGGAAGTCTATAGTATCAGGATTAGTGGGATGGACAAATTGATGTCATAAGGGTTGTACTGTGCTTACCAGGAAGGATGAAGACGGAGATGATGGCGAAAGCGATGGTGAGGGCACCCTCGATGTAGAAGCTGCGAGGGGTGTCAGCCCTGTCCTAAGATGAGAGACACTGTCACACTCACAGCCATCGCCACGCTCGTACGCCAAGCTTGCCCTCCATGTTACCGAGGATACCGGCAGCCATAAGAGGTCCGAAAGCACCACTGATCAACGAACCGCAGTAGAGCATGGTCTGTATGATTGACATTAGCAAAAGAGTCAAGATCAAGTGCGGGGTGCGTTTGCCACTTACGTATCGAACACCCAACTCGTCCTTCTTGTACCATTTGGAAAGGAGGAAGAGAGCACCGGGGAAGAACGCTATTGCGAGGATGGATCAGCAAGGGCAATGTTTAGACGTACGAAGAAGACAGGTCACTCACCAGCCTCGACGAAACCGAGGAAGAATCGAGTGAGGAGAGCACCGATAAAGTTGTGTGTGACACCGGTCAAGATGGAGATGAGACCCCAGATGGTCATGCAGATGGCTATGAGACTACGTCAGTCACCAGACACTAGAAGAGAGGGGAAGCGAATGACTCACGAAGGTAAATAGAAGGTCGTCCTGTCAATTGAACGATAGCGTTCGAAGGCACTTGCATCAAGATATAACCGACATAGAGGATCGACAAACAGGTCGAATATTGAGTATCATCCAAATTCAAATCTTTCACGAAACCTCTCGATTTTGCCGCCGAAGCGTTATTTCGATCAATGTAGTTCAAGATGTAGATGATGATGAGGATAGACATCCTAGCATCGAGCTTTCGTTTCAACTTCTTCTCCAAGGTGACTCGTTCCGTACTGAAATCAGTTTGACCGTGTGCGAAGACATCTTCGTCGTGGGCGATGTCTTCTTCGGCTTTCATGATTTCGCTCGTCTCACCGCCCGAAACGCGTTTCTCAAGTCTGTCAGCCATGATGATGGAGGATCAGAAGGTTCTTGTTTGTAAGAGAGGGTGTGTTGAGTGAGGAAAGAAGAGAGGGTGGGGGGGAAGAAGGACGCGCAGTTGTCCAGATTATATAGACGTACGATGAGCCCCCTGCCCCCCTGGGGAATATGAAAGTCGGTCCGACTTTTCGCTTGTACCTCTCCTTCGGGACTCGAATCCTCCCCGAGGGGCGAGAGTGCAAACGACTCTATCCCTGTCTCGTCATGGAGACCCGGGATCCCCTTGGGAAGCCCCGCCGTGACGATGTATTGCCCCTCCGTCAACTCTCGCTTGCGAGGTCGGTCCTCCGCGATTGACCGATGTTTTCCCTGTGCATATTCGCTTGTGGATGTCTCGTTCGTTACGTTCGTCGTCTAACCAGGGAAGATGTTTGGGACCTGACATCCATCTATAGAAGTAGATCACGGCATCTCATGAGCCAACAGTAGAACTGCGGTAAAGTCTGCCAAGCTCTTCTCTTCGCGAACAAAACCTAGAATCCTTGAACGATGAATCAGGCACAATTAACGAACCCCTACGGTGCCGCCGGGTATCAGAGTCCTGATATCCCATCTATTATTGCGGCATGTAGCATTAAGGATTCACGCTTGAAACCCTTAAAACAATCGAATCGATATACAATAGCACAAGCACAACGCCGCCGGAAGATGGGCGGGAAATAAAGGTATTTCATGGTTGTAATTTAGACAACTCGTTTAAAATGTCATGCAATTGTACGCGAGAAAAGGAAATCATCCACGCGGGGACCGGGGTGACGAAGAACAACAACATCAATTATGATTCCCGAAAGGAGACGATGACAGTCTTTTCGGCACATTCAGAACATGCGGTTGATCAGACTTTGCATGTCATACAACATATTAGCAGCGACACGTATGCGACTATATCGATCACTCGCCGGACTTTGTGGTCCAGGGACCTTGTGCCTATGCCCATGTCATGCCCTTGTACCAGACCTGAGATTGGTTTTTCCAAAGGTGATCCTCCCCTCACTATCCCCATGGACAGAGTCCCTGTCGTTCGTGGGCGGAGCGAGCGACCCCCTTGCACGCGATCCGCAGAAGCTATGGAGACTCCGATCACGCGCCACTCGGAGCAACACGGACATGTATGAGGGAGGTTACATGATTGCGGTGCCCAAAGAATGGCTCCCTTACATACATAATCCCCTCGTTGTGTCCCGCTATGCTTGCCACCTCTGACTCTCCGCTTCAATGCTTCTTAACAGACTGGCGTACTCTCTCGCTACCTCGCCGCCCTTCTTCGTATTCTCCAACACTCCTAAGATCTGTTTCGCGATCTCTCTCTTCTGCATCCCCATGATTCTCGGATTCCATCCAGTTGACGTTGATGGCCTTTGTCGGGCAAGGAGGAGATGACCGTTAGCAGCTGTACCGGTTTCTGTCATTGGCAGCGACTCACTGGTATATCGGTCCAACCAGATCCTTCACCAGTTCTTCTGCTCTTGCTAGGAAATCTTCATTGCCCAGATATTGCACATACTGAACCAACCAATGTTGATACTCCTCCACCGACTCGATAAGCAAACAAGCACTTAACTTCGTCTCATAGTGACCCATCGTCACCGTCTCGTTCCACCATTCTTCCGTACTTCTCTTCTTGCCTTTTGAAACACTCGCTACAGCACTCTCAATCTCAGCCAGGGGACCTCCTCGCGCATCGTTAGTCAGTGGACTAGACTCGGCCCACCATGCTGAGGAGATGTTGGTCCATTCGTAAAGTGTGGGGTCGTATGCGTAAGCTGCGGGTTCGGAGGTTTGGATGATAGGAACACCGTTCGGGCGAACGGTGCATTGCTTGATCACAAGAGCTGCTGAAGTGGAGGAAGAGGAGGGAGGGGGATCAAGCAGATGACTAAGAGATGTGGCCGGGAAGACTGCTTTGGCCTTCCGGGTATCACTAGGGGAAGGGTCAGCTCAAAGCATTTTAAGGCGCAGTTAGGCCAAGAGCGACATACATGACTCGAACCTGACAGTCGGACGTAACGATCAGCAGCATGTCTTTGTTGCCCTGGATATCGTGACAAGGAGATGCCAGCTTCATGTTCGACAGGCTAAGACATCGTCAGCGTAAGTATACCTCGCAGATAGCAGATGCAAACCCACTGTCTGCCTCCCAACGAATACACTCTGACAGAGCCATCTTCACATGCCACAGCTGAGAATGACGAAGTTACCGCCAACGAAAGCACGGCGCTCGGGAGATATTCAACCCATTGACTCTGGCCATCCTTGTGGAAAGTGACTAGATTTTGGGCAATCGCGTCGACCGCATTATGCGCTTCAAGGTAGGCGGTGCCGCCCTTGACGTCTGTCTGCGTCGCGCGGACCACTGACTGCACTTGAGGCACTGATAAAATTCTCGAAGAGGTCGATCCGGAGCTGATGGGCAGAATATGGGGTGCTCGGATGACTTGCACAACTTCGTTTTGCCGAGCCTGTGTAGTCGGCATGAGGCGGCCGCGCACCGCTCGATCGCCTTCTCCATCCGCGAACAGACTAGCTTTTCTCTTGAGACCCGTCCTAGGTGAGTTGCCAAAGTCCCCATTTGTTTGACGTGATGAACTTCCAAAAGCGCTCTGGGCTTCCTGGAACATTCGAGCTGTCGTTTCTTGTGCCGATGTACCAAAGCTTTGTATAGGGCCGCCAAACGGGTCTGCAGATGGAGGTTGTAGCGAGCGAGCGTTGCCATTGGAACTGCCATTAGCCAAGTCGATCCGTCTACTCTTTGCCTTGCCCTTCCTAGGTTGAAGGACGTTGACAGTGGTAGAGCTGCTCGTCGAAGGGCCGAAACCATTCGCAATCTGTCCGATCGGGTTGACCGATGCTGCGCGAGATATTCGTTGCTGTGGTTTGTACCCGTACTCCTTGAGGACCACATCTGTCGCTTCCGGCTCAGCAAGCTCTGGAAATTCTTCGGGATCGAAGCTGATAGCACAGATGGAGCCATCGGCAGACGACCCATACAAGTTGAATCCGTCGTTGGACCTGTCGATGGTGTCAGTCCTGGTATACATTAGTGGTGCAGTAACTCACCAACACAGGTCGAGCAAATCTCTTCCAAAGACCTCTTTGAATACCACTGGCGGCTTATGCAGGGAATTTCGCCAGATCGAGATGCTGAAGTCGTTGGCACCAAGTGCAAGCATGCATGATGCTGTTGCACGTCCTGGCTCATCTCCCTTTCTGAAAAACAGTCGAGGGTTGAACGCCTGAAGCAGGCAATCAGCTCGAGGTCGTTCGCTAGACAGAACGAGATGTACTCACTGCGACCTGAATGGTGTTCTCATGTCCCACAAATGAGATATCTGACGACCAGCTATCTCTGTCAATGACCGCCGCGACGAATACCGGCCCGTTCTTAGCATTCGAAGCAGCCACAAACGCTCCATCAGGAGACCAGCTGTCATTCTTGTCAGCTGTATCTCGGAATCCGCCACAATGTGACCCACCTCAGTCTTCGGAAGAAGGTGCTCTGAGGTGAAGTCTCGAAAGGTTTCGATATGGTCTGTACACATGTCCAATCTTCTGTATTCCAGATCTTGACAGTTTTGTCGTCGGACTGCGATCGGAAGGTGGAGGTCAGCCGAGTCCTCGGATTAGTATCGCTATCGACGCACCTGAGTAGCTAGGAAGTTTCCGACCGGATCCCAGCAGACACCCTTGACGAATCCTTGGTGCAGATCCAGCTTTCTCAGTCGCTCTATGGGCACCAGTTAGCAAGATAGCCAAGTACTCATTAGAATCTTACTGCTCACCGAAGGAGTATCCGTCCCAGATCCAGACTTTACTGTCCAGGCCGACAGAAGCCAGCATTGAATCGTCCCTCGACCATGCCAAATCCACAACATCTGCAAACCTAGCTCAGCGGGAAGCCCAACCAAGTCCGCCGTACAGCGGTCAACTCACCTGCTACATGCCCGACTAATCGTGTCAAAGCTTTCCAGTTCTCCACATTGACCTCATCAGAACCCCACAATCGTCCTCCTCCGTCTCTGCAACCCAAGATGTTCAGTCACTATCATCAAATCTAGGCCCGGCGAGGAAGCGCAGCTCACGGATCGATACCCCATATCATGATGACCTGATCATCCGATCCAGTTGCCAAGAACCGACCATGATGCGCCCATCTCACTGAAAGCACAGGGCCTACATAGCGCAGTAGGATATCAGCTTGATCAGAACTCCAAAATTGTGCAGCAGCTGACACACCTGTATGGGCAGCCATTGTACAGAGTAGCTTGTGATTCTCGTCATCTTTCTCGGCTGCTGGGTCTAAGATAGGTAATGTTGACCAGATTTTGACCTTGTGGTCTACGAGATCAAGAATATTAGTTTTCTGCCCCTTAACAAAAGCTGGTAGCATGAAGATACACACCCAATCCTCCTGTAGCTAATCGAGTTCCATCAGGATGGACGGATATACTGTATATAGGACATTTATTCTTCTTATCCCCACCTGTTCGTGAGATCAATCAGCAGCAGTCTCATACAAATTGAGGAGATAGAGTATGACCCACTGGTATGTTCTACCCAACTCGGTTTACACACTCTCATCTTTCCTTCCTCTCTGATGGTTGCCCCTTGTGTTACGATATGATGGTCTCGAGAAGCCGACGGGGAGTGTTGAATTTCGCTTTTGTAGAGAGGTCAGGCGTCCGAGTAATAATTCAGCTAGTGTGCTTGATGAAATCTCGAGTTGGTGGGGACGAAAGAGGAATAGGCGAGCTCAAGACGATCCGACTACAATGTCAACAGTGGTTGAATTGCGAACATGAACTTGAAAGCAATCACTTGGATTCGGACGCGCTCGTTGCCGGGTACCTCATTGTTTTCATGACGTGTAATAAACTTCGATATAGCGGGATCAAAAATGGGTGGTTGACTTTGACACGCGACTAACTGCTGCTTGCTACCAGCAAAACAAGTCAATAACAACAACAACAAATCAGTGATTTCACCAACATTGATTACCTTGAATATATTGCATCGACATCAACGCTTTTACGATGCCCCCAGCCAGAAGTACAAAGACGAGTCGTGCGTCAGCCGCAAGCTCGAGTCAGACGACGCTCGATTCGATCCCTCCTATTGAAGTAGCAGAGAGTATCACACCGGGATACGTTATCAGTTCTCACGAAAGACATCCTTTGGATGAAGAGGAGAGAGCGAAACTTGTTCACGAGGTATGTATTTGAGATCACCCAGATCGCTTCCTTCAAGTCGCCGAAACCAATGCTACCCCGAGAAGCTTCTTCACTCCATCGAGTGTCAGTGTCAGTGCATGTTTGTCAGCCATGACAGCTAACCATTCATGATATCCACCCTTGCAGCTGGTCGGATTCAACCCCAACAAACTATGTAGCGATATTGCCGAAGTCGCCCGAAACGAGATATACACAACCGTGGCGGGGATCGAAGAATGGTTAAGACCACGTATCAAGACGAAGAACGACGAGAACGAGGTGAACATTGTGAGTTGGCTCACGGCAATACTTTGAGGGAGGAAAGCACATGGCGTGTGCAAAAGTAGGAATGATTACACAGATAGCTGATCTGTACCTATGGTGGTCTGGCTACAGGGTTTACATGCATTGGAAACATTGCTCGAATCACACGTCGATAAAGCTTTCGACAAGTTTACAGCGTGGGTGCTACGAAACGCATTCGAGTTCTCACCAGAGTTGGAGGTAGTCTTGGTGAGTCTGCACCATGCTGCCCTATCTCCATGGTATGAGTACTAACCCGTCTTGATGTGACTCTAGCCATGGCATAAGGGACTTGATTTCGCTCGGGGAGAATACGTCGCGTCACAACCTCGAGGTCAAGATGGTCTAGATCTTAATATCGACGAATTACGAACCAAAGTAGAGCAGGTGAGTGAGAGGCGCTTCCTCGTCCTTAATCCACGATCAAGTTTCCTTCCTGTCACATCAACCTCAGACAAATCCCAAATGTCCTGTGCAGCAGTGCTGACTTTTATTTTGGTAGGCCCGACTGTTATCTCAGAAACTCGAACTTGCCGAGAAAAAGTTAGAGCGACGGATTGAGATTGCGAAACAACGAAAAGCAGAAGTTGGATTCGTGAAAGATGTCATCGACTCTGCAGGATGTAAGTCTTCCTCACACAGATATCCGTTTCGCTGTGTCCAATGTCGCATGTCCACCCTTCATCGGTGTTCCTTTCTACAATTTTAGATATTTCACTTGGAGTTCCACATTTGACGTATGGGAACGATATGCTGATAGATTATCACCACTGCGCAGTATCACCCCTTCACACACCATCTGCCCAGATCTTATCCACCCTCACATCCCTCCACACCGCCCTCTCACCCCTCGATACGATCCCAACATCTTTCGCTCCTCCTTCAACCATTGTCTCCGGAGCTGGAACCGGATCCAGCGGATCCCATACCAAAGCTTGGGAATTGGGTAGAGCCGCATATCTGAATTGGGCTCTGGGGAAGATGGTTCCCACATCTGGGAATAATCCAAGCGAAGGTGGTGGTGAGACCGAAGGGAGATTGGAAAAGATCGAGAAGGCGATTGAGGAAGTGGGGAGTGTAGAAGGTGTGGAGAGCGTAGCGAGAAGTTTGACGAATTAGAATGATCAACTGCTATCTCAGTATGTTCGCACGAATAATAACGTCTTTTCGATATCAGTTGTATTGCCTGAATGTCAGTCTATTAATCATTGGTGACAGTGATAAGTCGGATATGTTCTTCTGATCCTTCAGGGATCACTCCATCACGCAACAACGCGCACATGTCTGGGCTTACACATGCATAATCTGACTAGTCACAACTCTTCTGATCTTCATCACATATACAAAGGTCTCTTCGGACAAGTACAAACAACGAATAAAAAGTATAAACAACATTGCTGAAAAGGGAACTACAACCACATCATATCTTACACTGCTTAACACAGCTCTTCGACATATACAACTTGGAATGGGGGGTTCAATGCAGTACGGATAGGGGTTAGACGTACAATCCCTAGTCAGCAATCTGCATCAAACCCGCGATGGTACCCATACTGCCCAGCGCAACGCCAAAGGCTACGAGACCAATGGCCGAACCGAATCCTCTTGCTCGTTTGATGGGTCGCGAATCGTCAACCTTGGGCTCGTCCTGCGCGATAGAGCTGTCCGGAGTAGACTCAGTCGCAGTGACAAATTCTTCGGGAAGAGATCGCTTGCGAGTCGAAGGCGGAGTCACCGGACCGACTGAGGAGGCATCGCTGAGAGACTCGGCTTGAGAATGGGTGGAGTCAGCTGGGGAGGCTGGGGCAAGTGCATCGGTAGCTACGTGGATACAGTCAGCAGCACTCAGACACGAGGTTCTCAGCAGGCTCACCATTTTGATCTCCACTTCCGACAACAGACGACGAAGCTTGAGGTTGGACACTCCAATTGGAATCTTCGTCGTCGATGGCGAACATACTGTCAGTGTCTAGGTAGGAGGTTAGCTTCATTCCGCATGGCAGGAAAAACAACCCACCTTCGAAGACTGCCAGGGAGCGCGACGCAGTCACACTTCTCGAATTGTCCTGAGTGAACGTGAGGGGAAGAGATGTCTCGTTCGGTCGTTCCGTGGGCAGATCAGGTACCGCAATGTTTGTGTCTTCTCTGACAGTTGTCAAGGTTGAGACTTCAGCCTTGACTTGCGCGTCATCGGTCTGAGAAGGTTCGGGTTCACGATCATCGAGAGACATTTGGTCCGTCCTAGGAGATCTGGCATCGGCCGCCGCCGCCAGGTTAACTTCTTTGCTTGAGGGGTCCGCAGGAGGCGAAGAGGAACTTTGCGCCGGCTGCGCAACGATAGGACTGACAGGCTCGGCTTTGGCAGCAGTGATGATTGGCGATTGCAAAGCGATTACAGCCCTGAGAATGTTCTCTGCTTCTTCAAGCGCTTCGATGGCGTCCTCGAAGCCGTCATCGGTCGTCTGTGTCACTCCGCTTGTCGGCTCGAGGTTCTCGTTGGCGCCGGAAACTTCCGCCTCGTCATCACGTTGGTCTTGATCGTCCTCTTCCTCGTCTTCCTGATCACTCTCCTCGTCACCCTCTTCACTCTCAATTTGGTCCTCCTCTTCGTCCATCTCGTCGTCCTCGTCGTCCTCTTCCTCATCCATGTCATCCTCATGGTCCTCTTCGTCGATCATGTCCTCATCTTCTTCACTGAGCTCCCCTTCTTCCTCTTGTTCTTCGACTGAATAGTATCCGTGGACTTCGACGTTAGCCATGTCATGGTTTCGCTCACCATCGTCATCTCGGGCTTCGTCTGGCGTTCCCACGACAGGGGATAGATAACCTTTCAAAGGAGTACCGCCCAAAGGGAGCGAGGTGGGTGAAGCTGGACTGTAGAATGGCGATGCAGATCGTTCTCGAGCAGGAGTAGCCTGCGCCTGAGAAGCGGGGCGCGAGATGTCGTCATTCTCATCATGGTACGAATACCACACACCGAGACCATCATCGAGAGAGTCATTCTGGGGTAGTGGCGCAGTCTCGTTGTCAGGATGGTCACACTCGAGATCTTCACCAGGAGATTGGTCATCGGGTTGTCCAAGTTCGCTGTCACCCTCGATGAAATCTGCCGCGTTCAGTGCCGCGACATCTGCGAGAGTGGCACCGTTGTCATCCTGGGATTCGTCATCTTCGAGAGGTTCGGATCCAGCTCTGTTAGCAGGAGTGTCGAAGAAGTTGTTCTTGTTGACGGGTGCACCGATGTTCTCGCGGGTGCTGAGAATTTCTGGTCCCTCGTCGTCATCATCATAATCCGTCATGGAGTCATCGTCGGGTTGCACCTCTTCACTGGAACCTCGAGGGTACTCATCGGCATCGTCCTCGCTGTCGTACAGCACCGATCGAGGGATACCGACCCTGTTCATCTTCGGCGTACTCGGATAAAACTCTTCGCATTTCCCGTCCAATGGTTTGTACATTTCGCTAGTGTCAGATCTGTATCCTTCGGCAGCATTGCTCTCGACATCGTCATCGTCGATGTGGATGGCATGCCGGTCGTCGACGCCGAGCTCGCTCTTATCGTCTTGAGAGAGATCGATGACATTCTTGAGGTCCTCCTCATACTTCCAGCTGGACGTTTTCTGGATGAATCGACGGATTGTCGGCTCGTTGCTTTTGCTTGCAAATTTGCCAAGCGCACTGTCGGGCTTCAACTTGCCAATCGACTTTCGACCTCCAAACGAGGTGCTCCCGCTACCCAACTCGGGGTAGCGGAAGATCACCCTAACAGTGATGGGAGTGTAGTTCGTAGCAGCCGACTTGACATCTTTCCCAAGGGAGATCTGGTCATTATGAAGAACTTGGACTGGCGATTCGGCCTTCAGGATTATCGACGATGAGTTGATAGACGTGCCATGGAGAGACCCGAGGTCGGTGACGTATACGTGACCGTTAGGAGTGATGGTCAGTTGTGCATGGGAGCGAGAGATGATTGGGCATTCGAATTCCTGCAGAAAAGCAGAAATCCACGTTAATTACTGGCCCAGGTAATCGAGCATTAACATTCATTGCTCGACTCACCCCTCTAGTTATCTGCAATGCGTGGGCAGAGCTACTCTTCCTACCCAAGATCACACCACCTGGGACTAATCCAGCAGACTTGCTCTTCCCTTCACTTCGCCAGACCGGCTGGGCATATAGTTCCTCGAGGGAATAGTACTTGTCGTCGAATGTCTTAACGTTGCTAGTCGACTCGAGGCGGATGAACCAATCTACCAGCGAAAGGATGTGTCAGCGGTGATTCCAACGATGAGGAGCAGCGAACAAAGCGATGCCTCATCGATCCGTTGGCAAGGATGTAGCAGATAGACCCTCCACAGCATTCCCAGCAATGAAGACCATCTATCAAAACTGTTAGAAAAATACAGGTACTCACCATCAGGAGGCGTTTTCCCACGCGCGTCCATTGTGATTGATCAGGAAGACGATAAGGGTGGCAATACCCAATCTCTCCCTCACTGCGACACACGAGAGAGAGGGAAATCAGGGAGTTGATCAATACAGATGAGCAGACTGGGCGAGGTTGAAGTAAGAAGCGTCGAATGAGAGTGGAACGAGTTGAAAGAGGAGGATAAAGGAAGATGATGGACAGGATGTTGTTGGATGAATGCTGCTTGTCTGATTGTCAGTTGAGGTGGACATGTCCCGGATAGAGCCGCACTCTAACCGGTCCCCACCCTTAATTCCGTTACGTGGCTTTGATTATCGTCTCGTGGCTGCGTGGCTGTTATCACTTGATACACTGGGCTTTGTACACTGTATACACCATTACATTGCCCTTGATCCGATGACAAGTTACACAAACAGCCACTATTCCGTGGAAAAACTCTATTCAAGCCCCAGCCTATCTACAATGCGTCTTTCCCTCCCGATGGACCACTCGTTGACCCTCTATCACTCCCTCCCGGAAAGCTGAAATCTTTGAACAGCTCGCCGTACTGATCTGTGGACGGGTCGTAAGGTTGTCCGAATACACCTGGCAACTCATGCGGTCGTGGTGGTGGATATCTTTGGAAGTTTTGTGAATCACCTAACCATCAAAGCATTTCAGCTGCTGGGTCACTAACAGTACACGAGAAGGAAAACTCACCCATGCTAGCTACACGGGGTACGATCGGCGCACCAATCTCCTTTCTCTCCAAACTTCTCCAGTCCACCCCAGCGAACCACGCATGAGTCATCACATCTCTCGCTCCGCCTCGCAAATTTCCTAATCTTTTACTCCTATCCGCTGTCAATAACCCTCTGATGAGATCTTTGGCATACGGATCAATATGACTGGGGAAAGCCACATCTCCACGTAAGATCTTCTCGTAGATTCCTAATGGGTGGTCGTCGAAGAATGGTGGATATCCCGCCAACATTTCAAACGCCAATATACCCAATGCCCACCAATCTACCGCCTTTCCATGTCCCTGAGATAAGACGATCTCTGGCGCGAGATATTCTGGTGTTCCACATAGAGTAAACGTTCGGTCTTCGACGATCTTGGCGAAACCGAAATCTGCTATGCGTAGATACCCATGTCGGTCCAATAGCAGGTTCTCAGGCTTGAGATCTCGGTAGATAATGTTGTGTGAATGAAGGTATTCGATTGCCAATACGATCGACGCGAGATAGAAACGTGTCACATCGGCTGAGAATCGACCCGCTCGACGTAAGTGGGAGAACAGCTCTCCACCAGGAATGTAGGACAGTAACATGTAGACGTTGAGTTGATCTTGATATGTCGAGTACAGTTCAACGACGAAAGGATGTCTGACGCGTTCGAGGATCATTCGTTCGGAATTGATATGTTCGACCTGTTTTAGTCGAACAATCTCTGATTTACGTAGAACCTTCATGGCGAAATGCGGTAGCTGGTTATCGGAATGTTGGGTAGATGCTGGGGAGGGCGAAAGTGGGTCAAGTGATTGGAACAGATGTGGGAAAATAGGATGGTATGGTGTCGGTCTGTACGAAGGGCGTTGTCTGACTAGTAGAACCCGACCAAATGTTCCCGTTCCTAGAGTTTCTACAATCTCCCAATCATCCAACCGAACCTTGCTATGTGTGGGTTGCCGTCGATAGTAATGTTGGCGAGAGTGAGAGGAGTAAGATGAACTTTCGACCATTCCGTCCATGGAGCTCCACGCAGCACTTGAAGCAGTAGATGCTGTATCCCAGGGTGCGGCTGGTGGTGGCGTAGAGACCAATGATGCCGGGGGAGATATTGGCATAGCTTGAGGTACTGCCAACGATATGATGCTTAGCTTACATCCTGTGATATGACTGATTTTGCGACTCACCTTGTTGTTGACTACCTTCTCCTCTTTTCCCACTTTGTTCACCCATACTGACAGTCTGTCTCGTGCCAGCTGCATTCGCATCCGCCCTCGACGACGTAGCTCCCGGAGGCGATGCCTTCAAAGGCGGCTGGTATTGTTGCATTAAAGCCATATAACCTTGTGTTGTGATGGGTGCTGCTATCTGAGGAGAAGGTAGAGTCGGGGCTGGAGGCTTATACAATTGTCTTTCGTGAGGGAGGAGGAGGGACATGGGGTCGAGCTTGAACTTTTTCGATTTGCCATCATTACTAGTGCTGGTTGGGGTGGATGTGGACGAAGACGAGGAAGGTGTGGCCGACGACGAGGATGCTAAGGGCAGATTGCGATCGATATCCATCTCAGGGGAAGGGAAACAGCTGTACGTAGCAAACGCAAGGTCTCAACGGGGTCTGTGGGTCGACTGATGCTCCCTAGTCTAAACAGATCTTGTCACTATATTAGGACGGAGGTCCGCAGGAAAGGGTGTAGCGACAACCTATGACGGTGGGGTCCCGGTCCGGTATATTGTGGAGTGATCGAAGATGCGGAAGTGCGCCGATGCGTTGTCACGTAGAGCTTTTGTATCTTGAAAGGGCCACCCCAAGTTCCGAGGTTGAGGTTAAACGATTTGTGTATCACTGTTGTTTGATGCGAAGTGATAGATCAAGTTTGAAATTGAGAAGATATATATTGACAAGCACGCCAATCCAGGTGAGGCCGACACAGGTGATTGTAGCGAGCAAAACCGATGTGGAAGGGCTAGTCGTGCCGGATGCGAAGAGAGCGAGTTATGCGGATGGTGATAACAGGAAGTCGGTAAGTATAGATAGAGACCAATAATTGTTTTGTATGTTTCAAAGAGACGGTTGTATAACTTAACTGTTACTTTACGTGTGTACGACGAAACGAGTTACTGGTAGTGACTAGCGTATATTACATTTCCCACTTTACACGATCACACTTACCACAGAGGTGGCGTGCCTTTTTCCCCTCATTACGAGCTAACCAGAGCCAGACTGAGCGAGTAGCGATTAACGCTTTTGACGGAGTCAATTATCTCCTTTGTCCCTAATGGCCCCAGGTCCGACTGATCGGGTAGGCTCCGACGCCACGAGTTCTTTCCTGTCAGTGGCGCCGTACACTTTGACAAGGCATATATTGGATCAGAAAGCAGCTTGCAGGGCAGGATACACCGTGCACCACGAGCCTTCGCGTTTCGTCCACCGGCATTGTGCACATATAGTAACCTGACAAAGCGCGACATTCAGCTGGACTACTGATCTGCATTTGGCGATGCATAGGGGATGTCACCGACGAAGCCAAACAAGCTATAGTCTATCATCTCTTGGCACCTTGACTGTAAGTTCTTTCGCCGTGGTGGATTAGTGTCGAAGAGCACTGTGACGAGAACCAAGCCTTCAATCCCTGAACCCCGTGTCCGTCCCTCACGCCTATCATGCCGTCACGAACGTTGTGCATTCAATTAACATGACAATAATAATCGATCGTGTAGGTGCCCAATGCCTCCCGGGGCAAGTAATGTTATACGTTATGAGTGTTAGTTGTTAGATGTATTGTGGATTCTTGGGAGCGTATCAAAGCAGTGACACGCGACTGGGGCTAATATCATATGTGGCAGTATGTTGTA
This sequence comes from Kwoniella shandongensis, assembly GCF_008629635.2. Taxonomy (NCBI): domain Eukaryota; kingdom Fungi; phylum Basidiomycota; class Tremellomycetes; order Tremellales; family Cryptococcaceae; genus Kwoniella; species Kwoniella shandongensis. The sequence goes on from NC_089293.1 coordinate 193,069, forward strand.
TCTAGCCCATGCAGCTGTTCCCAGATTTCTGGTTCGATTGGCGCGCCGCACGTCCTACAGAGGGAACCGCTAGTAATGCTAATGTAATATATCAGACGTTGCAGCTTCATTCTGTAGTGAATGCATATCGATACAGCCTGATTTCTACATTGGTGGCTCCTACAGCATAGACGGGAAGCAAGGGCTTGATTGTCTTCTGGTAATGCGAAGTGAGTAATAATTGTGAATATCAATTGGTGACGTCGGATTGTGCCAATGTCCGGCGCCTGACGTCATTCCTTCACTGATTCTCGTGCTCATCCCACTCTCTCTTGACCGGTCCCATTTCAACCGAAATACCTTCCCGTCCACATTCCAGTCAGACGATCTACCTTACTAATCTAGATACATTGCATTGTATTTCTTTTCTCTTCTCTTATCATCTTTCAATCTTGCATCGAATCACCTACAGAAGCAAGATGAGTTTCCTCCCTGGCGGTAACACCGTCCCTTTCTCCTATTCTGCAGGGGGTACAGCCCAAACGTCCGGTTTCGCTCAAGCCGGTACACCTCCAGCACCTGGTCAAGCATCAGGTAACTACACCGGTATTCCCCCCAGTGGTGGACTTGCATCTTCACCCAACGTCCCTCGACCCGGAACAACGATCGACCCTGCTACCGGTAAACCCCATACGGCGGGTCTGACCCGAGCCGAACTCGAAGCGAAGAAGGCCGCAGCAGCCGGAGCAGTCGCATTTGGAGGTGCAGGTGGACTCGGTACATCGACCAATGTCCCTGCTCCGGGAACATCAATCAACCCCGAAACTGGCTTACCACACACCGCTGGCTTGACTCGTGAGGAGTTGGCGCAGATCCAAGCGAAGGGAGCGGAATTGCTCGATCCTACCCCCCTCAACGTTCAGGCAAGGAGAAGTAGCGATGTGAGGCCCCAGACAGGAGCAGAAGGTAGAAGGTTAAGCGATCTGACCGGAAGAGAACAAGCTGCTTTGCAATTGGCAGGCGGTTTGGTTGGCGGCTCAGCTCAATCATCTGCACAGAAGGGAACGACTGGCGTCTCAGCACCGGTCGAAAAGACAACAACTGCAACTTCGGTACCCCAAGCCACAGAGAGGACCGCTGCTTCAGAAGAGGCCCACGAGTACCAGACAGCAGGAGAAATGACGCCTGGACTCGAATTACCCGGAGGATGGGGCCGTAAGTTCGATCGGCTGTCTTGTTTTCTCGCCTTTGCTAAATATTGATCGTTATGATCTCACAGATATCAAAGCGACTCCCTTCCCTGGATCAGGTCCAAATGCTCCCACCTCTCTCTACGAGGATGTAGCTGAAGGTCTCGACAAAGTTGGTCGAGCAGCCTATGCTTCCATACCCTCTCCAATCAAGGACGCCTTCTCCTCCAATCCTTCCTCCCCAGTGGCCACCACCAAATCCAAACCGATCGCTACCAATGCTCAAGCCCCCAGAAGTCCCACTCTTTCTGCTGGATCTCCTAGCGGGAGGAGAGCTTCTGCTGCGGCTATCTTTGATCAAGCCAAGGAACAGGCCAACAAGGTCTTGGCGGACGTTCAGGGTACCCTTCAGAACACTCAGCGTGAGTTCTATGTCATGAAGTTATGGTACGTTCTGATGTAGCCCCTCTTCACCGGACAGGTCGTGCATCTGCGAACCTTGGTTCTGGCGCGCCTCTGCTTCAATCAGTGAGGAACTACGTTGGCGAAGCCCTCAACTATGCTCCCGTCGGACATTCATCAATGGTGGGATATGCAGGATCGCATCCTGGTGCTCCTCCCTTCGGTGGTGAGTGAGGATAACTAAAATGCATAAATCATGTCACTGACAAGATCGCCATAGTCGCGCCTCGATTTTCGTTCCCATCTCAAGAGTCCACGGGTGCCCAACCTGGAGAGCACACATCCGGCGCCGGTGCTTTGCCTGGACCTTCCACAGAGACAGGCGTCGCGATTCTGCCTGACGAAAAGTGTAAGTTTAGCATCAAACCGACAAAGTGCTCAAGCTGATTGTGATTTGCAGTGCCACAACGAAAACTGCCGTCGGAGGAGAATCAAGGTGTACTCCCTGGAGAGACTTCCGGAGGAGTCGGTGCTCTTCTTGGCAAACATGGAGAGACCGGTGATGCTGTTTCTCCCAACGAGAGTGGTGAGTTTCCATCTGTCATGCCCCATTGACAATCGCTGATGGTTATATAGCGTCCAATGCGTACAATGAACTCAACCCTGCTTCGGGCAGTGCTGGACCTTCTGGCTCTCGCGGTATCGCTTCTCATGGTGAAACGACTACCACTGCTGCACCCGTTATCCACCATACTTCGGGTCTCACCACCGCGGAAGTCCCTCACATCAGAGAGCAGGCTGCAACTCCTCTCAATGAAGAGGCACCCAATTTGGCCGACGAGCACGCAGGGTTGAGCACTGCTGCTGCTCCTGATAAGAGGGATGAAGTATTGATCACCCCATCCGCTGAGCAACACACCGCTCCTCCTTCATCAGTGAACGAGACGACCACGCCAGCCACTTCATCTTACGCTCAAGAGTCTGCCCCTGGCAGCTCGTCCTTCAACACCCAGGAGACACCTATTTCCACCTCCTCGTTCGCGACTCGATCCGAAGAAAGGTCTGACGGGGCTGGTTTCGCTCATCCTGTCAGCGGCGGTCAAGAGTCATCGTCGTCCACCGTGCCAGTCCATGCTGAGGAGAAGCCCCTTGCTTCTACCACCAGCCCCACCAAGTCTCTCAGCACTGGTTATGGTGGTCTCGCTCCTGCTCTTCCTGCTACCGTCCTCGGCCTTGGCGCTGCAAAGGGTGCTACAGATCTCGAAACCGCTCCTGTCGCCTCAGACACGGTCCGGGAGTCTGCTCCAGTAACCTCGACCCCTGCCTCCGATGTTGCGCCCGTTACATCTACTGCCGCTGCCGAGTATGAGCCCTCACCTCTCGCTACGGTTTCCGAGACAGGCCCTTCGAATTCAGTCAGCAGCTCGCAACCCTCCTCGACTTTGTCGCCCAGTTCCGCCGTCCCCGACACCCGTCACGCCAATGACCGCACAACTTCCACTGCGTCAGTCACCGCGATTCGTCACGGACATGAAGGCACAGGCCTCCGCGGCTCACCTCTTGTCCAAGATTCGAACGTCTCCACATCGAGTGCGTCGGAGGACGGTCCTGGTCAAAGGTCCACTACGCCTGGAACTGGGCCAAACCATACCACGTCGTTGGCCCCTGGAAACGAATATGAAGGTATCGGCCACCCAGCCACTCGAGCAGTGGAAGGTGCCACCCGAGAACCTGCAACCTACCCCACTCCCGAGCACGCGCAGCACACCGGTACTGCTCACACTCATACTGAAAGCCACACCGACAAGCACACCACCTCCGCAGACGGCCATCACCACGGCGTCCTCGCTGACGAACGTGCACGAGCGGACGATCTTCGACACGAGCACCCACACCCTATTCACAACGCGGACGGTGGTGACGCGATCTTGACGAACAGGGCTCATCCTGGTCTCGATGATAAGCTTGCTCACAACACCCACGACGAGAAGCACACACCCGTGCATGACCACCTGCAAGACCCCGCTCCTCATCACAGCGCGTCAGGCTCATCTACTCCTCACGGTCTTCTCGCTACTGAACGGGCAAGAGCTGACGAACTTCGACACGAGACCCCTCATCCTATTCACACGACAGACGGCAGTGACGCGATCTTGACCAACAAATCCCATCCTGGACTTGACTCTCAACTCGCCCATAACACGCACGATGAGAAGCACACTCCCTTGCATGACCACTTGCAAGACCCTGCTCCTCACCACAGCACCACTTCATCTGCCCCTCACGGTGTTCTCGCAACCGAGAGAGCGAGAGCTGACGATCTTCGACACGAGACCCCGCATCCGATCCACACAGCCGACGGCAGTGACGCGATCTTGACCAACAAGCCTCATCCCGGACTTGACCCGCAACTTGCTCATAACACGCACGATGAGAAGCACACGCCCTTGCACGACCACTTGCAAGATCCTGCTCCTCACCACAGCGCGACATCGTCTACGCCTTCAACCCCTTCGAAAGCGGCTACCCCAACTACCCCTACTAAGTCGTCGGTTGTGAACAACGGTCGATCGCCAGCTGTTGGCTCGAGCACTCCTACCACCCCCAAGAGTGCATTGGATAGCGGCCATCGACGCACCGAGTCCGGCGCGAGTAGTGAAAAGAAAAAGAAGACAGGGTTCATGAGTAAGCTCAAGGAGAAGTTGCGCAACTAGGCGTGTCATACCAAGAAGGCCGAGGTGTTAGTATGAGAAATCAGGGTTTGGTTCAGTGAGGAGTCCATGTAAGGTGGAAGGAACGAGCAGGTTCGAATGAGTACTGTATTGCCCTAGTTGAATATATCGTATCAATAATGTAGCTAGCGAACAAATACCATGACTGGAGATTGAATGAATCTGAATGAACTGAATGTATCGTTTGCAGGACATCCGGTCAATTCCGGCGCCGACGCCGGCGCGACTGACGCGAGGTGGATGTCGTCTATTCATGAACGTCGTTACAGCTCACTGTACACTCGCGGTCGATGAGAACCATTCTATGTGTAACACATATTACTACAGCTGCCTCCCACTACCGCAACGGATAGGACAGCTGTTACAACTCAGACAGAATGTCTTCCTCGCCGCCACCCCATCTCATTCGCGCGTTACCTGACTCATCTGCTCCCAATGCCCCGTCTCATTTGATCTACTCCCTCATCACCTCACTCACTTATGTTCTCTATCTATCCATTCTCCCAATCTACATCCCTTGCCTCATTCTTATTCACTTCAGTACGTCCCGCCCATTCCCCACTTGGTCATTGGACCAACGAATATCGACGCGACTGAACAAATTGAGGACCAACCTATTTGCGTATTGGATCCCTCCAAACCCGTATGATGACTGGAGTATCGCTCCTCCCGGAGAAGCGTATCGCGAAGCTTCCGAACGAGGGGAGGTGGAGCTGGAAGTTGTGGATTTAGAGCCGGTCGGGGAGGAATGGAAGAAGGGAATTGCGAAGGTGGAAGGGGTGAAAGGGGTGACCAGACCTGGGTTTTGGACAAGACCGAAAGGCTGGGACGATAAGAAAGTGAAAGGGGAAGACAAGGTCATATTGCATATCCATGGAGGGTGAGTACCGTAACATCACAACAAAACATAGCTGGAGCGAGATGTAAACGTGGGCATGCAGCCTCATTTCCCGAGTGAACGGTTTGGCATTGGGTTGGATGGGACTGGCAATATGTTGATCGACTTGATGGTGGTGAACGTATATCACGTATACAGACGCTGACATTCTTACACATCCTTGTGCAGATCGTATATTCGTGGACACCCATTATGGACAACATTTGCAATGGACATTGCGAAATTGACGGGGTTGAGATGTTTAAGTGAGTTACCTACCCGGATTGCAGGAGGAAGGTCGAGACGTCGAGTTTTCCGTAACGATCTTTCACTAATAACCCCCGTTTATTCACAGCTGTCAACTATCGGAAGACACTTTCCGCTACCACCGCCTTCCCTGCTCCTCTCCTCGATGTGCTCTCCGCATACACGTACCTCACACGCACACTCTCCATCCCATCATCTGGTATTATACTCCTTGGTGAATCTGCAGGTGCCCATCTCGCATTGTGCCTCTCACAATACGTCCATTTTCTTGGACTACCTCAACCTGGATACATGGCACTTTCGTCCCCATGGTGCGATTTCACATTATCTTTCCCATCGTATCGAACAAATGCGGACTTTGATCAACTTACTCCACTGAGATTGCGAAAAGCGGTACGTTCAGCTACGAGGTGGTATAAACCCTCTGCGGTGGAAAGTTGGTGGTTCAGTCCTGCGAGAGTAAAAGAGCCGACAGAACATTGGGAGTATCTGAAAGATGAAGGTGTGAAAGTGTATATGCAATATGGAGGAAGGGAATTGATGAGGGATGAGATCGTGACATTGGGACGAGGGATGAAGACTGCTGGAGTGGATGTGTCTGTCAGAGAGGTGAGTGAAGGACTACAAGTCAGCTTTTGGAGTCCAAGCGATGAGGTCGGCCCAGCTGATCTGTATTTCGGTGGGGTGTCAGCACGTCGACGGACTACATACGGGTGGATTGAGTGACCCCATTGCGAAAAAGGCGTTTCAGAAAGATTTGCTAGAAATGTTACGCCGTTGATATAGCTCGCGGTATATAGTATGAGATATATGGTATAACATATGGTCGCTGGTCGTTACTGTTGAGCAACAGCTACGACATCGTTCATACGCTTAAGCGTGACTAATTCGGTCAATGGTTCAGACCTCACAGCTGCAGCATAAGCAGTAGCGACTGTCAGGCTCAGGGAAACCGTCGCAGTGCTCCTGCTTGCCCCACATACTGCACCAAGTCTGCAGAAATGGGGGTGCCGAAACGTATAGTCCGTTATTATGTGTCAAGAGCAACAGCCGCCGGCAATCGGACCGACCTTTCGAATCGTTATACTATGTATGACTATGGCCCACCTTGCCCCTCGTCACTCAAGCATAAAAATACGGTGGCTTTGTACTTTACTTACGGCCGAACATATTTCTTCCGCTCCGTGGGGATTGATCCTGCAGGGTTTTGTTTGAAGCCGGCGGTCGGGGGGTGTGAAAGTACGCTAAAAATACGTTCATCATTACTCGCATACCTGAATGAAAGTCGGATCAGTCCGGGTGTGAGAAAATTGGGACATGAGATGCTTGTTTTTAGGCGTAAGAACGAAGAACACAAAGTGTAACGTTAAGCGATCGGATGCTCCTGCTGTGCACTACGTGTATGCTCAAAGTACCTTGCTAGGTGGGCAGGAGGTTCAGGAGAGGAACAATGACCAATCCTTCGTCACTGCGACTTCGACCTCCCTGTCACAAGCGAGCCCACATTGAATTTGGGGTGGGGGTTGGGGCATGCGTGTGGTGCCATGATGGAGCAGTGAGGGGGTCTTCTGGACAAGTCCGAAAGATGTGTGGGGCATGTGAAAGGATTCCCGACCAAACATGAAAACCATCAGGAAAGAATCGGACCCATAATACAAGGTATAAAAATGTACCCATTCAAAGTGAAATTGCCCCCCCCGCCCCCCTTTCCTCCTCTTTTCGTACTGAATCATACTAAATGTCTGAAATACAACCCAAACCTCGTGATAGTGTGGACGAGTTCCACAAACCGGCTGATCACGGTGAAGATGGAACAGCACCAAAAGATCCTCGACGGGTCGCTATTGAGAAACGTCTCGTGAAGAAACTGGACTTGCGATGCTCGTTATTCGTGCTTCTCTATATCTTGAGTGAGTTCACTAATCTCCTCTATCTGTACGATCACAGTAGATGCTGATATTGATCGCGATACAGACTATTTGGACAGGAACAATATCTCCGCCGCCAGATTGAAGGGTAAGTCGAGCAAATGCCATCTTACTCGTCCAATAAATGGCAACTAACGCTTTGGTCGCAGGTCTACAAGCCGACCTGAACCTTACCGATACTCAATACTCGACATGTCTCTCTATCCTCTATGTCGGATATATCCTCATGCAAATCCCTTCCAACATGCTCATGAACAGGATCTCGAGACCTAGCTGGTTTATCGGTGCAGCGGTGAGTGGCACTGGCACCTTCATTTATTCCTGCTTTCAAAGTCACGACCCAGTGTATGTTTCTGTGCTGATATGGCTTTCTTGTCACTTCCAAGATGCTCATTTGGGGTATGATCTCTACATGCTCGGGTGTAACAACTTCCTTCGGAGGAATGGTCGCTACTCGATTCATGCTGGGTTTTGTCGAGGCAGTCTTCCTTCCTGGAGCGCTCTTGATTCTCTCCAAGGTGGGCAGATACACCTAATATGTGAGATTGGAGCTGTGTGCTAATGGCATTCATGCAGTGGTACACCCGTCGAGAACTTACGCTCCGAAATGCGATCTTGTTCGGAGGTAACCTCATTTCCAACGCTTTTGCCTCGCTTGTCGGAGCCGGTGTATTGAGTAACATGAACGGAACTCTGGGTCATGCCGCTTGGAGATGGATGTTTTTCAGTGAGCCACCGTGGAGACTGTTCCTTGAGTGCTTTCACTGACACGAGTGTTATTCTGCGTCACAGTCGAAGGCGCTGCTACTATGCTTGCTGCCGTGCTAGCCGTTTTCATCCTCCCCGATCTCCCTACCAACACTCGAGGTTTCACCGAAGAAGAACGTGAAGTCGCGCAACTCCGTCTCCTCGAAGATGTCGGTGAAGCAGATGAAGATTCTGCTTCGGACGGCCTCTTTACGGGTCTGATCATGGCAGTCAAGGATGTCAAGATTTATCTCATGATGATCACACTTACGGCTTATACCGTTGGATTGTCTTTCAACGCTTTCTTCCCCACCTTGACGGGGACACTTGGATTCAGCTATGTTCCAACATTGCTCATGTCCGCTCCTCCATGGGTTTTCGCCGTCATCGTCTCGATGATCAATGCTTGGCATGCCGACAGAACTCAAGAGAAAGTGAGTTCTTTCAAAGAAGATGATCTATGTGTATGGTCTCAAAGGCTGATGCAATTCCTCTTGTAGTTCTGGCATATCGTCGTTCCCATCCTGTTTGGTATCGTCGGTTTCGTCATTAGCATGGCTACTCTCAACCATGCCGGTCGATACGTCGCTCTCTTCCTCCAAGCCCAGTCATACGCCGGATTCATCGTCTTCTTCTCCTGGATTTCCAGCTCTTTCCCACGACCACCAGCCAAACGTGCCGTCGCACTGGCAATGATCAACGCCTTCTCCCAACTCGGTAACATTGCAGGTTCTTACGTGTGGAATCTCAAGGAGAACGGATATCGTAAATCGTACGGTATCGTACTTGCAATGTTCGGAATCACCATCGTAGGATGTTTCATCTTCCGAATGATCTTGATCAACTTGAATAAGAAGTTGGATGAAGGAGAAGCGGCTTGGGAGACAAAGCAGGATGTGACGGATAAAGGTCAGAAGCTGGAACATTTCGAAAGACAGGACGAAGCGTTGAACATGAGAAAGGGTTTCAGATATCTGATCTAAGTATCCTCACCGTGTAGACTTGGTCATAATGCATTATATGCAGTCTGGAGACAACACATACAGCCTACGTCGCAGTCTTGATATTTCGCCGCGCACGGTCCGTTTTTGCCACTCAACAAGCAAGAGGTCCGAGCGCGACTGTCTTTTGATGAACATTACCTCCGGGTTGTGTGTGGATCCGCGTCATCTTTCAATTCATCTTCCTTCTCTGTCCTTTCTCGTTTCCTCAATACACACTATCGCCCCGATGAATCGAAGATCTGGCACAAAAGCTAGAATAAACATGTCCAAAAAGCTCTCCATCGACCTCCACGGTGAGCATCACCATACTTATTCTTACCACTGGCTGCTGGGCCTAACACTGACACCTTACTTTCTCAGCGGCGGTGGAAGACCTCAAAGCAGAACTTCCCTCCCTTCGCTCTTTGACCAGTATCACCAAAACAAAGAAAGATGAGTTGACCAAACTCTTCGATGTCATCCAAGATGGTGTCACAGAACACGTCAACACGAGAAGGAGGGGAAAGAAGAAGCATGTTACAAGTGGTCAAGGAGGCAAGGAAGGTCATCAAATCACCGCAGAGTGGCTCGATGAGTCTGGTAAGTAAGAAAACCATCTTTTGGAAGAGCCAATAGGGTGATGGCGTCCGACGCACTGTAGGGGTGAAGATATGGAATCATGCAACTCAAGCTAGTCAACCTTTCTCTTCATCAAGACAGAAGAACAAGGATGAACTTACAGTCCTCGCATTTTGTGAGTCCGCTGTTGACGTTGGCAATGGAAGGCAACGCTGATACTGACTAAACAGTGAGACTGACTGCATTTCGACTGATCGATGCGAGCTCGGATCCTCACGCTTGTGAGACAGGTGTGCCGCAGATCTAGTTTCGTTCGGCTACAATCTCGTCGTGTGATGGAGCTGACTTGGCATCATAGATCTCGCACGTCTTTTAGGGATCAGAGCGAAGACTATCCAATCTCTCCTTGGTAACCATCCCTATTCCGACTTCTGCTACTGGTTCTGTAGTACAAGCGCTGAATCCGGTATTTCTCGAGTAGAAGCCAATCAATTTGTCCTGGCCGGAGAGCTTGAGACCGGCGGTGCTGAAGTGAGTCGACCACTCTATCCCATTCTGGCCAGCTCTGACTTTGACTAGGATGCCCAAACCTTGACATCGAAAGTCGAACGTTGGGATTCGGCGGAGAGATCCGAGGTCGGATCTGCTCTGATCGCTTTCTGGCTGGCAAGGGTTGATACGGTGAGTTGGGGATGGTCGTAATCGATGAGTTGTCAGCTGATTGGTCCTCTCAGGCGGCTTATTCGGATAACGACACCCTGGCACTCAATCATATGGATGAAACCCTTCGTATGTGTGCTAATATCTTCCTACCGGTGATGGCACTGATACCGCGGCTGTGTACCTGTTAGAGCTTATGGGTACTGTCCAGCTTGGACACAACGAGGTATGTCAGACCAGGTCTTCCGGGAGGTCATAGTATTGACTCCTCATGCGGGCCACAGTATCGACTTCTGGCTTCAAAATGCTGGGCGATGGGGCAGAAATGGATGGCAGAGTCTCGAAAGGACGATCAAGGCGTCCACGCCGCCATTGAATGGCTAGATCTCGGTCTCAAGATCGTTGAAAACGTCGCCAACAGAGGTGTTGCTATTCCGGATTGGCATCTTTTCCGAGTGAGTGAATGATCATTTATCAGATTACAACCAACTCATTCTACTTCTAGACCAGCATGCTGTATAAAATCGGTGAGCTATTTGTTTGACACTCGTTACGATTGGCGACTGAACAGTCCGACTGATCAGCCTCGGCCTACGCCAAGAACGCTGCCCGCGATCCGTCAGCTGCCGCTTCTGGAGCTGCTGCGCTTGACCGCCTCGTGGAGACCACGGACCCCAAGGTGAGCTAACCCGTTCTCGAATCGTGCCACAGCAATACAATACTTACAGTAGCCAAAGAACCTTGCAGTGACCCATCGAGCTTACATTTTACGACTGCACTTGATCAGGACCTCGAACGCTTCAGAGTCGGAAGTGCGTCAAGGTATGCTGTGAAGCGGTGCTCAACTGCGTTTCAAAGCTGATGGGTCCACAGCGGTGGAAGCGTTGATTCGAAACATACCCTGGGTTGAGGAAACAGTTATCGAGTGAGAAAGGCGGGTCCTCTTCAGACACGCAGCGCAATCCGACTGACATTGCATACAGATCTATCTGTCAATTCCAGACCTTGATTGTCCAATAGTGAGTGGTCATCTTTTGTTGCGCATTCCTTCCGCTAATAGCACAGCAGCCCCGACACCGCAATCTTTGCAATGCAGACAATGTTGGACTGTGCACTTGCGGCTCCTCAAGCATTGTCCCTGATCCCTCGTATACTATACGAAGGACTGCTTTTAATCCGAAATGCTCCAGCCGCCCAGCGGCGAACAGCTATAAGAAACTCCAATGCCTTTCTTGAAGGTAAGTCTACACGTTGTTCAGCAGCTGACCCAGATAGCGACGGCGAACCAAAATCGTTATCAAATCGACGACAAGGCTTATGTCATTGCATGTCAAAGTGTAAGCTGCATCGAGCTTGCGGGCTGGTTGATGAGCTAAGTTCCCACATCAACAGTTGTTGTGGAATTCAGGGGGGAAGTCCGAGAAGGACAACAACATGGGAGAAGCTGCCCAGTGGTGTATGTCTCCATATAATAACCTTTTCTGCCAGCTAACCCTGTGTCGGTACAGACGAATTGGCAGCTCATAGGGTCTTTGGCATCCTCGGAGAGGGAAACCTTGCTAGTTGCCGAAGGTTGGTTCTACAAGAATGCTACCAAGCTCACGTATTCCACAGGAAAGCGGCGATGTGCTACATTCGATCAGGTTCCTTCAAGGTGGCCACAGAGCTGATTAGACTTTGCCCCACGGAAGAAGCGTCCACTCAATACCTTAGATTCTACTTGGCAGTGAAACAGGGTAAGTGAACCCCGACGTGTTGAAGCTCTATTCATACCTGATTTTCTCTTGCCAGGTCATGATCAAGCAGCGATAGAAGCGACAACAGCCATCGCATCCTGCCCAGATCTGGATAGCAAGCAACTTGTCCTGATGAAGTGGGCAATCCTCTTTCTAGTGCGGGGGAGAGTGCTCGTTGATCGTTGCTCCTTTGTTCAGCACACTCGCGAGCGGAGCGAAGTCGTCGTCTGTCTATTATAAGGCCATGCAAACTTTACTTGCTGTTCTTAAAAGAGCAGACATGCAAGGAGACTTTGGCAAGCAAGCCCTTTCAGTTATCAGGTAAGTGGAACGTACCGGGTCAAGCTGACGGCAGATGCCTTGTACGCCTCACCTTACAGGAAATGTCGGGAAGTGACTCTAGGTATATGGCAATATTCAAGTGGTCAGGCATTTGAGCTCACACATCACGCAGGGATGATTTGGCAGACAAGTTGGTAGGATATCTGCAATCCGGTGCGTCGGAAGTTCGCCACTAGCCTCGCGAGGCGCTAATTGGTGGATCTCAGCGATAGAGCTCTTATCCCAAAATGCCTCGCAAGGGCCGCAACAAGCGAAAGAGGTGGCTTGGTTATATAAGACAGGCAAGTTGCAGGAACGGAGCAATTCAGTGCACACTGCTCAACTACCATGCCTCAGCTTACAACGCCGCCGTCCGAGGCCTGAATTATCTCGCGACAAAGATCCTGTCAGATCTCTTCTACGCCACAGTCCAGGTGAGTCATTCATGCAGTCCGGCAAGATTCGCTGACTGACTCCTGGGAACCTCAGCTCATGCGTCTTTACGATGACTATGCCTTCGAAAGAGATGCGGATTTCGCCTTCATACGAACGTCAGCTATGTTTGGCACTATATGTGGAAAAAGTGAGACAGACCTTGACTTCCTATTCGGTATGTCACTGATCAGGCCGCAGTGTTCGAGCTCCGGGACCTGAAGAATTCAAAAGACAAGGTAAGCGCTTACCCACAGCGTATGTACCTGATCACTTTCACAGTCTCGACTGTCCCAAAGCCTGTTGGATTCCATCCACGATTGCCGGGTGGCACTCTCTGATATCCGAGCGGACCACCCTCGTCTCGCAACAACATCTTCCATGGCCGCCATCGTCGACATATGTGAAGTAGAGATCTTGTGTGAGCAAGGCAGTTGGGGCAATCTCAATACTACAGTGCAGGTGAGAGATCGCCGACCTCGGGTATACGGCTCAGAACTGAGAATTCGTCAGGAATGCATGCGAGAATCGAGCTCATCTGGTCCCAGCTCAGCAATGGGCACCGCGGAGGCGATCCTGAATGTCTGCGTGAGTTTTCCAACAGCACATCAGAAGGATTATTGACTTTGTTCTAGTACGGTTACGAGGGGTGTCCAACGCAGAGTATGTCTCTAGAAGACCTAAGTGATCGTACTAAAGAGTCCAGCAGTCATCTTTGATATCCTTGCCTACCTTGTGACGAGCTCTCACACAACGACATCCGCCGAGATCGTTCAATATTCTCGCTGGATCAGATCGATCATTCGATTGTTATTTGAGCAAAGCACGGCAGTCAGCGATGAACAAGCCTTGCGATTCGCTTTGGAAGCTTACAATGTCATTCGAACTTCGACAGTACGAGCGGTAGGTCTGTAATCTGTAAATGTGGGAGAACCTGAGCTGACACGACGCTCTCAGGCCTATCCCCAGGAAGAAATATACTGGCTGTACACCAACCTGTATAACCATGGTATCAACTTCAATGGGTAAGTGCTCCTGGCACGACTAGGAGTCTCGCGCAGGCTGCTCAATCTGCTCGCCTCCAGGCCTCACCAACAGCATTTTTGCGGACTTGCGATCGATATTGCGTCGACCATTCCGGGCAACGGTGACGTGGACCACGTAAGCACCTCATCGTTGTATTTAATTCCAACAGCTGCTGACGCGTTGTTGTCAATCCTCCCGCAGATGCGCCAGATTTACGAGTGAGACAAATTCGTATGTTCGCGCTGGCGTTACTGACACAATTCCTAACAGACAGTCGGTCCCACAAGACCCTCGGAGGGTGCCCTACTGAGAGATTTCGCCGATCGACGACGATCACAAGTCGATCGTCAATAATGTGCCATGATTCCATTCTCATACACGTCTAGTCTGTCACATACATGTATCTCGTTACCTGTCCATCAGATCTACAAAAATCAAAATCATGATTTGCTTGCACTAGCTATCATAACAGCTCATCTTTATCTTCTGTGGTGTCCGTCCCTGTCACGTTCACACTGCCACTTCTGCCACTTTCTCAGTCACCGCATTTTGCTCTGCTCTTCTCTTCTTCCTCCGCAAATACATCTTCCGTCCAAAAAACCCTCCTAAGCCAAGAGCCAAAACAATGACAATGACAATGACTGCACGCAAACCAAGGCATCAGGTCACAATTCAATTAGCTGCAACCTGGAGTGTGAATTAATTGTGGTTATGACGGCAGACTCACCTCCCCATTCCCAGTTTGGCACTGTTTGTCCCTTACTATCAACGGGGTTGACCCATGAGCTTGCTGTACTTGAAGCAGAAGGATCAGAGAGAGTGGTAAATGCCCCAATGGGACTGGACATGGAAGTGGTCATCTTCACCACGGTGGGACTTGACATCTTACAAGGTCAACTGCACTGTGTATATCACACAGTATTATCACTCACAGTAAGAACAATCTTGATGGCTTATCCCTTGTGGTACTTGGTACTCAAGTCTGCTGCTTTTGGTGCTGACAAGTTGGTGGATATGGTCACTGAGGCGTGAGATGCACCTTACTTAATTGGGTGTGAAAGACAAACAACTGAGGTTGATCATTGCGACCCAATCAGGCAGATCACAGAAAATTCAAAGGGGATGAGGAATGAAGGCTAAACAAGATCATCAAAGGAGTGAGTTACATCCTTTGTGTCATATTACATAATCTCAAAGGTTGTATTTTCAGATGAAATAACATGACACACCAGTTGCACAAACTCCGGAAGAAGGGAAGGCACACATTTGTGATCTGTGACATGGTCAATGACTCGTTGTGATGCCTTAGTAAACCACAGCTGCTGGGTCAGCCTCATTTTACCCTTGTACAGGTGACATTGCATACACAGCATTTAAGCCTTTGAAGATGTCTGATAAGATTGTGATTGCATGCCTCAAGTATTTATTGTACACAGCCTCATGAGACTGGACACAGTTTACAATTATATATAGTGATCATGACTATGCCACCTGTGTCACCTTTCCCCTTTCTCACAGTCTAAACAATGGTACACTTTGACCCTAACACATCCCAATTTCTCACTTGATTCTGTCCAACTTTCTCCAATGTGAAATTTTTGATGACATGATCTGCATCTTTTAGAAGAGCGGAGGAAAGTTAGCCGACCATGGGATTGGAGGATGGCAAGTACCAGCCCAAGGACAATGATGAGTGCTGTAATGGCAACAATGATCCCTGCAAGCAAGGTGGACCATTCAGATCAAGTCAGCTATGATTTACTTTGGGATGGTGATGCTCATATCATAGCACACTTGTAGGTGTTTGAAGAGCTGAAGCTGAGTGGTGCAAGTGTGAAAAATGGCACTTACACACCCACTTAGTGCCAAATGAGTCGGCAGAAAAGCTATCATTTCCAGTCTGTGTTTGGTTTGTGTCAGACATGATCATGGGTCGTTCTTCAGGTGGTCTGGATCTTGCCTATGTTTACTTGCAACGGCTTGTCAATATACCAAGATGAGCAATGACATGTATGATGACAAACTTCACTGTGAGTTTCCAACCGCCCAAGTTGGTCATGAAAGGTAGGATATGGTCAAAGGAGCAAATGGAGAAAAAGCAGAAGGGAAGAACTTGTGAAACAATCATTGCTTTGCTCCTCAGAGACTGGCACATCCTCAACCTGTTGATCACTGCAATTCAAGAATTTGCTTGCAAATCATCAATCGACACTGAACTAGGCATTTGTACCTGCAATGCATGGATCACCCTGAGCACAAGGAACAAGAGTATGTAGAAGGCTCGTTCGATAACACATCAAAGCTTGGCCCTTGGATTCTCATTGCCATGTTGAACCTTCAAGGGATGTATTACCTTGGTGAGGAGGAAGACTTCTATTTTGTCATCGAAACCTAGAAAGGAAGCAAAAGGCTGAAACAAAGCTGAAACAACTGTACCCATTGCTGTAGCCTTGATGCCTTCTGCAATGTCATTTGATGTCATTGAAGGAGACATGCATTGTTGTTGTGACATCATGAGAGGTCCACTTCTGTTTCACAGCATTTGCCACTGACATCATTCAGGCTGCATGCAGATAATTCAAACATACAGGCAGGGTCAGGGGGACCCCTGAACACCTATTTAAGAAGGCATTTCAGCTGAACAGACTTGGTCATTTTGCAGTCCTTCTCATACCTGTTTTTCTCACATCTTACACACACCCACACATACACTCACACACCCACACACCCACACACCCACACACCCACACACCCACACACCCACACACCCACACACCCACACACCCACACACCCACACACCCACACACCCACACACCCACACACCCACACACCCACAACACAACAATGTATTCATACAATACTTCTCAGCCTGGTTCAGCAGCAGGGGGTAATGATGCCTATCAAACATCATATGACAGTGTAAGTGCATGCTCATGGTAATTCTTCCTTGAACAAACCAGTTCATCATGACAAAGACATGCTGAGATGACATGGCACATATGTTTAGCCCCCGTACAATGCTCCAGCCCAGTTTCCTGGAGTCTACCCACACCAAGGCAGCTATGGCACCTACCAGCCAGGCACCTATCAGCCACAGCAGTCTGCACCCCCGACGGTTAGTTTATCTCCGTGATGCTCCTCCAGCAGGCTCCGCATCTGTGTAGGATATAGCCATACTGACATTTTGCTTGACCTATGTGTATGGTCTTCTACAGGCAATCCAACAACCATTTGGGTATCATCCCCAATATGGGGGCAACCAGAGCACTGGCACACAGCAGTCTGCATATGCACAGGTTGGTCCCTTTCCTATTCATCTTGCCCAAGCACTGTGAGACATCCCCATCTTGTGACCAAGACGGTGTAGCCTTAACCTTGACCAATTTGTGTCTTGTCTTTATGGCTCACCTGAGTTCTGTCTGTGTGTCATGACGGTCACTGCCACATACATCACGTGACCTACAAGATCCCTACGCACTCTCCGCACTACTCGCTATTCTCGTCGAACTCGTAGAACTTCATTCAACGAACCCATCTCTTATTCGGTCTAATTCGACAAACTCGCCGAGTTGTAGAATATCGCTCAACGTAGATGGACGGATGGATGGATGGATATATAGGAGAATGGCTATTCTCATCTTTTGTACTCTTTTCCTTAGTGATTTCCCGATTGAAAGTCATACACCGTACCTTCGCTATCGCTCTTGACGATATCACTTAGCCTTCAGTCAGTCCAAGGCCACAACGCTCATCCTGAGGTTGTTCTCTTCGGATTCTCGTCGTTCTCGTCATTCTCGCTGAGTATCTCGTCCATCTCGTCATTATAGTTGACGCCTTTGGCGAATATCACTCAACCTTGTCTCCGCGGTGTGATAGGGCTTCATTGACTGAAGCCTCTGTTGATCATCGTGACACTGTGCAGCATACGACTGCTCCTTGTCCTCAGCAATTGCATTCATTGGATGACCAATTGGCTATGGTAAAAGCTGCAGGGATTGAACTGAAGATAGCGAAGAGAAGCGATGACACAGAGAGCAAGCACAAGAGGGAAACGGGTGTGTAATTTTCATCATTCTTTCATTCGTCCATTCCACCTGGATTGTAAGTGGGAGCAAAACTGCTAAAGCAATTACTTTTGATTCACAGCTACCGAGACCCAAAACAGACACAGAAAGAGGCAATCATACAAAGGAGCAGTGAGTTGCTGTCTCTAGCCGGGTCTGGACCTCAAATTTAGCCTGTATTTGTTGGTCTGATGGTTTGTGAATGTCTTACTGAGAGCATATCCTGCCTGACAGCCCGAAAGCACTTTGCCAGAAGACATTGCTTACAGACTCCGAGGAAAGCTGTCCCACAGAAGACAAAATGAAATGAGAGATGCACACAGAGCAAAGGAGGGGAACGAGTTAGATGAAGCAGAAGAAGCTTCTGGGCATGCTGCAGCTTCCGGCAAAAGTTTTTCAGCAACTGCTATTGCCAGCCAAGGTTCACAGTTCACCACAGGCACACACCAAATCTGGCCTGCCAGCAGCATGCCTGACACCATGAGTGGATTTGGAACATCTGGACCAAGTTCTGAGCAGGATCCATTCCAGCGATATGGGTATGGGTCGATGGCAGGCACAAACCAAGCACCCACTCAAGGAAGTCAAAACAGCTCAGGGGGTGATTTGAGGAATAGACACTGGGAGACTGTGTTGTGATGATGGTATGGAATGATGTCACAGAGGAGGTCA
The DNA here is from genome assembly GCF_008629635.2 of Kwoniella shandongensis. Classification (NCBI taxonomy): domain Eukaryota; kingdom Fungi; phylum Basidiomycota; class Tremellomycetes; order Tremellales; family Cryptococcaceae; genus Kwoniella; species Kwoniella shandongensis. Next base: position 211,665 of record NC_089293.1, read on the forward strand.
GCTTGTTGAGAAGCTTTCCATCTTGTTTGTCGACAACTGTGCCATTATGGAATCTGTGTCGTTGATTGTTCTGTAGATGCACTTGCGTTCCTATTGCAAAGCTCATATTTGTGTTAGTGATCTCAATGCAACCAAGTTTAGGACACTCGAAACCAAGTTGCTATGTGGGGTGTTATACAAGCTTGGTCAGATCACTTGCCTGTTCATAGCACAGTGTGCGTTTTTATGTGTTTGTATACTGAAGTTTGAGCTGAAAGTAAGCTAATGCTGCAGCTTGGTGCCCCTATATAAACATGTCTGCCACAGCACTCATGACCTATCACTCTATCTACCTGCCAATACCCAACCATGACCGTCACTACGACACATATCATTCAACTCCCCCTCTCTTCACTTCAACATTTAGTGATCATGTTTGGAGGTGTGTTGTAAAGTGGCAAAGTGGAATCAGATTACATAGCATATTGGCAGTCTCATTGACTGACACTCGTTATGTTACACTACATTACTCTTCATATTCCTCCTGCCATTTGCACAATCCTCATGCAAATACACCCTCCTCTTCACACAACTCCCCTTTCTCTGCTCTACATACTGTTTCTCATCTATCTCCTCCTTAGTAATTCGTTCATGACATTGTTTGTGGACGCAGTATGGCGGGAAGATCCGTTTGTAAGAGAAATATCCTCGTCGATTTAGGTAGAGAGCAAGGAGGAAGAACGACATCAGACCAAGAATGATGATTCCAATGACGACATCTATGCATCAGATGTGCAAGGTCAGGTATGACGCAAGCTGAGACAGAGGAATAGGGCGATACTTACATACACCATAGTGAGTTGATGAGGAGACCGAAGAGGAAGACTCAGACATATCGAGTGGCTTTTGTATCAACGGTACAAATTTGCGGCTTGCACCTGTCTTAGATGATAGTTACAAATGACTTACGGACACTCCGCCTTTATACTGCTCAACTATGTCAACTTGTTCCTACTAGACACATGGGTGTGGTGTCAAAGGAATAATATGAAAGGACCAGTAGTCCACACAGGGGAGGTGAAGACAATGGAATGTTACATTGTGCTGCGTTGTACTACGCCAGCCTGAGTCAACCAGTCACAATTGACTGCGTCTCTACTGGCTGATTTAGGGGGTGAAAGGTGTCGCAACTGTCCCTTGATCACAACTCAGGCTCTGGACGCAGCGGTCCTGGCGGCCGATGCGACCGTATACATCACATAGTAGCACTTTTGCAACAAACAAAAAGAAGGCGTGGACCACAGGCATTTTGTGGATTGGGGCGATGGTCACACCACAAGAGTAAAATGGGATGGACCATTGCGTTGGGCGATGACTATGCTCGTCAAAAGGACAGAATGATTGCTAGTTCTGCATGAATCCCGTCAACACTGTGTTACTCATGTTGTAACAACAATTGTGTCTATCAATTTACGCCATACTCTTCTGCTTCTGCCCCAAGGGAGCTTGACAGTTCACGTCCCCCTCCTCATGCCTCCATTTCGTCCTCCCTAATAAACTCCCAGGCGGGATCCTCACTTTGTTTTCATTCTTTGCCAAAACACCAGTACATCGGTCACATGTCCTTGGAATGAAGAAGAGGAGGAAAGGGTAGCGATAATAGATGAATCCGGTGATGAGGGCAAGTAGAGCAAGGAAGCAGAGGACTGCATTTCAATGCAAATCAACGTCAGACTTCTCTGCTACTTTGTGGATGGGAGGATGAAACACTCACATATCAGCATTGTAGGAGTCTGAGTGATACAAGCCCGCTTGTTCAAATTACAAAGTCAGCACTGCAGGTATGATCACTAAATAGTGATTGGCTTGAAGTGCACTGCCAACTCAATTTAAACCGATCTTTTGTTTATGGACAAGTGCTGCTTTCTTCGATCTTCACAAAGATAGCATGTTACCTTTGTTGCTTATCAGCCTCCATTCCTAGGCTGCTGCATCGCTATACATCAGAGGAAGGGATAGCAAAGGAATCTAGGGAGAAAGCATAGTTGAGAGTGAAAGGAGGAAAGGAGACAGGGTCCAAAGGACTCTCACCATGGTTGAGGATCAACTACGGGCTACTGTCCGTTCCAAGTAATGGTGTGTTGACCGACAGTGGTATTCAATCGGTAGTGTCAAGCATTTTGTGCTCAGAATGACATGCATTGACCTTTAGGTAGATAGGTAAGGCCTGTGACGTTCTGAAGCTACAATAGGTATCAATCTCATGCATGGGTATGATGTACAGACACGGCATCACAGGGATCAGTTTGGTTCATAGCTTAATCACTATCTTCGTCCTCCTCTTCATCCCTCCTCTTGCGTGATGACTTTGCAGGAGCAACACGCTCAATCCTGGCAGGTCGTCTTTCTTCTGCCTCTTCGGCCTCCTGTTCATCCTCAACACGCGCCTGTCTCGAGCTTGTTGGATCAGACTTGGACTTCGGCTCAGGTGTTTGTCTATCATTGTGGTCGGCTCTCCTTGTCGACCTGTTATCTTTTGTAGATACAGCTCGTCTGACACTGGCGCCAGTATCCTCTTTGGTACTCTTTGTTCTCCTACTGCCCAACTTGAGATCCCGTCCCATCTCTATATCTCTCTCAGCCCTGTCGTCTTCCTCTTCCTCATCATAATCGACCTCATCATTCTTTGTCATTCCCCTACCTTCCTTGTTCTCCTTGCAGTCTTTACATATCCATCCCTTGCTCTTACCCTTGCCCTTGTTCTTACTTTCCCCGTCCTCGTTTTTGTTGTCGAAATAATCCTTATCAAGCTCATCGGTCTTGGTGATGGCTTTGTGGCATGACACACAACGTTTCTGGTTGAAGGGTGGGAACGAGAGTCGATTTTGCTTGTACAGCCAAACCATGAGGACAAAGAGGATTAGAACGACAACGATTACGACAACTAGTGACATGAATTGAATCGTCAGCGTGACCTCCTGACCATACAGAACAAAACAGTATTATCCGAGGAGATAGTGGTCTGGGCAAGGTCGTACTGGAGGGGTAATACTCACTAATGATCACTTTACCGTGTGCGTCAAAGAACGACTCGACAGTTGTCAAGGTAGATGAACTTGTAGAGGAAGGGGTTGCAGCGGAATCGGATGTGGTGCTGGTCGAACTCGAATCACTACTGGGAGTAGCATCATCACGAGGCAAAAGAGTGAATGGCGCCATCGTGTATGACGGTCGCTAAACGATGACAAGGGTATAATTCCGTCGATGGTCCTGGTGAAAAGATGAACCTGTCGAGATGAACCGCGTTTGAGTCGCTTATAGTAATCAATTGCCCGTTACATATGTAATGTAGTGACGACGGGGCTCGCTCAATTTCGCGTAAAGGTAAGCCGCGTAGTACTGCAAAGGAGCAAACAGGGTGAGAGAAGGATGAAACTTTCAAAGGGGAGTTCACGGACATGAAAGGTAAGTATATCTGCCATCGGTATAGGAGTATCTGCGATCTGCGCGGTAGTCAGAGGAGGAGCAGGATACACGGGCAGCCCCAAGATGCTCCTTAGATCGTCGCTGGGTGCCACATTCAGCTTAGAGGTACCGCACGAACAGTTTCCGTTGGACATTAGGACCTCCACGCTCAGACGCGTCTCCACTATGCGACAACAATTTCAACATTTATTGTTGCCTGTGTGATTTGCTCTACGTCTTAAGATAACCAAGACACACAAGCATGAGGTGCGTAGCGTTTGGTTCTGTCCTCCTACACTTTTCTTCCAGTCCCCCGCCCGCCCAGACACTCGCCTTGTCTACCAACCTCTCAGCAACGTTGCTCGCACCTGCTAATGTCTTCTTCATCTCTCCTGATCTCCTACTTGGATGATTGCCCCCACACAGCGCTCCACCCTCGCCTACACTGTCCGACTCGGCTCTTCTCGACTCTCTCGAAGAGGCAGGCTATGACCTCGCCACGGATCGAGAAAGAAGACTCGAAGCTCTCCAAGCGGAGGTGAGGAAGGTGCAATCCCTCCGAGAAACAGAGTATGGACGGGTGGTGACATACGGCGAGGAGAAGAGTCTGATAGAGAGGATGTCGTGAGTGCCATTCTCGCCAGTCCCACCTCGTAAATGTGGCTACTGACCAAGTTGTGCTCATGCCGTGCTCTTGTTATGCCCATAGGAAAGAGAAATACTGCATAATACACTTCTTTCATCCCGGTTTTGCTAGATGTCGTATAATGGACGACAGATTATCAGTATGTCACCTCGTGGTAAAAGAGAGCGGATGGAAGCTGATCTGCGCCTTGCTCTTTCCGTAGGACTTGGCACCTCAACATCCCCATACACTCTTCCTTCGAGCCGCTGTTGAGAGCGTCCCTTTTCTCGTCACCAAAATGGGTGTGCAAGTGTTGCCTTGCGTATTGTGTTTCGTAGATGGGAAAGCGGTCGATAGGTATGTTCACGTTAACCACCTCAGCTAATTGATTCCTCGCAAAAAGCGAAGACAAGCTGATGATTCTGGGTGAGCAGATTGATAGGATTTGAGGAACTGGGAGATTCGGATCATTTTACGGTGAAGATGTTGGAGTTTAGATTGAAGCAGACTGGTATGTTGTTCCTCTTCATCCCACATTACAACATTAGCGACCCCAAGACATGATCCCCTTCCGGGCCATTCGGTTCATGCTCTAATAACTTGCATGCATGCTGACGGGTCCTTATCAACTTAGGTGTCCTTCCTTCTGGAACGTTATCATTAGCAAATCACATTTCTTCCTCACTTCTTACCAACACAAAACAAGAGTCGGACTCGGACCGATCAGATTCCGACGAGGATGATACAGACAGACGGCGGAGACAGAATGCTAGAGCGGGTGCTGGACAACGGAAGGGTAAAGTTGGGATACGGAATGGACTTGCTGGTCGAGGTAAGGATGAGGATGAGGAGTGGTAGAACGACGAGGGCTGGAAGGTGTGCTACTACATGGAAGCAGTTCGCCATGTCGCAGGTACGACATTGGCGATGATGATGATAGACTTGTACAACATAGTAGCATGGCATGGCATCTACATACTTTATAATTATGGCTCTCTCTTAGCTACTCCACATCACTACCATCGTCATCACTCCCACCTCCGATCTGGATCCCTCCATCGTCTTCCTCGTCCACGATACCCTTCGCTTCCCGTTTCGCCTTATTTCGTGCTTCCATTTTGGCAAGGATCTTGTCGGCCGTGTTGAATATACCAGAGGTGGCGGCTCCACAGGCGTAGCATTTGGGTGATTTTTGGAAACGTTTGGTGGCGCAGCTGAAAGAGCGGCAAATGTTAGTATAAGTCCGGCGAAGGGAGAAAAGTGTTGTCTGAATCAAGGAATAGAGACAGGGTATAATAGGGGGAAGTAAAGAACTCGACTCACTTCATACAGAAGTAATGACCACATTTGGTGACCACCGGCGCTGTGAACGGCTGTCTGCAGATCAAACATGCAAACGGCACTTCTTCCTCCTCATCCTCCTCTTCCACCTGTGCTACGGCTCCTCCATCCAACTTATCCATCTGCCATCCTGCCAAATAATCTCCACGATCATGCAAGAATTTACAGCTATCGCCATACCCACAGAATCCCGTCTCTTTGTAATCCTTGCAAACGTCGGGTTGATAATCGATCAAGGTGATAGTTCGCACGTTTGAAGTCGCTTTGATTGGACCGGTCTTCATTTTCTTATCGAGCATTTCACGAGTCTTGTTTATTGTCGGTAAGTAATTTGAAGCACCTCGATAGATACCATCATCGATATCACCATCCTGTCCATGACGTACAAATGTCAGCTCGGTTTCAGAACCCAAATGAAAGGACGGTTGATGACTCACCTCATTTAACCGTATTTTCTTCTCTTTCAGACCACCATCTTTCTCTTGTCCTTCCAAATCCCAATCACTCGCTCGGGTCGCAAACTCGTCGGCTCGTGTGATCGCTCCCTCATCAGCTTTATAATCCAGATCATCCAATCCACCCTCAGCGTCAAGCTCGGCTCGCCGTCTCTTAGCTGTTCCTTGGACAAGAGGGTTGACAAGCGATTTCTTCTCAGGGCGGATCACAGATGACGATGAAGAGGCAGTGGGGAGATCGTCGGTTATAGGGGAAGGGGAACGTTTTCGAGATTGAACAGGACGTCGGGACGGTCCCTTTTTGAATTGGACAAGTGGGGTGGAGGTGGACGCCATAGCGGGGAACGGATGCACAGGAAGGTCGGGGCTGCCTACGAGCAACAAGACGAAAAGAAGTTACTTGAGGAGAGTGCCCTATTGAGTGGTTTCCAGTAAAACCGTTTGTGGATGGAGATAGGGAAGATAGCAGATGTGTATTGATTAGATCAAGAGCTTTATCTACGTTGAAATAGTTGGACCTAGCATCTCCCACTCCTATCACAACTCTCCCACGATGACTAAGCAACTCCAGTCAACAAGATGCCACTGATTGTTTCGCCGCGTAACGCCGAATCACAGTCCTGCGGTATCTCGATTTTCCGAAAGGGGTAATTTGCCACTCTCTGCACCAAACAGAGGCGAAGTTTTCCTTGAGCCCTCCATAAGTGCCCTTCTTCGTCGCCGTCGTCGTCGTCGCCACTCGTACCGTCGACCTCGACACAAGTACATCTTCCTCATCTACACCGATCTACAGCAGTCTTCTATTCTCACTTTGACTTCTCCCGTTTCCCGCATCGCAAACCAATCTGTGAGTGTTCTTTTGGATTTCCGAAACGTCAAAACACAAATCCTAGGTGGACGCCACACCCTCGGACTTTCGGAAGTTGGATTTATATAAAGAGGGGACAGTGGGAGATACCCACCGTCGTTTATACCTCTTGCTCGCTGCTACACCACAAGTTGTTAATGCCGTTTCCCCGACCATCCTCATCGTCTCCGCCTCTTTCTGTAACGCCGACTGACTTTTGACAATAACAACAACAAGACTAGCCTCCACTTCACTTGACCACCCCCCCTGGTCCACGTCCACGTCCACCAGCAGCGCGTCACACCCACAAGCACAAACACACGATGGATGAACAATCGCTTGCGACGGCACAACAACAACAAGCAGACAACGATGCTCTCGCCAACGCTGTCGCTGCTTCTGCTCGACAATTGGGTCTCGGATCACTCCATTCAGATTCACCAGTAGGAGATCATCACCATGTAGTCCATCATCATCATCAACCACATCATTTCCATCATGCTCTTCAACAACCCGATTTCTCACAGACAAGTCATCATCATCATCAGTTGAAAGATGATGGAACAGTCGATACCGGTGCGGATATAGATGTCAACGTGCATGCGTTGGAGATCCCCACCGTCGATGATGGGCAGGGTGGACATCAGTTGGGTATGGATGGTCAGGGGGAACCAGAGTTGGATCTCAGTCTGGGAGGGATGGGAACACCGGGAGATATGGGCGATATGGGCGATATGGATATGGGTGATATGGACAGACAAGGTTCATACGGCGTCAGACCACCAAGCATTCGTAAAGGTAAGCGATGTTTGTCCAGTCATAAATGGCTTAGATGCTGACATATCGCTTCTCCCTGCGTAGCTTGCGATCTGTGTCATGCTGCCAAACAAGTGAGTAATACCTTCTCTACAACAACCCCAACTGCTGGTACTCATACTGACCGATGCATCCCTTAGAAATGCTCCGGTGACCGACCATCCTGTACTCGATGTGCTCAAGGCGGCTGGAACTGTGTTTACGCCCCTCGACAACGCCGTCGAACAGTACCCAAAGAGCAAAAGATGTCACATAGCGCTCTCGACCCAATGCATCATCACCATGCGATGGCGCATGCATCTCAGAGCCATTCTAGCAAGAAGAGGAAGCTCGGTACCCGAGAAAGTATTGGCGGGTTCGGCTCCGAGGCCATGGACATGAAGATGGCAATGGGCATGGCGATGGACATGGGTTTGACGGGCGAAGAGGAAGGGGAGGAGATGCAAACAATGTCAGATGAGCAAATGGTAAGCTTTTTTTCATACCCTGAGTTACGCATCACAAGCTGACCTTGTTCGCTAGCTTGAGTCCATCGCCATCGATGGCTACCTCGCCGATCTGCCACTGGCTACATTCGTCCACAACCTTCCCTTCACTCCTGCACCTGCCAATGAGACAACGGTTCACTTCAACAATGACGACTTCCCCTCGGCAGGCGACAACCCCTTCCCAAATACCGATATGGACCAGCACACGACTTCCGCTCTGCGAGATGCTATCTTCTCACTTAACGAGTCTGGTGGAGCAGGTGGACACGGTGAAGGTACTGGTGAGGGAGAGCACGGTGGGGATGGTCAAGGCGACGAGCATCAACTGGATCCTCATCTCGCGTTACTCGACTTGTCAAATATGAACAACGACGGGGACAACAACGATGGACAAGGTGGTAACTCGTCAGATCCTACGGCCGGTCTACAACTTCCTGACTTCTCATCACCAGCTACCACCGGATGTAATCATCGACAACTGGTCCCCCACATTCTCTCTCTGCTCACTCAACATGGTTTGGAACCTAAACAAGGATCCAACACTCCTCTCACTCTCGCCGTCTTTGCCCCCGTTGCACGATCATTACGACTATTCCACTCGCTCTCATCCTGTCCCTCATGCAGTACATCACCACAACAGACTCTGCCACAACTCGCTCTTCTTTCCAGAACCACGACGATCCTCACCTATCCTTTCCCACCGATCAACTCGTCTTCCGTCGGCTCTTCAGCCCAAATTACCATTCACGGCGCTAGACTTTCCGGTACGGGATTATCCGAAGCGATTGAACAACATATCGTTGGAGTGGTTTGGGATTCATGGAGAGCGAGCGTTAGAGAAGTCTTCAACGTGCTGGATAAGAAGGCACAGGAGATCATTACGCAGTCTTCAGCAGCGCAAGCAGCAGCCCAAGCGGCGAATGGAGATGGCGGCAACCAAGGGAATGGAGGACTGATGAGTAGTCTGGAAAAGCAGAGAGCGGGTTTGGTATTCCAAGCCGTGTCGAGATTGGTCACGGCCATGGACGAGGTAGAGGGGGGCAACTAGGAGTGGCACTCGGGGAGGGGATGAGGGAGAAACATCGCTCAGTGTGAGACTGGAGTCGAATGAAGAAAAAGTTGTTTTACATAAGGAAGAAGAGCAGTCAAAATGAAAGGATCTGTTGGTATGGTACTCGTAATGTACAGAGGTGAAAGTCAAGTTTGCGAAAATGAAGTATTCGTATTTTATACATATCTGAATAATATGAATCACTTGTTGTTTCTGTCATACAATGAGCTTCTCCGTAATGCAGAGATGCTTGCAGATAGCTAATATGCATGGTGTCACCACACAGGGTGACGATGAGTATGATTAAAGCTTTTTAGCGCTGGAGAACCACCGCGTCAATAAACCAGGATTGAACCTCTTCGTTCTCGTTTTGATTCGTCTCGAATCGATGGTTATGGAACTGAAAATATCTTTGGCTCGACTTACTACGTACGTTTAGTAATCAATCAGCTTTGTCTTTGCCATCAATGCGATACAATGCACCCTGCATGATGAAAATTGTGCGGCAATGGCGGACTCACAATGATATTCACTTCGAAAATGGATATATGCCACTGTCTTCTCGCTTCCTCCTTTCTCAACTCCCATATCTTTCACTCGATCTCCACGTTCATCAACTGACTCCAGAGTGCTCCCGTCTTCCGAGTGCCTGGACGTATCTACCTCCACAGCTCTGATCGCACCGTCTGTGCCTTGTTGCGAGTCCGCTTCTTCCATCTCGTCGGAAGTTACGGACCCGTCGTAAAAATTTGAGCCTAAGCGTCGTGAAGTCTGTGCTATTTGGCTTTCTTCAATCGTCTCTGGTGACTTATCAAATGATCTTCGAATGCGATCAGAGGATGTGAGGTCGAGATCCGATGACGATATGCATAGAATCCTTCGGACGAAGGTGGCAAGGGACCGTGGTGAGATGAGACTGTCTTTGTGGCTCTTCCCGTTTCGAGGAACAGTGTAGATCTGCACCCTTTACCGTGAAATTTAGCATCAGTTCCACAGACTCAGCTGGTTACAGTAACATCGACATCTTGTACGGAGACACTGGACACTATTCGGGCAAGCAGAACTAAGTAACTCACATGGTTATACCATTCTCTTCTCTCTTCCGTCGTTTTGCACTCGTTCGTGAAAGTGGGGGCGGATGCGAGAGAATATACTCGAAATGACCTACTTGGATAGTAGGTGGGAGGTTTGAGAGGTAGAGTGTCGCTTGAAATGGAGAAGAAGTAGATTTGATCTTTGTACTGTGGTCTGGCATGACGATGCGCTTGATTCGATTCGAGGTGATGTCGTGGCTCGAGGGAGGGGTTACTTGCGAGACACCACGTTAATCAGGAAAGTCAGTGAGATGCAAGAGAGGTCGTTACAACTGGAAGTACAGAAAAAGTTGGTTTGACCCTCCTTTGTACCTCACCACAAGAAGCACAATGGATCGTCATCGCAATGTCCTTTCACCAGGAACCCCTTTGGCTACTGTTTGTGTTTCGGGTGCATCAAAGGGCCTCGTACGTGCTGGTCTATGTGAGTATGGGCTCCAATGGGCAGCGTTAGCAGCTCATATTGTTGATGTCAACCAATTGGGTCGTCCATCATCAATCACAGAACGGGAAGCCGGAAGCCTCTTGATTGAACACTTCGAGGGCACACGATCTATGAAGGGGCATCGTACATATTGACCGAGGTTCAAAGCTTAAATCCAGCCAACAGTAGATTCAAGTCGCAAGTGTACAATCTGATTGCACCGCAAAGCTGGAGACACCGTGGTGGAAAAATCGTATGACTGTATCATAGCACATCCATCAGCCTATAAATCAGCGCATGATGCCTGATCGATGGCACCGCTCCGGCCGTTATTTACCCAGCCATTAACTCCAGCCTACACCATACACTCAACTTCGATACCGCGTACAGCTCTGAGATCGACTCACCAGCACGCCGTGCGAGCCGCGGTGACCATCACCACCTCCCTCACCCTCTCTCGACCCCTCACCACGTCTCTCATCCCTCTCACCACTTCATCTGCATCAAGCAGCACCTCGAGCTCAAGCTCCATCCTTGCCGAAGCAGTTGCCACAACCCACTTATCATGGTGGCAGCTCCTCGCGTTAATCCTAGGTGTCATAATTGCCATAGTAGTTGGCGGATGGATGTGGTGGAGACATCGTCGGAAAGAAAGGAAGAGTAAGGAGAAGAAAGTGGCAGAGATGAAAGAGAGGGAAAAGGACAAGAAGGAGAAAGAAATGTTGGACAGATTGGCCGGTGTAGGTAAGGGAAGAGGTGATAGTGGTGAGAAAAGGAAAGGGAGAAGACGAAGGAAAAGGGGAAGAAGAGGTGTAAGTGAGAGTGAGAGTGAGACGGAAACGGAGAGTGATTGGAGCGAAGATTGGAGTGAGAGCGACGATTCTATCTCGGACGGGGGGACGATCCGACCTTCCAAAACTAGACGAAGGAGAGGTAGGGGGAGGTCCTCACGTAGGAAGAAGTATGGTCATAGTCGGTCGAGACGGAGAGGTGGCGGAGGAGGAGGGAGGTATGATAGTGATTCCGAGACTGATTTTTCCGATGAGACGTATTTGCCGCCAAGAAGGAATCGTCGGGATCGCAACCGAAAAAGAGATAGGTACGAAGACGAATATTACACTCGAGAACGAGACAGAAATCGTGATCGAGGGAGACGAAAGATATCACCATCACCACCCCCACCGGCACAGTCAACACGACCGCCAAAACCCACGCGTCAATCTACTTCTTCTTCGCAAGGCACTATACCCAGCCACTCTGCCACTGCAAAACATCGCACGTTCAGAGATAGCGTATTCTCCTCATACAATTCCATGAAGAAAGCAGCGGTCCGACTGAAGTATGTAGAAGCGAAAGTGAAGTTGAAAAAGCAGTTAGAGGAGGAAGAAGCTTTGGAGAGGAAGAGGAGGGAGAAGGTGAGAGAAGCGAATAGGGAGTTGGAGGAGATGAATGCTTGGGAGAGGGAACAAGAGCGAGCGCAAGAAGGCTCGAGTAGCGGTGAGTTGATTGTCAGACCCCATTGAATGTTTTTCGGTGTCAGTACGACTTCTGTGTCAGGTTGTTGACGCGGCTTGTGGTATTGCGGCTGCTGCAGGTCAACTGCTCATTCCACCAATCAAGAGATCGTCCACGGGTAACTCGTCCAGCTCAAGCAACGTTAGTCGTCCATCCCTACCAATCCCTCCAAGACGGGCTGGGACAACTCGGTCCGGTACTGCCGAAAGCCAGATAAGACCAGCTCAAATACCCCCGCGGGGAGATCGTAAACACCGTCAGCTGTACCCTCCTAGTCCAGCGAAAGTAGCATCACGTCCCGAGAGGATAGATACCGAAGATTCGTTGGGTATCGAATTGTCATATTTGCTAGACAACGGAGAGAAGTCGCCAAGCCATCCCCTAGGACATACTGAACAATCCAAGAACAGATCGCTTGATGGGATGCCCAAACCTCCTCTCCGATCGAATTTGAAGAAACCATCGGCGCAACTGCCACCTCGCGCGCAGCCAAAACGACCATCAGCCTCGCAGAACCAGCAGAAGACAAGCAACTGGAATCCGTTCCAAGCAGATTGGTTGTCCCATCCTATCATACCTCCTGTAGACGCCGCTACGTCCGTGGAGACGAAGAGAGAGCGGAGCGGGTCGGTTTACCTTCCCATCACAGATCCGAGGGAGAGACCGACGATACCGAAGGGGAAGTTGGCAGCTGCGCCCCTGGGTAGATCGGACCTTAATCAGACTGGGTCTTCTGATCAGGGGAGGGAAACAGACGTAGTGCAGCCTGGTAGGGTCGGTGTTGGAGGTGGAGTAGGCAATGGTGCGTCCGGATCGAAATGGGCTGATCGGTTGAGAGATAGACGGAAGTGAGAGCGTTGGAAGGGGTAATGAGTAACTCGTAACATGATGGTGTCATAACGGGGTATATATAGAGCAAGGTATCTATATGCAATCAATAGAGTTTCAATCCTGATTGTCTCCATCAGCTTGCCCGCTTCGTTCGTCCTATTTCCACACAAGGAAGCTCACTATTCGCTCTCCTCATCCTCTTCATCCGAGCTCTCATCTCCACCTCCTATCACAGCCTTCACCCCGACCTCTGCAGCCTTCTTGAACTCCCCATTTACAGCCAAAGACATCATCGTCGCTCTCCCTTTACCATGTGCTACCTTCCCTAAATCCTCTTTCGACTTTTCAGCGTCTCCTATCGCATCTTTCCAATATGTCAGAGTCTCATTCAACGTCGTTTGCGCTTGTAGCAATGCAGGAGACGCTGAGGCGTAGTACTGTGATGTCGCAGACCCAGATGTAGATGCGGCGTTTTGCGCGGTCATGCTAGAGCTTGTAGGCTCGATTGGGAAAGTGAAGGAGGAGGAGGAAGCAACGGGTTGGGCGGAAGGACCAGCGGTAGGTTGAGAAGTCGAGGAAGGCGGGAAGAGGTTGTATGTTATCGTTATTGTTTTCGGGGTCATCTTGGACGTGCAATACAGAAGAGTGCGTAGAATCGCTGGTGAACCTGTAGAGCAAGTTGTCGAAGACATCGATACATCTCAGACTTGATTTCAGAAGCCGATAACACGATAACACTCAACGAAGGCAACGAAGGAGGGAAGTGCAACCACGTGACCTCGTCATTCGTTCGCGAGGGAGTTCGGGCCGTGGTGATGGTGACGCGACAATGAAAGACAAAGTCACTAATCTACCTTCCTTTCATTCAGTTATTCAGTCTTGACAAGCATAGCTTACCCACCACCGGACGCCTGCACGATGTTACGAACATTAACGAAGTTATCCTTTTCGTTACTCGCTCTTGTCACCGTGGTTTCTGCTGCCGAGACAGGGGAGGATTCGGTGAAAGGTCTCATAGAAAAGGTATGTTCATCTTCACTTGGTCCGCCCGACGCTATTGGTACAGTCAGAGCCTCAGCCAGATTACTGTACTAAGATATTTGCTATCACAGACTGTCCCGCTACGAACACACTCCTTAGCTGCTCCCTACGTCGACAGCGATCTTCAGAACAGATGGTAAGTACGACTCACATCCCCTCCGCTCGACTGTAACTGACGGAGCCGTTATACAGGTGGGATTTCGGCGGCGATGCGATAATAGTGAGCTATGGTGCACCCGGAAATTGGATGGTACAGAGCTGACGACCTCTCTCATTGTGACTGATAGAACACGAACAAACACGTTCGACTCACGCAGGACAAACCTTCTCAACAAGGATGGTTATGGTCTCGTATGCCCTTGAGCGTAGCGAACTGGCAGATTGATGTCGAGTTTGCGGTGAGCTGGACGGTGCATGAAACGTTGAAAACCGAGAGCTGACAAGTGTGATGTCTGAATAGGTTGACGGAAGGGCGCATAATTTGTATGGAGATGGGTTTGCGATTTGGATATCAAAAGATAGGGCAAAGCAAGGACCGGTGTTCGGTAGCGTTGGTGAGTTATCCCAGCTGGCGCCTCCTCTCTACAAAGTCGGTCAAACTGACAGTGCTCCGTCTTCGTTTACAGACTACTTCACCGGCTTGGGTATTTTCTTTGATACGTAAGTCAGGCTCGGGTGGGTGTGACAGAATCAAATGGACGCTGACGGGATTGTATCTCCTGCAGCTACGCCAACACCCGACATTCGTACCAGTGGCCTCGAGTCGGCGCGATGTTAGGTGACGGAAAGACCGCTTACGACCATGATCACGATAACGAGGCGCACGAGTTGGCTGGTTGTTCCGTGAGCTCGACCCCGATTTGATGGATGCTAGCGATGTGGCTAACCTTTGCGCTCAACTTTCTTAGGAAAACTTCAGAAGACGGGGCGAAGTACCTACAAAGGCTAGATTGACATACATCAAGGGAAAGGTGTTCCAGGTGAGCTACAGCGATCGTAGAAGGGGTGCGAAGCGTAGCTGACGATTTAAACGTATGGCAGCTCAAGCTTCAAACCAAAAAGGTCAATGACTGGATTACATGTTTCGAGTCCTCCATCGATCTCCCCGAAAGTCCTTATATCGGATTTAGCTCTGCTACCGGTGACGTCTCAGATGAGCACGAGTGAGTCTACGTTAGCCTTCATGTGCTTTGTGAAGTACAACCATGTGACTGATTAATCCCCTTTTACCTGTCAGTATCATCTCCGTCAACACTTTCTCAGTTACTTTGAAATCCGAATACAGAGTTGCAGATCAAGCTGCGTTTGCGGCTGACACTAGATCGGAGGGACGAAGTGGGAAAGGAAGAAAGGTCACCAAGGCTAGTAGCTCAGGTGGTGCCGCCAGCTGGTTCTTGTTCATCCTCAAGGTAAGTTTGACTATATTTACCCAATTGTGTGATGGGACATGGTACTGACGTGGTACTACAGATCATCGGAGCTCTTGCCTTTATCGCTTTTGCCGTTGCGGCTTTCGTGAGTCACCCCAACTGCAATCTCCGCTACGGATATCGTGCTGACCTACCATACTCGTGCCGCGCAGAGGACATACAATGCTCAGAAAAAGTCAAAGCGACATTGGTAGATAGTCGAGTGATAGTCGGATGTCCGTATGCATAACATTAGCATTGATGGCTGTATGATAAGCACCAGGCAGCAGTCCTTTGTTCGCATGTGCATGCCAATCGAGTGTGCGCACCGGTGAACTGTGGACAGCTCGCAACAATGGCTCAACTGGCTGTCTGGTACTGTAGAAGGACGTTGTGACAACCTCCACCGGCCAAGTCCACCTGAGATCACGAGCGAGCTCCACCTGACCTAACAACAACATCGACTTGACCCATGAACATCAACATCTAATTAGTCCGTCTCCTTCTACCGTCTAATCGTCTTGTAACACAAACTTTTCAACAGCCTAACGAGGAGACCCAGTACAACCGAGACATCGCTTTAGCAACACGATCTATGTTCAGGAACAGCTTGTCCAGGATGTCATCGCAATTACAAATGCCTAAGATCGTGTACGGGACGGCGTGGTATGTTCCGTTTCTTAAGCGTTTGCTATGATGGGTTAGCCATGTTCCGTCAATGATAGATTGTCTTGATGATTGTAGGAAGAAAGAGCGGACTACGGAGCTGGTCATCGCTGCTGTCAAATCTGGATTTAGAGGTATCGATACCGCTTGTCAACCGAAGGTGGGTCTGAGTTCCTGCCGACCAGCGAAAGGGTACTGAGGTAATTCCTTGTCTAGCATTATCGGTCAGTGTACTGTAGAAGCTTGAGGGCTGTGCAGGTCGTCTCGTTATGGGCATGAGCTGATCTAGAACCCCGATCCGCATTCAGAGAGGATCTCGTTGGCAAAGCATTATCGACACTTATCGCTGAAGGGGTGGTGAAAAGAGAAGAGATGTACATCCAGACGAAGTGAGTGCTCTCACAATCACTTCATCAAATCTAGCTGGACGTGGCATACAGTCTCAGAACTAACCTCCTGCTCGTCCATTGCATCAGGTTCACTAGCATCGACGGCCAAGACCAATCCCAACCGCTCCCATACGATTCGAAAGCACCGATCCCAGAACAGGTCAAACAGTCCATCGCAACCTCGCTGAAGAATCTGGGAGTGGACTACATCGATTCGGTCATTCTACATTCCCCACTGCGTACTCGAGAGGTATGTCCGATAGTGCTAAATAATCAATACATCCCGAAGAAAGACTGATGTATGCGCGATACATAGCAAACCCTTGAAGCCTATCGTACGCTGGAAGACTTCGTATCCCAAGGGAAAGTCCGCGAGTTGGGAGTGTCAAATTGCTATGATCCGAAGGTGCTCAAATCGTTGATAGTTGAGGCGAAGGTGAAAGTTGGAGTGGTTCAGAATAGATGGTATGAAGGTAACGGCTGGGATTGGGCTAGTGAGTTCTTCGTTTGCTCCCTGTTCAATGAGCACCGTAGCCTGGCGCAGATAATGTAGTTGTTCTTGTGACTGGTGCTGATATCGTGTCTTCTCCAGTACACGACATCTGTCAACAGAGCGGTATTCGATATCAGTGAGTCATGACTGAATCAAGCCGATCAGCATCGCTGAACCGCACACCCCGGAAGGTCATTTTGGACGCTGTCTGGCTCTCCCACTCTCCTCCGACATCCTGCTCTGATCAACCTCGCTAATAAATACTCACTGACACCGGAACAAACGATGTACAAAATATGTCAAATGTACGTTTCTAAGTCCCACCACAAGCCATAGTCCAACTTCTACCGCTCATAAGCGCGGCAGACTTGATGTCCGACTGCGGGGTTAGCTGACATGAAGGTGCCAGATGGAACATCACACCGCTTTGCGGATCGACGACCCTGTCTCATGTCAACGAAGCGCTCGCTGTGGAAGGTGCGACGGGTTTGAAGGAAGATACGCCGGAAGTGAAACAACTTTGGGATGCGATGCACGGCGTGTAAATGATTCGACAGGTGACAGAAGACGACCCATGCAAGGTGTTTGCACTACTCAAAAACATTGCATCGGGTTCCATACTTCACATCTACTACTATCTCCAACACCCCAAGCCGAATTCGTCTTCACTCATAGTGCAATCCTCTCTCCCCAAATTTCCCTGTTACCGCCAGAGCGCGCTGTGCCAGACGATGCAAATAGCGCCACTGCAACACGATCTGAATCCAGGATGACGCTACTTCTTCTTGAGCCATGTAGGCTCCTGGTAGGAGATGGTCCCTTGCACCGACCGGGAACCATCCTTGTCAGGATGATTCAGCTGTGATTGCTGCATTTTGTTGAGCTTCTTTGTCATTCCTGCATCACAAGTGATATCAAATTGATCGTCCTCATTCCGTCGGCTGCGTTGAACTGAGATGGTTGAGGAGTAACCGTTAGATGCAGTTTCGTATTGCAATCCGGTTCCCCTGGTATCTTTGGTGACGAACTCATTGTGTCGAGACACTCGTTTGGCTGATGCAGCGTTTCGATCATCTGTTCTTCTTCCCTGGTACTTCATGTCATGGATTTGAAGAAATCCCATTTCATCAAAAGAGCACTTCATGGAAACGGGATAGCTACGAGATGCAGTGTCTTCTGTGTCATTTGGGTTTGGAAATTGGACTCTGAAGCATTTGAAGCAGACATGTTGTGGTGATGGTGATTTGTTTCGTATGAGATTGGGGATGAATCAGAATTGTGATTATGATATGATGGTGAATGTATAACTTGCTGCAGAGATGATGAGTGGTGAAAGAACATGTTGAGAAAGGCTACTTTTATAGTGTAAGACCGTACAAAGTGCCAAAAGCAAAATACTTGTCAGTGATGTCATTGGCAGATCAGTGTGTTTCAGGGGCATAGACCATGCATCTAATGAGGTCATGTCATCTCAATGACATCAATATGACTTCATGTGACATCATAATGATATCATAACTCTTTTGAGGTCACAATGATGTCAGTATGACCCAATGTGACATCAAATTGACATCAATGTCATCAGCTTCATATCTTTTGCATTGTAGTCATGGTCATTGTGATATACCTTATGGGTGACTGTGAAGACCAGAGTTGCAAGTCTTGTCAAGATATTTTCTGTTGTATTTTTTTGCTTGTAATGGTCACAGTGTTACAGTCAATGGCAACAAAGCAGCCTGAGGTGATCAGACTCAAGACAATTGTGAAGGTGCAATGAATCCACTCATCAAGAGTTTAGCAACTAGAGAGCAATTTCGTCGGGAAAAACAAATGGAGCCAGTATACTATGACGTCATAGTGGTTTCCTACAGGAAACAAGACAGGAGTGTGAAACATCATAGACAGCTTCATGAGGCTCTGTTGTTATGTCACAGCGATGACATTTAACCCCTCACTATGACCTCATGATGATTTCAGAGGGGTATCCATCCTTTGTACTGCTCCACTGTCCTTCATCCGTGCGCTTGATGTGGCAATCAGGCCTGTCTGTTATGGGGTATAAGACAGACATAATCCCTCATCCCCACAGTTGTTATTTGCCACTGGAACAGCAACAACACATATCCAACCGCCTTTGTTTCATCTTTTGTTATCCAATAAGCATTTGTAAGTCTGCACACATGTTGATGCTAGAACACATCTGACCATCTTGTGTTCAGCTTCTTTTCAACATGTCTGGTCATCAGAGAGACAATGAGGCCTACCGTGATGGTTCGAGACATTACCGCTCCACCAGAGAGAATCCAAAGAAACATGGCACCAAAGAAAGAGTCCGCAGAATCACCACGTACAAGCTGTCTGAGAATGGCCACAGAGTGAAGCGATACAGCAGTTCTGACAACTCAAGAACTGAACCCAACAGCACTGCATACACCATGAATGGTGTTTCTAATCAAGGAAGATACTCTGGAGGAACCCACCGCACCCATACTCACCACATGTCGGGTCACCCCCACCGCTCCAGAAGGGCAGAGAACTCCACTGATGAAAGAGAGAATGACACCATCACTGTTTACCCAGAGCCTAGTGGTCCTAGCAGACCTCATCACCACCACAAACATTCCAGACACAACAGTCACACCAATGGCAGCAGACAAAACAGCGGCAGCTATGATGACTACACTGCTGATGTTCCTGGATCCTCTCAGCAACTTGAAACCATCCAAAGTGGCGATCCCTCTGCTGCTTCTGGGAGCACAGTGGACCGTGAGGTGAGTGTCACACATGTACCCAAGAGCTGTCACTGACCCAATCTGCGGGCATACAGCTCGGGCCATTTGACAGGCCAAAAGTCAAGCTTGACTTCAATTTCGTGCACAATTGGGAAGCAGCAGGGCCACGAACACCCAAGCGGTAGACAAGCATGCAAGCTGGATCAGAAAGGATGGAAAGATGAGGCACCACAACTTAGTAGGACAAGTGACAGGAATGCTTTAGATGAATAGTCCCTCTGCTTTCTATTCGCATGTTGTGAGCTATGAAGAAGGGTCATGTAGTATCTGAGGAATTTGAGTTTTATATGCATGCTATGTAGCCTATCAAACAACCCTAATAAGCTAGGAGAACTGTTACTTCCTGAGACTTTCTATGGAACCATTGCAAAGACTGTCATGTGTCAGACACCAGTGTTCCAGTCACAGATTGGGATACCATGTTCAGCAATTGTCTGTTGATTGTTATGATCCATAACTGTGAAACTGGTCAACACAACTACTAGTCAATCCCAAGCCTGTATTGATTGTCAAATTGTCCAGGTATTAATACTGTATCCATTCTGGGGTTTTTCATGTAATCAGAGTCCTCTGTCATGGATCAGCATGACAATGCACTTACTTTATAGGTAGAAAGCTGCATCTAACCCACCTCTTGACATACAATTGCTATTCTTGTACCATCCACTATGGCTATTGCAATTGCGTTGTTTGCATTCAGATCTATACAATCATACCACAGAATTGAAGTGGTGATACTAAAATGCTGCCAGACCTCAACTGAGGCAGCTCATGCCAGGCCATTTATGGTCATCACAACCACTGCCATGACCGTAGCTATGATTGGCACATGTACCTGGGTACATCATACAATAAGCCTAAAGCACTGTCCTTTTCATTGGACTCCTCCTGTATTCCTCCATACCAGTGTGACACACTTCCTTGTCAATTATGACATGTATGGTCTGGTTATTTTAGGTCAACAGTTGAGGTATGTTCTATACATTGTCAATTTGATTGTGAATAAATGAGCACTGACAGTGATAGAGGTGAAATGGAGCGGCCATTCAGTTGTTGAACACATACCCCTTGCTACAGGGGAACATTTAGTACACTACATCAGTGTGAATCTGCCCTAGCCAGTGCCATTCTGATGGTAGCGCAGAATGACCAAAGATCATGACTGGTGCACCCTCTGCCAAATATTTTGGTTTGTACAGGCTCATTGTTCGACTCAGAGCAGATTGCTCTGCACACATTTAATACGGGATGTTCCCAAAGCCGGATTCCGCATACATAAGTGTTGAAATATGAAACTGAAATTGCAATATTTGTTAAACCATGATTAAAAGAAACACATAAATCATTAGAACCGTTAACAAAAGGGACAAGTAAGGAACCTGTATCAACAAAAAGAGTCATGCCTGCCCACCTCTCCTAAGAATCATCACAAGATGACAGTGCGTGTCATCGAGGCAAGACATCATTCCAGTACTGACGTCTCAGATCCCTCCCTGAGCAATCCTGAGTGGTTGGAGCACTTGGAGGGTTTGTTTCCTCCATTGTCACTTCTTCATGACTTGAGTTTGACAAATCAACAGTACTACCCCATGTGTCAATCATCCCGCTCATTGGCCAAGTCTGGTGAGATCCTGAGGCTGGTGTATCTGGATTGAGACTGGTATCTGTTATTGAACTCGGCTGTGAGTAGTTTCCCTGAGAAGTTGCTCTGCTCTTTTTCTTCTTTGGATACTCATGTTTGTGTTTGTGCCAATTTTGTCTTTTCCGCTCTTTCTTTGCCTCCAGGCTTTGGTCTTCAAACTTCGTATGCCTCAACAAAGCAATATCAGGGGGCACAGAAGCTGGATTCTAGAGATCAAAGGACACTTCAACAATGGCCACCCTTTCTAACGACTTGGTGCCAACACCTAAACTTACTGATGTACTGCTGTTTGGATTAGCAGACGGATTTTCGGCAAAATATTTCTGCCTTTGCCTGTATCTGTGCACTGCTTCTTTGTCTTCACACATAAATGATGAATTAGCAAAGTATGCTGCAGCTATCTCAGAAGAGAGGAAGGTACCCCACTTGCAAGTCGACACTCACTGTTTTGCCTCACTAGTTCAGCTTTACTTGGTCCTGCTGTTTTGGACAAGTCAGTCCCTACATTGCCGGCTGAAGTAAGCTGGTGAGAAGACCTACTTGCATGCTGAATCATGCAATGTACAAAGTGAGTATGGGTCAGCTAGGACGCCAAGCAGAATAATCGCACTAGTCCAGCCTGTGCCACTTGACTCTGAAATGTGAAGCTTCACAAGGTCCTGAAGGAAGTCAGATTGTGCTGTACCCACCTGGTCATTGTATGTAGCATGGCTCAGGCTGCTGCTCTGCTCTGGGGCATATGCAGAAGGCTGCAGTGCTGCACTGGAGTGATACTAGATGTATACATCCCAAATATGTCAGCATCTTATGGACTGATGGGTAGAAGTCAAACAGGAGGGCTCACCTGTGCATCTGGAGTCAACTGTGCCGAACAACTTCCAAAGGTATCTTGCCGCAAAGGGTACTCAGAAGACCACTTACCCATTCATGTTGTGTAACTTGTTAGTATCACTCTAACATAGGCTAATGAATGAGTTGTTGAAGGACAGAGACCAACCTGAGTGTGTGCATAGCTCTGTGCCGGATAGCTCTCACAGCCACCTTCCTTTGAAGGATACTCATTGTCTTGTGTATACAGTGGAGCAGCATATGGAGAAAATTGTGTCTGTGCGTTACGTGGCACGTCAGTATTACACTACCATGGGGCCAGGTATGAGTCAAGGGCAACCCCAAGAAGCACTCACAATGCTATGTGATGTCTGATGGCTTTTGTAGCTCTGCTGAGCTTGAGTAGGCTGAGCAGAATCAAATGGGCTCATAGTGGATGAGGATCTCTCTCTCCCTCTCTCTCTGTCTTTGTGTGTGGGTGTGTGGGTGTGTGGGTGGGTTCAAGAACAAATGCAACACTGGATGATTCACAAATAGGAACAGGAATTCTAGTCTAAATATGCAATCATTTGTACTACTGAACATGGCTCGAGAATCCCTATATCCATATCCTCTGAGGATGAGTATTCAGCCCCCGTGATGTCACACAAAGGATTCAAAACATTGGCTGATTGTTGAAACACAAGAAGTTATTCTGAAATGACAAGCAACTAGTTGGTTTCTTTTCAATGTGATGTCATTGACATCATTGGATCTCTTACAAGCATATTCCATCTTTTGGCTACCTGGTTAGGAGATAGTGACAGTAATGGGCTCTGCCTACTTTCTACCTGATATGGGACTGTGTTGATTTCCTGACCCAGAAATGGAGCAACCTGTCATGAAAGGTGATTATCAAGATCATTTTCTGAGGAATACATGAACAAGATCCAGGCTCGAGTGTGATCTTTTTTGCGATGCAGAACTCTAATAGTGAAGCCCGCCACTGGGCAGGCCGCACACTATAGTCATATCACACAGTGTTGTCATCATGACCTCGAAAGGAACGAGCAGGAAATATAGCTGAAAAAACAAGACGATCGAAGGAAGCCAAAGCCCGCTAGCGGGTCCATGATGTCATTGAGCAAGGCATACATCACTGGTATGACATCATTGCAGTCTTCTCACACACTTCATAACATTTGCTAGTGACTTCATTCAGACTGGGCACACAATTCTGAACACAGAGGCAGGCCAAGGGGGAGTCTGTTGAACATACATAAGGGAACACTCCAGCAGAACAACACACTCTATATCCTCTGCATATCGTCCCATCCCTGTTTTCTTCTACCTGACACACATCTGTGCACTCACATAGGCTTTTGGCAAAAATGAACCCATATTATCCTTCTCAGCCTCCTCTCTTGGACACAAGACACTACCAGACACCATTTAGTAGAATGAATGTTTCTTATGGTGATGGTATGAGTAAGCCAACATATATTGCATGTTGTGAGTGCTTCCTGTCATATTGGTACATGTACACACAGCATCAACTGCCCGTACTATATGTGATTTTGACATTTTGTACTACTTCATGTAGGTGAAGTCATCCATTTATTCTGTTCCACAGTATTCTGGGTATCCTCCACCTTAAGATTGACCTCAGAGCTATCCTGCTTGTACAAGGGCACACATGCAGGTTAGGGTCTTGGATTGGATATTGTACAGTCAGTGATGAAAACCTCACTGACATATCATATGGTCTTCATGTGTAGATTCCACCTCATGCAGTACCTTAGGCTCCAAGCTACCTTGTCGAGCAGAGTGCTGCTAGGAGCTACTCTGAACAGAAGCTGGCAAATATACAGGTTGGTTCATCTCATTTCTTATTCTAATTGCTATTTGAGAGATGTGGGTTTGACAACTGGAATGCCACCACCAGCATTGGACAGTGTACATGTGAGATACAACATCTAGCTACTCATTGTTGTGATATTGCTTGCTGATGCCAATGTATAGGCATCCAACTATACCCCCCTTCAGGCATCTACAAGCTTGATGGATGCAGACAGCAAAGCCTACAGAGCAAATCAAGAAAGAGCCCAGATACGGGAGACCAATTATTGCAGACAAAAAAGGCAGAGAAAGTGAAAGCAAATCAGCAGAATGCATCCTCACAATGCACATACAGCTACCACCTCCATGCAAGGCCCACAGCTTGCAGGTGCTTACCAATCTTCACTTACCAGACCAGCATCAGCATGCCTGACACTTCCTTAAGTGATTTAAGATGCCCAGTTCGAGAGTCTGCTGGGAATTTGTCTGATGGAGAGGAGACTATGGATGACACAAACCCAACACCCACTCAAATAGAGTACCGGATGTACGAGACATGGGGTTGACTAACAGATCGCTGTACTGGTATCACAGTAGTGAACTAGACAGAGGAATATACATTCGTCACAGGAATAGCTATGTACGAGTCCTGTGCTTATGTATATACGTGTTACGACCTGTCCCCAGAAGGCCTGGTAGTCACCAGAGACAGGATAGACAACGAAGGTTTAAGGCAAGCTTGGATCACAACTGATGAGAGTGAGCCGTGAGCTTGAGGATTGGTCGACGACAAGGGAGTTTGCTTGGAAGGATCAGCAAGCGGGGAACTGGTGTTGACAATATGTAGAAGACAACGTCTAAGCTGTTATGGTATGCGCAAGGCTCCGGAGGAGCTGCAGCATGAACAGGCCTTGAACGATGTAACTAGTTTGTAAAGACGAATCGATATTTCTGATCCTTTCTTTTCCCTCAAGGATCAGAGTACAAAAACTAGCGACCTTATATACCTTTTGCTATATCCCGCGAGGGTCCCTCATCACCCTCAGTCCGGAGCACAAAGCCTCAGCAAGGGTTTGTGTTTTGATCTCCTTCGCCTCAATGCCACACAGTGGGTTTGTGTTCTGATCTTCCACAACACCACAGAGTGGGATTGTGATTTGATCTTGCATTGCACAGTCCCGCAGAGTGGAAGCGTGCTTTGGCCTGGTGGCATGACTGGGTCATGACAATACGTACCAATAATGCCACAAGAACTGTGGGAACGATTAGTCAGTCGAATCGGTCATCTCCTACAACGGCTGTCGCCGGACCGACTTCAAACTGGTTCCTGATGGATAACGAGTCGAAGTATTCGGAGACTGAGTCGAGGTGTCACGACATGAGTTGTTCATTCAGTTGTACTGGGTGTGACAGATGCAAACAACCCTCGAGCGAAGTAATAGTGAAAGGGCGGTCAAATGAGAACCGGACAATTATCCCCTTCTCCCTTGAATCTCGGTGGTACCACACATGTCCTATTATGAGACCTACGGTGGAGTGCTACAAAGATAATGGAGATTCTGCTGAACCTTCCGATTCTGGCTATATATACCCAAAGGATATTGGTCTTGGTAGTTATCATTCATGACAAAGTGTCTCATAACTTGGTCAGAGTGTTGGAATTTTCTGGCATGACAACTTTTGTAGCCTTTGACAGAACCATCATCTCCAAGGATTCTGCTTTTGGTCTGCCCACTTCCACATATTTTCATGGCATGATATACCTACACTTGCCTTGCGTACTTGAGCAATCTTTGAGCAGCATTGCAATTTGGGATGAACAGAGGCGCTTATGTAACATAGTATCATGAGGATTCCGGTATTTACGGATTGCTGCGGTTTTGACGGTTCAAACGGTACACTCGTACCCGGTCGACCCATCTCCTACCTCGTCTTTACGTCGTCCATATCCTCATTTAATTACTCTTGCATTGGCAAGAACATACTTTGACCCCCTTCGGCAGCTCCCTCTCCTATCCTGGTCGTAATACGATGCCAGTCCCCTATCACGCTCAAAGACCAGTACGAGCCGAGGTACTTCCGCTCTTCGCCTCCGCATCAACCTCGAGACCGTATCAACATGAGATAGCACGAGCGAATAGTGCTTTGTGGGCAAGACTGGGCGATGTCTTCGGTGCCAAAACTTCAGATGAAAGACGGGGAGTGGCCGTTGAATGGCCGGAGGATAACAGGCTTGGGAAGGGGAAAGGCAAGAGGAGAAGCTTGGTAGTCTGGGTAGAAGAGATGGACGAGAAGGTATGTGGTCGCCCTACCAATCAAGCTCGTGTGTCCTAATCCAGCTTCTTTCAACAGGATGAGTCAAATGGCCCACAGCTCTACGTCCACCCTTCGCTCCTCCCATCTTTCTCGGCCACGCCTCTGCACGTCGTCCTCCACTCACTTAGACCAATCGCTCTATCCCTAATCGTCCTTCAACCTGTACTGAACAGTCCTTCAGATCAACTCGCTTCTTCCCCTACCGACCTTGACTTCTCTCACCTTTACGCTGACAACGATGATCTTGGAATCAATGGTTCTGAGGGACCTAACAGCTCACCGAACGGACACCATCACATCCCACCTATCATCCGAGAGGGCTCATTTCTCCATTCATCCTCTGGGGAGACGCCGAATCAACGCTACAAAGTCCTTATGTCGGAGCCTGTACAACAAGGTCTTTTATCGCCAAACACTCGAATCATCGTGTCCGAATCTCCATACCAACCTCCCTCGGAAGGATACTCGAACGGTGACGACGGGATCAGTGAGAGTAGCTATGCCAAGACGCATCTATCATTGTCCAATTTCGACCCGGACGCTTTCCTGTCGTCCTCCCTTTCTCTGTCGCTATCACAAATCGACTCGTTACCGGATGGCGAAACATTTGCTGATGATATGGAGCTGGCAAATTCCGTTTCGACCAGTACTTCGGGATCGTTGACACCCAGACCGGGCGGGAGAACACCTCCCTCTCCGCCTGCGACATACACAGAAGTTCTGCAGGATGAGAGCGAAGTAGAGAGAGGAGCGAGGTTCACACCCGTCAGAGCGAAGGGTAGGATGGAGGGTGAGATTGGAGACGAAGATGTATGTTGGCTCGGAGTAGGAGGTTTGGGTCGAGCAGGTATATTCGAGGGCGATTGGGTGAGTCTTGTTCTGCCTAAGTCTGTGGGTTTCGCTTATCAAAGTTCCGGCTTACAGGTCTTCCTGAAAAGCTTGAACACATCTGAGGGGGCAGGCAGTGGTAGACTTGTCAAAGCACTTGCATGGGAACGTCTTGACGAACCGGATGAGGAGCTGTAAGTCCCCATTCTTCATCTCTGTCGAGAGTAGGCGTTGACGTCTGCCCTTGTCAGACCGGCTGATCCCATCCTACTTCCGCCATCGCTGTACCGCTCGCTATTCTCGTCCCCTGCTACCTCTACTCCACAGGTTGTGGTACAAGCGACACCGTTCGGCACTCGTTCTCCCACAATTCCCCTTGCCCGGACTGTGACGCTTGCTCGAGTAGCGACTGCTGAAGGCGTGGACAAGCGCTATGAACGATCTTGGCTCATAGGTCAGAAGAGCCTTTTCGCGAGTCGGAAGGGAAAAGAGAAGGAACAACCGATGAGACTCGTCCGAAGAGGAGACATCATCTCCGTTCCCGTCTGGCTCGATAAGCCGATGACGGAACAAGAGCGCGAACAAGGTCTGGACTCAGACGAGGAGGACAGCGACGACGACGAAGATATGCCACCTCAGTCAAGACGACCTTCACCTATAGGTGTGGTTTACTTCACTGTCACGTCGCTTTCTTATGACCCGTTGGTGCCGATTGAGGAGGATTTCAGATCTTCTCTTTCGGCCAAAGCTCGAGCGGGCGAATTAGGCTGTTGGGTAGATGGAGGGAAGACGAAGATGGTGTACATGGGACTGGAGAAAGAAAGAGTTGAGAGAAGAGAAGGAGAGCTATCCTGGCATGGTATATGTAAGTCATACTCTTCTCAGTTTGTGACAATCATGCTAACGAAACAGTAGTACCATCTCCGGCTCCGTTCTCTGTGACAGCTACGATCAAACTCCGAGACCTGCTCGCATCTTGCTTCTATCAGTCCTCAATGGCGTATGCTGTACAACTTTCGATCTTGATCAAGGGGGCGAGTGGTGCTGGAAAGCGATCTCTGATACGCTCCATCGCCGACGAGCTTGGATTCAATATCGTCAATGTGAGCAATTACCGGCTTGTTATTCGCAATGACCTGCGTGTTCTAATAGCTGCCCTTTAGGTCGAATGTTACGACATCATTGGTGATACACCAGCAGTCACCTCTGGCACCTTACTTGCACGTCTTGACAAAGCTCGAACATGCGCACCATCACTCTTGGTGCTTCATCACATCGAGGCACTTGCCAAGAAGACCGAGTCCACGGTGCTAGGCCGTTCTCCGCCAATCGTTAAAGTGATAGAGGAGGTGATGGACGACGCGAGGAAAGCTTCAGCTGAAGGAGGGTGGCCAATCGTTGTCTTCGGAACTACTTCAGATGAGGACGCCGTGCCTACCGAAGTTGGAGGGTGTTTCAAGCAGGATGTGGAGTTGAAGGTGAGCACAATCGTCGGGGCTGAACTGTTCTGCTCTAATTTGCGTTTCTTGTTAGGCCCCCAATGAGATCGAGCGGCTCCATATTGTTCAGCATGCGTTGTCCAGCATGGCTGTCGCACCGGATATCGAGCTGAAATCGATAGCCCGACAAACTGCAGCTCTTCACGCTGGCGATATTACAGCACTCATTCATCGCGCCCACGACCTCGCACTCAAACGAGCTACTTCCGCTTCGACACATCTGTCCACACGTGAAGTCCTGCTGGCTGGAGTAGCAATCACAGCTTCGGATATCTCGCTGGCATTGGCCGATGCCAGAGCTGCGTATTCAGATAGCATTGGGGCACCGAAGATACCGAACGTCTCATGGGACGATGTTGGTGGCTTGGTCAATGTCAAAGGGGACATACTGGACACGATTCAGCTACCACTGGAGCACCCTGAGATGTTCGGAGAAGGCCTGAAGAAGCGTTCTGGTGAGTCGCCTTTAGGATTGTACGCGTTCGGAGCTAGAACTGATCTGGTAACAGGTATACTACTCTATGGTCCTCCTGGAACGGGTAAAACACTTCTGGCCAAAGCGGTCGCCACGTCTTGCTCTCTCAACTTCCTGTCGGTCAAAGGTCCAGAGCTACTCAACATGTACATCGGTGAATCCGAAGCCAACGTACGACGGATATTCCAACGCGCTCGAGATGCCGCACCGTGCGTCATCTTCATGGACGAACTGGACTCCATCGCACCGAAACGAGGTAATCAAGGTGATTCAGGAGGAGTTATGGACCGTATCGTCTCGCAACTTCTTGCAGAGCTGGATGGGATGTCAACATCCGGCGGGAGTGGAGGAGGTGTATTTGTGCTAGGAGCGACAAACCGACCTGACTTGCTCGACCCGGCATTACTGAGACCAGGTCGATTTGACAAGATGCTCTATCTTTCCGTTCCCACCACGCATCAAGCTCAATTCAGTATCTTGCAAGCACTAACAAGGAAATTCAATCTCGCTCAAGAGTTGGATTTAGCAGAGGTTGCGGAGATGTGTCCGTTCAATTATACGGGTGCGGATCTGTATGCTCTCTGTGCAGATGCGATGTTGGGAGCAATGACGCGCTTGGCCTCGCAAGTGGACGAGAAGATCGCAAGCATCAATCGACGAGCCGGAAATGCAGATGGGGGAGGTGTAGAGAAGACCTGGGTAGGGGAGTTGACTCCTCAGTGGTATTTGAGCAGAATGGCGAGCAAAGGGGAAGTAGAGGTAAGAGTTGGAAAGGAAGATTTCGAAGAGGCTCTGAAGAAGTTGGTGCCGAGTGTCAGTCAAGAGGAGATGAAGCATTATGAGAGGGTCCAGAAGGAGTTCCAAGGCTTTGGGATTGGCAAAGCGCAGGCGAATGGAGGTGCGGTGGACAAGGGGAAAGGGAAAGGTAAAGCGAGGGAGGTCGATGGTGAAGGTGAAAATGTGATTTGATAGTCTTTTGCATATCATGTTACGAACGTCAATGCAAACCTGCGCATGGACATGCATTTATGTGACTTCTTCCGTTGTACCCTATCTCGCCATGCGATACTCGACCGGTCGAACAACCTATCAACACCCTCCCATCGACTCATCGATTTATGACTTCTCTTCACGCGTTCCACTTGTGCCTTTTACCAGCTCAAATTGTCTTAACCATTCGGGCTTCGACTCTTCCAATTCCACCTTCATCCTCTCCACATCG
The DNA here is from genome assembly GCF_008629635.2 of Kwoniella shandongensis. NCBI lineage: Eukaryota > Fungi > Basidiomycota > Tremellomycetes > Tremellales > Cryptococcaceae > Kwoniella > Kwoniella shandongensis. Next base: position 242,014 of record NC_089293.1, read on the forward strand.
TCTCGCAATTGGTTTTCCATGTCAGAGAGTGATTTGCGCTCGAATTTGGGTCGCGTGCCGGACGTTGAGATGACGAGACCTTTGAGTTCTTCGGGGTGAGGGGCGCGGGCAGAGAAATATGCCATCGTCTGGGAAGGACGGATATATGTCAGCCCGTTGCCATAATCATATTCAGTAAGCGAGATGTAAAGGAGATCAAGCCTCACCGCCAAAGTCTCAATCCCTTTCTGCGTTTTCAAACTCAGTTCTACCCAATCACCATTTTCCTCCCTCTCTGTCCCACTCCAACTTTGAATCCTGACATCATCCCAATCCACCCCACTTTCTCCTTCTTCATCAGCCTGTACACCTACCATAGGCGAAGGAGGGATCGTAGTGATATCGTCAGGATAAGGAGGTGGTGACATCCATTCCCGATATGTCTCGGCCAGCTTCGCGGTAGTTGGGCCAGAGATTGTGTGTGGTGGGACGGAGGGGTATAAGAGGAGGTTGGCCATGGGTAAGAAAGGGGCAGGGTTGACATAATAGTTTTTGTCGAAACGACCGCTGAACAAGTGGGAAAGAGGTCAGCAATGATGTCCCTCACCACGTAGGGACAAGGAGATGATGTCGTCAAGCCCGTCCGAGCATAGATGTAATGGGAAAAGAAAACACACTCACTTCTCTACCAGTTGAGGAGGTGGCGGCCAGCTAACTCGACAGTTTTTGATATTCTCATCATGCGCGTCCATGATTACGTTGAACGATCTCTTCCCCTCGTCCCCCATGTCATGTTCGAACTCGGCGATATATATTGGGAACATGATAGGGTAGCATGCGAGCTGGGTAGTTGCACCTTCGGATCAGCTTGTCTTCTCACTTGATATGGTGGCATCACTAAGCTGTATTTCGACGCCTGGCCTGGTGAAGGACACGGAGTTGCTATCGTTTGCGAACTCACCAGCTTTTCTTGGAATTTCGATTGATCCAGGACCACATTTTCCCAATTCTTCCTTCCACCTATCATATCCCTGATCTTCTTTGCGAGACCCAATGGTGATACCGTAAAAGGGACAGGGACGACCTCGTATCCGTCTCCGAGCTGTGTAAGGTCGGAAGCTGGATCGTAGGTCGGTAGATCGTCAGGTAGAGGTGGGACAGCGAAAGAGAGGTATGAAAGTGGGGCAAAGGGGTTTCCTAGCGACGTGACAGACCAAAGATTAGCCCACCATGCTCACACAAGAACGCAAAACAATGACTTACCTGGAACATAACCTTCTCTCGTACTTATCCACATCTTAGGTTGCACCTTCTTCCCTTCCAATCCTTGTAATCCCACTTCTCCCTCGACGATCGTATCCACCCTCCAAACGGGATACAAGACAGCCTTCATATCTTTCATCGTGAGAGATGTACCAAGACCCAACTCTTTAGCTAATGGGTTGATGGAGGTACCGAAGATACGGAGGAGGAGTGCGTGGACGAGATTGGGCATAGCAGCTGGAAAGTCGTAAGAATAAGTCAGAACCCATGTCTTTATTTTGATGATATGTTGCACCACAAAAATATTTCGGCAGCATGACGAGAGGTGTTAGGGCTTACTCACCAGTCGCGAGCAGCGCGTTGATATGCATCCTCAACAACGCATCTTCTGGTCTGATCCGGAATGGAGCAGTTGTGATTTTGGACGAAGGAGAACTCGCTTCGGAGTACAGTCGGACAAACCGAGGCGACCTGATCGGCGCGATTAACCTCGTTCTCGCCAGTGCGAGAGGAAAGCGAGGGGGCATATCGAGCAAGGGAGTGTTAGTCTAGACACTTGTGTAAAGGTGGAAGAGAAGGGAGAGTGATATACGTCGATCTTGATCGGATGCTGCTCGGGATTCGTTCGAAGGAGAACCGAGAACCGTAAATTGCGGGGCTCCATCGAGCATTCCAACAACAACAGTCAACAAATCCTTATGGTGCATATCATTTCGTTTTTACACCAACTACAACAGCAATCACACAAGCACGCACGATGGTGTCTCTACGAGAGCGCAAATCCCGTGCATCCTACACGAATGTTGCAGAGGGTCTGGAAGATCTGTCCTCGGGAGACGAACGACGTGCATCCGGAGCACATCCCTCTGGTTCGGGTTCAGGTCGAGCTTCCGGATCAGAATCGGACAACGACATGAAAGATGACGAAGGGGACGATGCCGAGGTAGACGACGGAGACACAAGTCTATCATCTGGAGGATCAAGCGAATTCAGACCTGATAGTGTCAGTCCGGGAAAAGGTAAGGGTAAAGGCAAGACTCAACCGCTATTCGACCCGGATTCGTCAAGTGAGGATGGGAACGGGGACGAGGACGGAGATGTAGATATGGAGGAAGTCGACGATGATGAAGACGATATCGATCCTGTTTTACGAAGTATAAGTATGACAACAACACCTGCACCAGAACTCAATATCGCCGGACCAAGTAGTCGAAATCAACCCCATCCCTCTGGACAAGCGACTGATCGTCGAAAAGAACGTAAACCGCACCTTGCGACATTGACATCGACATCTCAATCCACACCCGTTGGTCTCGTTTCTGCCGCGACGACTCATCCAGCAAATGGACAGTCGGAGATCTATCTACTCGACTTGGCATACAGAGAGGCAATTCGTCAATCTACCATTAGTATGACATATCAACCACCAGCAAATGCGGGTGGTAAAACGGATAAAGAACGACATAATGAAAGAGGGAAAGATCAGACCAAAGTACATGGTATAGAATCGTTCCCTGCAGGTCATCCAGTACCTTTTTCTACACGATTACTACGAACACCCGGTCCTTCCCAGAGCGGGACATCGTCGTTGACTGAAATTGAATGGATTGATGAGAGTAGAGGAGGAGTTACCGCGAAGAAAGATAGGAGGAAGAAGGAAGGTTGGGCCACACACTTGGCTCTGACAACAGGCGAACCGTGGGAGTTCTGGAGAGGAGAAGGATGGTGGCCTGAGATGTATTTGGGTATGGGAGAGGGGGGAGACGGCAACAACGTCAGTATCAGTGGGAAGAGGGAGGATTGGTTGATGAAAGAGGATGTGAGACTGGGTCTGGGAAACGTGGGGAGCTACAAGGTGGAGGATATGGTGCTTCTAACCGAAGAGTGGGTGAAGCGAGCCTATATCGTGTACGGAGCAGGACGATGCTGATCTGAGCTGGAACATAGAGAGGCAGAGCTGTACCTCCCAACGCCGATCAACCAAAATGGCGATCCGTGGACAACATGTTATCTTGGTCCACACGATCAACAGGTCGCTAGCAATTTTGAGATGTTCACTTCCAAAGCACTAGGTGAGCGACTTCTATCTCGTTGACGCTGTGAGAAGAGGTGACTGACGATTCATGTACAGCGGAGACCAATCCCAATGCCCCTCGTGTTGGCTATACTTTCTTCGCAGGAGGCCCTATCTGGGGATTGGATTGGTGCCCTTATCCTACTGCCAAATCTGCTGGTGAGTATTGAGACAGTTTGTTCTCCAATCTCAAAGTATTGCTACTGATTGACATTGATGTCTGGCCCTCCTATGTAGATTTCGGCAACGCCCAATACCTTGCTGTGTCAACACTACCTCATATCGAAACCCGTCCAGCGATGTACGAGAAATGGCCTCGCTCATCACATGGATCCATCCAAATATGGTCTTTGACCCCTAGTGAGAATGTACAAGGTGACGACGCGATGAACGCTTCTGAGTCCGGGCCTACGGGAGCAAGTGCTGGGGGTATGAGGTGTGAGATGGTTCTGTGTGTTCAAGGTGGGCCGGTGATGGAGATCAAGTGGATGCCTTTGGGCGCATGGGATGATGTGAGTCTTCTCCCAACTCGCTCACTACCTTTGTCATGTCCATGAGACGTGTCATGCTCATAGTTGTTTCCTCCATTTGCAGTACGACCTGTCGACTTTGGGCCAACAAGGGACACCCGTTCCGAAACTCGGTATCATAGCTGCAGTCCAGCTTGACGGATCAATGTCTTTCTATCCCGTTCCGCATCCTCGTTTCGTTAGACCTGAGGCCCAAGATACACCCATCTACCGTGAGTTCCCTCACGTCGTTTCGGAGCCTGGAAGCGGTGCTGATGTTACTGCTCCTGTCAGTGCGTCTGGATGAGCCTTTGTTGAGACTTGAAGTGCCGGATGCGTCGTGTATGTGTTTCGACTGGTTGACTGGTACGAGAATAGCCGTAGGACTGTCAAATGGTGAGTCGATCTGTACAGCTGGAGACTACATCCTCTGATAACCTGACAAATCCTGTAGGCCATCTCGCTGTGTGGGATATCTTGGACGCGCTGGAGTCTGGAAACTCTGATGACCGTGCGTAGTGCTCAACCCTCCGGGCAATATGGCTTTCCTTTGCTCATGACGATAAAATCTTAGTGCTCCCGTCCGTGTACACAACAATCGCTGTATCTGCCATCCGATCGCTTGCAGTCGGACGTACCCCTCCCTCCGACTCTCAGCTAGACAGTGATCCGATCTACGTCGTCATGGGCTCATATGACGGATCGACGTACATCTTAGACTTGCGAGATCCGCTTTATCCTGTCAAGCTCAATCATTCGAGAGGTGCGTCATGACTCTGACTACCTCGCAACTGTGTGCAGGGATGGCTGATGATCGTTGTGCTGGCGTTTAGTACCGTGCTTGACCGTTGGATGGTCGCAGCAGATGGCTAGTCCGTTGACTGTCGATAGCGATTTCGTCGTTTTGGCAATCAAGATCCGTAAATCGGGTCAAGGACGAGGTCATCCATTACTAAGTCATCGTGGTCAAGCTTGGGTAAGTCCGTCACGTCCTTTCAATATATTCGGCACGATCAGATCGCTGATGACGTTCACATGGTGGAAACCAGGACCTCGCCACATCCGACTATCATACGATGCTGCTATCGGGAGGTGCAGACGGTGCAGTGATACTTACCAATCTCCATACGGGATTCTATAGACGACGAAAAGCGGTGAGTCGGATTGTATTCCATGTCATTTGGTGTCAAAGCTGAACCTTGTGACGGATATCAGCCTCTGGTACAAGAGAGATTGTACGAGGTGGACTATAATGCGACCACTGGGGAATTTAGGATCATAGATGACATACTTCCAGAGGTGAGTTGGCGAGTCCAATGAGTGTAATGCTACGCTGCGCTGCATAGAGCATCTCTGTCTCCCGAGTGCAATATCATGACTCTTCTCTATATGTTCAAGGAGTGAAATCGCCCGATTTTCACATTGATGCTGACAGCTGTCTGTGCGTACTATCAGGCAATATCACTCGAAGTCGCAACCTCCCGTCGTCCCGCTTCTTCAGCCCGAAGAGGCGATAACGAACCCCCTTCCCATCTCCTCAAAACAGCAGCATGGTCACCCAATGTCGGTATACATAAAGTCGCATGGAACAATGGAGGTGGTTTGGGTCAAGCAGGGTGGGTGGTTAGTGGTGGTGCGAGTGGATTGGGGAGGGTAGAATGGGTGGAAGGGAGGTGGAAAGGTGGTAGGCCAGAGGATGATTAGGTGGAGGACAAGTGACTGCGGACTGGGTGCGATAGTAAGCTCGAAGACTGTTCACTGTATGTTGTATAGCAATAACTTATGATAATACGTGATGACAACCGTGCATTCGATCCGAAGTTCAAGTGCATGCACCTACTGACAGCGATCTTCGGTGCACTCGTACTATGTAATTCGCAGTCATCCTGGGCCATGTCATATGTTCCACCATCCGTCCACACACCGTAGATCGTAAAATTGCATGCAGGTCGTTTTTGGGTATCACACGTAACTGTAACTGTTGTAACTCGAATCACTACGAAATCGTCTCTCTTGTACTTGGACGACGAAGAAGAGTGTAAATGAAGAGAAGGAAAAGAAAAGAAAACATGAGATAAAATGTCCGTTTCCCGTTCCCTTTCCATATGTAAAATCAACTCAGACCAAAGCTGAACATTGTCTTGTATGTGGTGTGGTGTGGTGTGGTGTGAAAGTGTTGTGTAGATCGTAAAGTGACGATGTCGTTGAATCCTCCTTGTTATCGTCCTTCCACCCTCTCTGACAATGAATGACACCTGTCTGCCGCAGCAAACCGTCCGTAAAGCCTATTCCTACGCCTCGCCTCGCCTCGCCTCCCTCATGCTGATTGTCCGCCCAACTCCTTTTCTATAGTTTCCAATGATATGTATCCGATGCTCTTCATTTCTCCTGCTCCTGATGCAAACGCGAAGACCCGCTTGGCGCTTAGACCAAAGCGATAAAACCAATCAACGCAGACCCCAAGACACCCGCTAGTAATGCGCCGTGAGCAACACCTGAGACGGGGACGGCAGCCGATCGCTTGAAGTAGTTGAGAGGAGAGGAAGTGAGATCTCGTTTTCGAGTGTTGGTTTGTCCAGATGCCTGAAAAACATCGGAGGCGTCAGTTGGTCTTGCCAGGTTGGGCGACTTCAAATAGCAAGTTGACTCACGTTAACACCGGTAAGGACTTGTGTAGGCATCATGTTTGGTGGTTTGGCGACGAGGTACATCTGTCAAAGCAAACGGGGTCAGTAAGGGGAATGGCGTTAGTTGATAAACAGTCAAAAGACTTACGTAGGGCATCTTGGCACCATCGAATCGATTCAGGTTCAATTGGTAGTTACCAGTGGTAGCATCGACGATGATCCCCCAATCAGCGAACGTGGTCTACGATCGTGGTAGAAGAGACAAATCAGCACTGATTTTGATGTGTAGTTCCGTAGAATGTCAGATCACACTCACCTGTTGGTCGTAATATGTGATGATGTTGGTAGTCGCAGCACAAGGATCTTGTACTTGGATTCTACCATCTGGACCGAATGGGTTGAGTGTCATAGATCCATCGTTGTTGAGAACGTAGGTACCATGTTGCCACAGGATGAACGCCGTTATACAAGATGGATTGGAGGCGTTGGCGGTGTATCGATATTGGACTTCTTCGAAGAATCCGTCGTTTGTGCTACGCGAAGGGAATGTATGAGCACGACTTCTCCTTAGAGTACTGGGCCGAACACAACGGATGTACTTACAAGGAGTAAGAGATACCTGTGTTGGCAGGATAGTTGAACTTCATCTCGGCGGGGATACAGATGTCCTATAGGGTTGAAGGAGTTGCTATCAGCATCCAAGCCAGCTCGTCTTTTCACACAAACACCAGAGTAGAGCGAATGACGACAGCCTGCCTAATGCACTACCGCACCGCAAGACAGGACACGGCATGGGATGATATCAGACGGTCATCTCGCGAATCCAATTTCCATGTCCAATCTCCTCGTTCAAAGCGATGCCGTTGCCAAGAAATAATTCCAACTGCGCAACCGCAATTGCAACCCGCAACTAAACAAATCACTCACCCCACCTGTCGATACCGCTGGGTTACTACTCCATGTTCCTTCCAAATCCGTCAAGTTGTTCGCTGCTGTCAGATCTCCTTGAGCGAACACTGTCGTTGTTGAAGAAGTGAGAAGGGCGAGAGTGAACGTTAAAACTGAAGCGAGCATTTTGAGGCTGTACGAGTGGGGTAATACGCGTGTTGTTGGGGACCGTGACCGTGACGGTGATCGAGTAACAGAACAAAAGAGGGTGGGGATGTTGTCACGTCGAGAGTTATAACAGTGAAATGTAAAAGCGATTCAACGTCCTATGAAAGAATTGTTGAAAGGAAGTGGAAGGGTGTTCGAAGGGAAGGAAGAGTGGCGGGAGCGCGGGTCAACGTGTGGGTGTTGTGTTTGGACACTGAGCGTTGTGAAGATTGTTAATGAAGCCGTTCTTGCCGATCCGTCTGTAGAGTACGTCGAGACTGAGAGTGAGAGTGAGAGTGATGGATGCGAGGATGAGAATGAGAGTAAGATGCAGTTAGAGTACTAGTTGTGATTTGAGCCAAGCAAAGCGAAGCAACAACAAGGAATGATGGAAACGAGCGATGCTGTGTGTATTTGGCTGCTGTCACAAACTCGAAATTCAGGGTCCAACACTTTAACACAAGGCTGTGACATACTCAAGTGCAAAAAGTGCCAAACAACACGAGATATGTTAAAACACCGTATAACCCCGATCACCGTATTGACCTGATGATGCAAGTGGCGTTTGAAAAGCGAGATCTGTAGAATCCAACGAATGCCACACGGTTTGTTGTCTATGCAAATGAATACATACATGCCCATAGGATTACTCTGCTGATAACGACAAGTGGTGTACTAGTATATTCTACTCGCACCGATGAACTGCCTTGCATAGTTTCACACCAAAGCCACACCTCCGAATACCATACCGAGGCCAGTGACGAGACTGACCCATACTAATCCTGTCATACCTCCCTCTCGTAGACCGACTACCGTGACTTTCATACCAGCACTAGTCCCATTCGTCCCGTTCCCCGCACTACTAGAGTTCCCTCCAACCGAGACATTACCAGATCTCAGCGTCCCACTTGCCACTGATGCAGATACCACACCCGTCCCATTCGTACTCGCTGTGAAAGGATGTGATCCCGCCCCTGTCGTTGACGAGGCAATTTTCGTCCCTGACGACGCTGACGATGACGACGTACCAGCCTTACCGCTAGGGGTGCCGGTCTCTTGAGCACCTCCCCCACCTCCTATGACTGACGGTGTCCAAGTTGTAAAACAACATTGACCATTACTTGTCGTTGTTCCTTCATCATCACGACGATCGATCAACCATCCTCGATTCGATAGATCGTCGGCGGCGGCGGCGGCGGCGGCGGCGGAAGAGGTTGGAGAGGTCGTTGAGCTCTGTACGACTTCGGCACCATGACCATTCAGACCGGATTGAGTATCGGTATAACTGACCGATCCTGCACTTTGGGTGCTAGAAGTGGCACTCTTGTTGCTCGAGCTCGAGGCAGAAGAAGAGTGTTGGGTGATCCCAACTTGTTCCGTTGCGCCTGAAGCGGAAGAGGCTGAACTAGCGGGACTAGAGGTCGAAGTGGGAGTCGGGGTTACAGAGCCGCCTCCGCCTCCGTTCCCTTGAGATGATGCACCTGACGACGCTGTGGCAGTACAAGGTATACAAGTTTGGACTGGTACCCAGGACGTAGACCCAGAGTCCGAGCTGCCACCATCATCGCTTGAACTGCCAGCAGTGAATCCTCCAGCAGGAGCAGTCTGACCGTTGGCGACGCTGGGTCCGGGATTGCAATTACTGACAGCTGGTATGGTTGGTGTTGGAATAGGTGAATTGCCCTATCATATCGAGTCACATCATTAGCAGCCAAAAGCCTTCCTTAGTCAATGGTCGAAGAAGGGTGCAACTCACCTGGGTATACGTCGTACCATCTACCACTCCAGGCGGATCTCCATCATCCGCTTCACAATCTTGATATACCCCATCCCAGCCTATCCCGTTGGAAGTATAGAAATAACATCCCATCTCATCGTAGTCTGTCGGACAGTACCTGGACACGAATCGCAGAGGAGAATGAGCAGGTGTCCGAAAAATCGCTTCCGGGTGGTGAGAGGGAAATTTGATATGGCTTACTTTGGATCACCAGTACACGCTCTCACGCAGAAAGTCTCGTCCGAGATCAACGTCTAAATCGTACGATCTCATCAGCATTCTGTCACTAAAACGAAGAAATAGCTCAAGCTCCTGATATGCGAAGGGTAAAAGATGAACTCTGGAGAAGGAAAGGAAACACTCACAACCCAGCTTGACGCTGACTGATTATCGTCGCTGATGAACATCTGCCCACCGTCGGGTTTATGCTGATCCGAATCGAATTGACCCCCCGCATCGCCTGATTGGACGTTTATATTGGTGAAATGGCCGCTGTTCGTTCCGAAAAGACACAGGATGGAACGAGCTTCAGCACAAAACCACACTTTGAAGATAGTACCGAGGGCTGAGGGATGGGTCGGTCGGTCACTTACGTTCCGCTGACTTGGACCCAGTTAGGCGCTTTGACGTATGTTACGCCATTCAACGTTCCGTCAGGCATCAATCGAGTTCCGTGAGAATCCTATAGCCGCGAGAAGAAGCGCAGAGTCAGCTTCGTCGACCTCCATTGTTTACACATTCTCGGGTTTAAGCCGGCGGTGGCGTGGTTTTGTGTTCTTGATGGTAAAGAGAAGAAGTCAAGTGTGCTACTCACCTTGGTACACCACGATACGACTTTCAGTTGTGATTCCGCGATTGTCGTACCAGGATCAGCAGGACCGTAGAGGCAGAAATCGTCATGAGAGACGAGGTAGAGCGAAGTCGACGTCGAATCTTGGTTCTGCCAGTGAGAGTTTCTATCAGTCAACTCGCTCATACGTGTCTCTGGTACGAGATGAACAGCAGACAGTGGGTTTGAGGCGTTACATTGAGCGATATCACTTACCCCGTCTCGTTTGATGATGTTCTCCGTATCATTGGTCCATTGCCTACTTCCCAACTTCGAGCCTCGTCTCGTATATTCCTCAGAGGGGAGATACTGTCCTCGTACTCCGTGCAAAACGATGAAAAGCAAAAGCAAGGCCGGAGAACGAGTGAACTTCCTCATCGCGTTCCGCGGCATCTTGTTGCGTAGAATAAGGATGATCCGTTGATGATAACTGCTTGTGTATTACGATTGAACACAGCGCTTCAGGGCTCTGCCCGTATAACAGCAAGGTCCGAGGAGGAGGAGGATGATGATGATGATGATGGCACCGCTGGACAAAAGGTGCGTTGACCAATATCTGTTAGCGTAAACAGGTTTGCGATATGTCTTGACTTGACTTGATGTGCGATGGGTGGCACTTGCGAATGGTTACCGTGCGAACTAGACCAGTAACCATTTCATCTTGACTGCAAAACACGATCCTTTCATATGTAGCCCTAACCCCTATTATTTATTGATTCCTTTGTGTTGTGTATCACTATACAAATCTTCCTTTGAACCCCTCAAAAGGGGTGACCACTACAAAAGAAGTAGGACCTGTGCAGGCTTTGGTAACAAAGCTGCATTGTAGCCGAAAAAAATCGCTGTAAAGCACAGGAAGGACCAACTGTGGCATAGATCTCGAGCATCAAAGCTGTGACTAATCACTTCGTCCTGACGATTCGTCGTGACTGCTCCCCGCTGCATTTGGCGACAGTATAGGGAGATTATTGTTTTCGTGAATACTGTAGATCGCTTCGTCTGCAGCGTCTGGCAAGGCTTACATCTACGTATTGGCCGAGTAAAAATCGTTGTATCCAATATACATACACAACTGCTCAAGGAAACTGATGTGATTACAGTCCCATCCCTAAGTTACTCATCCCCTGCACCCCACAATTGGATCCTTCCACTCGTGTTTCCCCCTACCACCCTATCTACGATAGTGGGATGTGAAGCCGTCACAGCAGGTACCGCGGTGACTCTACGACGTGACAAATTATCATCAGCTTCACGTTCCATACTGACCTGGCGCTGTATCCGCCTCGAAAGGTAACAGAGTCTTGACTCACGCTTCGTTCCACAACGAGATAATTTTCTCTCCGCTAGCTGATACCACGTCCAAACTCCTCTTCATATTCCCCACGGTGAAATGCGGCATGTAATCCATATTCAAGCTCCACTGAGCTCGGAGGATCGTCAACCATCGACCTGTCTGACAATTGTGTGGTATAGAGCGAGTAGGTTGGAAATGTGATGTCGCGAGGGGGGTATCCAGTAGCATCGATTGGGGATTGAGGTTCCATACTGCGCAAAGTGGGGGAAAAAGAAACATCAGTTGAAGCCACTACTTGGGATGATCGATCGTCCACACCCACCACGTAGCTTATCATCGTAACTCGTTGTCAAGACTCTTCTACCCCATGGATCCCAATAAGCCGAACTACAGCTCTTGCCATGCTGCCAACTCGCTCTCAACAAACCCTTTCCTTTAGCTGACGATTGATATTTCGCAAGATGCTCATAATCCGTCTCAGCGGTCAAATGACTAGGTGGAAATGACGAATCGCCAAATGATTCGGTCTTCGCGTTGACTGGCGGGGTGGGTAAAGAGTTTGTAAGAGTCGGGATGGAGGAGAGATGTCGAGTATCCCATATTCGAAGATGTTGATCGTTACCAGCAGTGACGAGCAAATGCGGCATCAACGCTATAAAGAGGCCAAACCAAGAACCGGTCAGTTTGCGTCCACAGGCAGAGTGCTCGTGAATAGGAACCCTTGTACGCACGGTTCACACTAATCCCACCCAACTTTGCCGCTCTTCCTTCCTCCTGAACAATCCATCTTCGCCTCTCTTTCCGACTCTTGCTCTCTCTAAAATCACAATGACTGATCCCACCATTCTTATCCGCCAACCACGCTTCTTGTCCATTCGGCACAAGATCGAAATGCGTGATCAGCATATCTTCGTTGGTGAACGCGAAGAGCTCGGTAGATTTGAATGTGGAGAAGTCCAAGTGGCGCAGTGAGCAGTCGTACGACGACGAGAAGAGCTATAAGCGTAGAACGGTCAACATCAGTCAGTATTCGATTCTCGCCGATAACCACAGAAGGACACGGAACACCGCTCAAACTCACCCCGGAGCCGTTGATAGGATCAACTTTCATACATGTGATCGAATTTCTGGCATGCGCTTGAACTCGCCATATCCGTCCTTCTGTCTCTTCCTCTTCTTCTGGAACGCCATTCGTGTCGTCCTCGCTCTTGACTTTCTCGGCGGCAGGTCCGAGCGCGTCCCATCTGCCAGTAAGGTGATCATCAGCTTTGTGCTCTGCCCGCATAATCGTTCCGTCTGAATGGTTGAAACCTGTCCCCAGCTCAAATCTGATCTTCCTTTGTTACGAACGTCTCCCGTTCCATTTTTAGGAATGACTGAACGCGGAAACTCACATTCCCAATTGTCCATACTTATCACCTACCAAAACCAAACTCTTCGTTCGTTCCGGATGAACTACCATACTAAACACTCTATCATTCGTCACTTTCGCATTTGCCTTGAGGGTCATCCCCTTGAACGCATCTTTCAACCGTTGTACTTCGACAGGGACCGAATCGGGCTCTGCGTATGATTCTTTGGAGCTGTTCGAGGTCGTGGGGTATGTTCGGGGGTTGGAGAGGAGGGATATGGATCTGAAGTATCGTTCCTGAGTCATACGAGAGACTCAATTAGCCTCGGGTTCTACATTTCTTATAGAACGACTTTCCTTCGATTGGCATGCAAGGTAAGGCAAGACATGAAGCAGGGGGGGAAGTTCGGGCTTTCGAGCCCAGTATCAACTCACCAGATCATCAATCTCATCCTTATCCCCATCTTCTACCATCTTACCAACTTCCATCACTCTCTCCCTTTCCTTTCTATTGACGACTCTCAGTATCTCCCTCTCCTTCTCCTCTTCCTCCAATTTCACCCTCAGAGTTTCCCCATCCGCTTCCAACCCTGCCAATCTACCAGATCTTCTCCGTGGTCCATCATCTGCCGCAACCACTGTATGGGCTTTACGTTTATTACTTGATGAGGAAGGTTTGGCTTTTGGTTTAGGGGATGCTCGCGCGAATGGGATTTTGGAAGAACCGGAGGGGTCGAGACCTAATGAATCGAGTAGAGCTCGATTCTCGGCGATCGTCTTTTGACGTTCGAGCTCGCTACGAGGTTGTGAGGATTACACATTGTATAGTAGTAGTGCATCGCGCCGTATTGAGAAGAAGGGGCAATTGAGAGGTACGAAAGGAGAGGAGGTGGATAGATCAAGTGGGCGTCAGTACGAGTATGATATACGACTGCAGGGCACTGGCGAGCGGGAAGTCAACGCACTAATCATTATCTTCGTCGTCCATTTCGGCGGTATTCACAGTTGACTGAAAATTCAGAAAGATTACAGTGCGGCTAAAGTAGATATCAAGCGATGGGGGTTGATAGGTAAAGAAGTCTGGATGGAGAGACGAGATATGTAGCTGAGATAAGAATGACGCGATCGGGAGAACATGAACATGGAAAAAGCAGTCATGTCATGTCCGAGATCGACGCGTCGCGCGAGTGAGGGTCCTGGTGGAGGGCAACTTCGAATCTACCTAATACAATGGACAATTGCATGCAACACCTCTAGCATCGAATTTAACTAATCATCAACGGCGGGACCAATCGTAAACCCCAGTCGTATCAGTGCTCGAAGAGACACAATATGCCTTCGGAATCGACACCCTCGATATGATCGTAGGAATCGGTATCGATATTCTCTCCCTCTCGCGAATTCGCGAGCTCATCCTTCGACGAGGGGCCGATAAGCTCGCCAAGAGAATATGTACAGAGGGGGAATATTCCCTGTTCAAGGAGATTGAACAGCCACCGAGAGGGTCTTCGATAGATCAGGAGGTTTTGGACGAGAAGAGATTGAGATTCTTGTCTTCGCGGTGAGTTGCCAAATCATGCTCCCAACCTTTGCTTTGCGCCGCTTTTCCCGCACGCGGTGAAGAATGTCACAGATCCGATGAAGGGATCAATGGGAGCTGATGATCATCTGTACAATTCTCACTCTAGGTGGACACTCAAAGAAGCATCGTACAAATCACTCGCTTCCCACCTACCTGGTCACCCACCGACCTGGAAATCACTCGAAATCACCCATTCGCCATCTGGTCAACCGATCTTGAGACCTACAGACCGGATAGTCGCTGAGAAATATAGTTTGATGGGTAGTTTGAGTCATGATGCGGGGGTAGTGGTGGGCGTCGTGATAGCTCAGCGGAGTGGGTAAGAGGGAGTGGAATGGAAAGATGAAGGTGGTTGAAACCCATTTCGTCGTCAGATAAGGAAGACAACAGCATTTCCGCATGATAATTGTATAGATTGTTCAAGTCTTGCATCGGACCGAATGTTATCTCATGGTTATCCCAAAGTCGCGTCACGATGCAAGGTATACTAGTAGTGCTACATAGCCCTCTCACTCAAACACCTGTCCCTCTTCCCTCCTTTCCAGCGCACCAAAGTTTGGCAACTTGAACCCCTTCTTCAGCTCGTCCAGATCTAATCCAAATCCATTACCCATCTGTCCTTCCCGAGCTACAACTATCCGATCCAGTTGTTTCGTTCCACATTCATTCTCGTCGTCATTGTCGTTGTCGCTGCCCTTTGGTCTTTCGTTATCGTTTCCTTGTCCATTCCGTACCGCCCCTCGATCACCTAGAGTCCCAAGCTCGATACTTCGATAGGCAGACCTGCCTTCATTTCCGATGTGCGTATATCGTTCCCCATTCAAAGAGCCTTCCTCTCTTTCTCCGCTCCCTGCTGGAAGTTGCGTCTCCTCCCCTCCTCCCTCCCCTTTCATTTTCCTTATCACCCCAATCACACCCCTGAGCTCATCTACCATCTCTCCACCTTTCTTCCTCATCTCTCCCTCTGTATCAACCACCGCCTCGTCTCCTCTGAGGAGTATCTCCACGCTCGTTCCCTTCTCTCTCGCTTCCTTCATCAGGGCAATACGTTCCGCTCTGCTCAACTGACCTAGACGGGCTTTGAAATCTGACTGGGGAAGAGATATCGAATCAGATTCGAAAATCGTATCTCTACCAGCGGGAGGAAGGACTTCTACACCCTTGTCCGTATCATGAGTCGAGGTGTCGATGCCGTCAATATCATCGCCATATGCAGTCCGAGCCGTTTCGAGTGAAGTGTCGCGAGAAGATTCCTCCCACGCTTTGATGAATGCTGGCAGGTCTGCGTGTGTGCCTTGTGCACTAGGATCTTCCTGAATATCCTCTTCCGCCACAAGTCTTCCGGACTCGATCCGCACAAGTGCCTCTCGTCCTCTTTCCCAGTCTCTAACCATATCACCTAATCGCTCTCTGACCTTACTCCACGCTTCCGTCCCAGACTCATTTCTCAACTCTGCATTTCGTAACTTTTCCCTCATTATCGCCAAGTCGCTCCAAGCTTTGATGAGGGTCGCTCCGATTTTGTCCACCTGTTCGAGTACCACCGCCTCGTCGTTTGTCCGAGGCGCAAAATCCTTTCCACCGCCGTCTAGAAGAGTTGAAAAGGGGAATGTTGATTCGGCAGGGGACCATCCCACTTCCGAGCCGGACTTGACGAGCCCATCAAATCTTTGCGCGAGCAAAGCTTCCTTTTCCGCTTCCCTCAACCCGACTTCTAGTAATTCGCGCTCCGACACCATGGCGGCTGTCATGGCTTCCAAGCTTTCCTTCACGTCTTTCCAGTACGCTTCGTCCGCAGTGTCGAACCTCAGACCAAGGAGACAACACGCCATCCTCCTTCGTTTCAGATGTACCCCCAGACAACTCGCCGTTAGAGCTGGTGTGGTCAGCGGACTGACCGACTCGACCCGTCTTATTAGCGGGCGAGGTGACGGTATCGGTACTGCACCGAGAGACGAGCGTTTGTCTGGAGGAAACGAGTTGGGAAATCCAATACCGAGTGGTGAGCCTGGCATTTGATAGCCGGGGTTGAAAGAAGAACGCCTCGAGCGCGATCCAGTGGACGAAGCGGTTCGTAAGGCTTGTAAGTCCGAGAACGGCATAGACTGCGTTCTAGTCAGACCAGCAGAGGGCAGAGCAAGCTCGTCATCGGATGCGGGGTAGTATGGCATATTTTGCAAGCTCCGTCGTTTTGGGTTCGGAGCAGGATCGAGAGAGAGGGACGACCGCAGTGGTGTTGACGACAAATCATGCTCGAAGGGCGATGGCAGCAGACCGGAAGGTGTTTGTCCACCAAGGCTCACTTCAGGAGAAGCCGGACGTTGTCGCATCATTCCACCCTCGCTCATCTGTGAGAAACGACGAGCGAGCGGCGACGACACTCGCTTGAAAGGTGAAGAGGTCCCACGTAATTTCTCAATGACGGGTGTTGTAGGCGTTACTGGCAACTTTGGCACCTCCTCTATTGTTTCACTTTCAGGGGTCTTCTTTCGTACCGTTCGTTCCACATCGTCGTCCATACTCTTATCACCCTCGCTCGACTCCCAGCTGTCTCCTTCTTCGTCTGCCTCTGTGATCCGCCTTTCGTGCTTCGGTCGCTGTTCCGATCTGGCTGCGCGCCAAGTATCTCTCAGCTTGTCGAGACTGGCGCGTTTGGACAATCTCGGAGTCCTTTGCGGAAGAGCGGTGAAGCGGTCGTCTGCGTCAGTTGCGGATGCGAGTGAAAGATGCTGTGTGCGATGTGAATGTGTTCGCTCGAAAGTTGGCGCGGCGTGGGATACGGGTGAGATTGGCATCGGTCGAGTTGACGTTGTGAAGCGGCGCGGTTTCGCCGATGGAGTGAAGGCGTCTCGTGCAGGTAAGCTGGAGTGGCGCGGAGATGGTATCTGAGGGCCTCTCGGACTGGCGATAGGACTTCCTTGGTCAGACAACTCATCGTTGTGCGTTCGCCTCGTGTAGAAGAAACTCCCTACAACTGGGATATCGTACATCTCGCCAAGTACGCCTAGCTCTTTGCGATCCGTCAGCTCAAGCAGTGTTGAAGTTGCGGTCGCAAGGTGATCCGTCATATTATCGGTCAATCGATGGAGACCAACGCGGAGACTATGGTGGGTGTTGAGTGATGACGGGTGCGGTTGTAAGATATTGAGTGAGGTATGAAGTGTTGTATTGAGAGTGTGAGTTTGCGAGATGAATGTGGTCAGGGCGCCAAGAGCCTGTGATTTGAGAGAAGGGGGCGAAGTTGGAGGTACAAGATTTGATGACTTTCGGAGAAAGTGAGCTGGTCATCGAGAATAGTTCAGTCGGGTAATGCTTACAGGTTTCATGCGATTAACGCCAAAGAAGACGCCTAAACCGAGGGCAATCACCAAGATGAGTCCTGCTCTGCTCCACAACAGAGTGATTCCAAGCAGCAACGCTAGTCCTGCTAGAACCAGATCCCATCTTTCTTTTCCCTTTTCGACCCAACGCTGCAACTCCGCCCACCTATCCTTTTCTTCCCCTTCCACTTCGTCTACTAGCTCTTCACCGCTCAGACCTGGCACATAATCCTTCTCTAGCAATCCCGACGAGCAGATCAAGTATTTGAATCGCTCTGCGAAGGTGTTTTCGGTCGAAGAAGATGAATCATCTGTGATTTTGCCAGGTGTAGGGATGGGCGGTGTAGAAGGGACGCTCGAGCTGGGGACATTGGGGAGGACACCGGTCCATCCCCGTTCTACGGGCTTGACGGAAGGTGGCAAGGTATTGACGAGGGTCTGCGATACCGTGAGGCGAGTAGTTAGCATGTTGCGAACGAGATGTGTTTTGAGAAGCAAGAGCAAGAACATACAATATCACCTGATTCACTTCCATCATCATTCATTTCGTTGACCATATTCCTCGATACCGTTTCATCGCCCTCATCTATAAGTCAACACTATGGTCAGCACGTGCGATATGAACCGAACAAGTGTAGGTGAGACATAATACTGAAGAAAGATGTCTCACCTCTAAAGTAATCATCGAGCGGTCCATCAGGTATGGAAGTGGCCATAATCTGATCTACGCGTAGATCTCTTTCCTTATGGTCCGTGTACTACCGAATAGCCGATGTTGACGAACGTTGTATAGTGTTAAAGGGAGTCGGTTGTTGCCGTCGTCAATCGTGAGCTTCTAGTCGCACTGAGCTATTATATATCGTAAGTTATGTCTTTTGCTGGGTATATGGTCGTTTCGGTGATTGACAGAGACAGAAGAATAGAGATCAACAAGATGTGATGTGAATGCGGTGTGATGTGCTGTTTCATGATGCGCTCTTTGACTTCCGGCGCGACTTGATTTCACCTCGTTTCAGCATCATCCATCTTCACCAAATTACGTAAATTGACTTTTGCTCGAGCAATCGCGTGCAATATCAAAAGACAGACTTATTTGGTTCCTCGCCTCTGTGCTCCTTGTTCTCCTTCTTGGTATTCCTCGAACTTCAGAATTGGAGGTCGTGCCAGCTGACCAGTCAGTCAGTCATCATGGCTCTTGATCAAGGACCAAAGCTGGTGACTCTTCCTCCGCCGCCGCCACCATCTGACCTCATTGCCTCGGCTCTTATGCTCCCTCTCCACGCTGTCGCATCGACACATAGAGGCCGGAAACTTCGCCTGGTAGGACAGTAAGTTCAGCTTCTACTCGACCTCAACTGTCGGAAGTCATCGAGGCGGACTCTTACTACCTGCTCTAGAGTTCTAGCCTTTCATCCTCCTACATCTTTACTCCTTCTCACTGGACCACCCTCGAACCCTTCCTCGCCGTCCGTACCGTCACCTACTCTCTTGGTCAATATCTCCACCCCGCTACTTGGTCAAAGTCCAAGTATATCAGACATCTCCTCGGCTCAAGACAGTCTGTACTCTCGTCAACCGCAACTCCCCTCCATCCCGTCGACTATCTCTGCAAGTGGACTAGTTAATCGGGAGAAAGTGACGCTGAACAGAGGAGAATGGGTTTCGGTAGTTGGATGGTTGGAAGGCGACGGGTCAAAAATGGTCAGAAAAGTCAGCTAAGTCCAGTGTATTGAACAGGATGGGAGTGAGCTGATGATTGTATCGGAATTTCATATAGGTTAAGACGTCCAATAGTTATTTGGCACCGCTGCCATTGATCCTTGAAGCCATTCATATCGCGAACTCTCACGTCATACCCCCATCTCCATTGTACAGAGGTCAGATCGCCGCTTGGGATGGGATTAGGATCGACGCCAGAGAGGAAGTATCAACCCGGGAAGATCAACGTCTTGGCTCGCCAATCACTCCATCGGTCGAGATCATCACAGTACTTGATGACGACGAAGAGGTTACTCCCCGCCCGAGGAAATCCCGACGAAATGGCCATGGCTGAGTAGCATTCACCTTGAGAAACGTTAACTCAAACACATCCGAGCTCTTGGGCTCGTTCAAAACGTCGAGAAGAGAACGGACCGGATGCGATGTCGACGCGCGGAAGGTATGTCTTCATACACTACAAATACGTTATCTAGATTGTCCTTCGATCCTGACCTTCCTTGCTATCTCTAGTCTTCGCCAACACGTTTCACTTCAACACCGCCTTTCGCGCCGGGAACTCCGACTGCCCCAATTTTCGGTGGCAGCACTAGGACGCGAGTGTTCCTGCGCCAAAAGGTCACGATGGTCGCAGCCAAGGACGATGGGTTGTCCTGTTATGACGATGTCAGCGATCGAGAAGCTCGAGCAACATGGGTTCTACTCGGGACTGGGAAACTGCTGGGTGTAGAAGAGGGG
Source organism: Kwoniella shandongensis (assembly GCF_008629635.2). NCBI lineage: Eukaryota > Fungi > Basidiomycota > Tremellomycetes > Tremellales > Cryptococcaceae > Kwoniella > Kwoniella shandongensis. Next base: position 262,168 of record NC_089293.1, read on the forward strand.
CAGGGGACATACCTCATGCAGATAATGCCCTACATCAGGCATGACCTCCAACTGGAATTTTCCCTGCCTGATACGCCATACGCACCTATAGTGAGCGTTCTGAAGTTACAACATGGCAGATGACATGTATAAGTCGGAGCCACTCACATTTGTCCAACCATCAACTCCTTGTCCAATCTCTCCTGACCAGCAAGAATCAACAACCTCGCACATTTCGCACTCAGAAATCTAGAGCTTAGACCTTTGTACCATTCTGCAAAACACGTGTATGCTCATCAGCTGCTCGTAACGAACAATGAATTTGGGCAGCTGACTCACCTTCCCAATATGGTTCAGTAGCCAAAAGGTCTGTACGCCAAATTTGTTGTTCGCCTGCACCCGATGTAGAAGCGAGGTTAGGAGCGGGGGCAATGATGGACGGAACGGAGACTCGGGCAGATTCAGGATCTCTGACGGAATTGGATGAGAGGCTGGAATCGACGTGTCAGCCTAAAGAATCAAGGTCTCGCGAGGACAGAGACAAAGCGTAATGTGGTTTTGAGACTAAGCAAACTGAGGATATTGAGTTGCGGACGACTCACTGCCAGTGTATAGCATCCACGACGGATCGGAATTGACTCGGTCTTTGACTCAGAATCGATTTCATAAGATGTAAAGATTCGATCGCGGTACCTGCAAGGTGTTTCTTTGAGCATGAGCTATGATTGGAACGTTCAACCCCTGGGACCGGCTAGCTCACCTTCTACGACATCAAGGACGATCACTCCTGGGACCTTGTATCCTTTTTGCTGGAGTATGGGTGCAGCGCTGAGTACAGGTGCAGCACCCATCGAGTGGCCGGCTAACTGCATAGCACCCAGACCTCAGCTAAGGCTCGAGCTTTGTAGGAGGTAGGGAGATCTTGGTAACTCACCACGAAAGAGGGCGCATCTTTTGGCTCAGGGAACAAGTGTTCGACTAGTCCGAGAAAGTCCGCCAGCAGCGTTGGTAATGACAGATCCCTCTCAACCTCTTTTCCACCCTCAGTCTTGGTCTTCCCTACATCAGTCCCAAAATACATCAGCAAAACCGTTCCGACTCTCGGAGACCGACTAGCTGACCCACCATGGCCTCTACAATCGAAACTCAGAACTCCTAGTTCTCCACCACTCTTCACTTTCACCTCCTTTGCCAGCGCTGCGAACGACAATCCTCCAGCTCCAGCGCCGTGGTGACATACCAAATAGGTCTCTTTCGCCGAATTGGATCCTGACGGTGTGGTTGGTGGTGTGAGGTAGACTCGGAAAGTACTTGGTGAGTTTGGAGGTTGGACTTCGAGCGCCTGGGAGAAGAACGAAGAGGCTGAGAGGGGGGTGAGGTCTGCGTTACCGAAACGAGTTGGTGGAGGGAGGCTGTTTGGTATTGGGATATCGAAATCAGCTTGTCATCTTCCTAGAACCAGCGTGCGTGGTTCGGGGCTGATAGTGGAGCATGGTGCGGACATGTAGAAAGGGCTACACTCACCTCGCTTGGAGATCATCAAAGGAGTCTTCGCCCTCCAACTCTTCTGCTTCCTCGTCGTCCTCATTCGGGGTACGTTGCTCCGCCCACGGAGCTCTCGTTGCAGGGAGCTGGGGTAACTTGTTGATCATGGCTTTTCTGAACGTCTCCGACATATTGTTGGCGAAATTAGCGATGTAGTAGCAGTCAGTGGAGCTTTAGTTTGATCTGAAAAGAAGTGAGGGGGGCAGTGTGTGAGCTATGAGTTGGCGCATATTGTCATGAATGGAGGTTGATCTCCCAAGGTGGAGGGGAGGACGCAACCCAGTCACCGAGCGGAGATGTGGCCCATGTCCGCGTTGCTGAGGTCTTAAGCTTAGCATCGATCACTCGCTCTATCGGGTTCCCGTAATGTTTGGCATCTGTCGAAGAAGCATTCACCACATACTAGAAGATATCATCTTGCGATTCATCTTCACCAGCAATTATCACACCAAATTGTCTACCTTGTTCAACTTGCGCTTCCGACTCACAACTTCCACCCTGGCCATCCATCGTCACCTATGAGCTGATCCGCTCAACCTCCTCCCTCTTATCAACATGTCTCATCCGGCTCGACTCTCACTTCGAGCTCCACCCCATCTCCCCTTCATCCAAGGCTTTCCCGGTATCCCCCCATCGTCATCTCGCAAATCCGCCGGAGTACACGGGACTCTCGAACTGCGAGTCGGTAATGTACCTGTCAAGGCGAAATGGGTACGAGTTGAACTTCGTAAACACGAATGTCTTCCACCTGGATTCCCATCACCATCATCTGGATCATCGTCTTCCGGTCCAGAAACAACTTGGGAGCACGTTGGATCAATTCAGACGCTCTGGAATCCTGCCGAAGGGAAAGAATGGGATACTGTCGAGACGGCAGATTTCAAATTCTTCCTCCCATTACCTGAGACTATCCCACCTTCGATCGAATTACCCAAAAATACAGGCGTTCGATACGAACTTGTCGCTGCGTTATGTTACAAACAGAAGGGAGGGCTGTTCAAGAAGGAATCGTCGGCAATCATCAAGGTTTCTGAACAATTACGAATAACGAAACATGAATTACATTCCGCTTGGCCGATTTACAATGTCCCGGATAGTAGGACGATTCAAGCAGCGAACGGATCTATCAATCTGACTGTATTAAGACCGAACAGAGCCTTCGCAGCAGGTGATAGAATACAATTCACTGCTGCTATCAAATCTGCTAGACCACAGCCATTCAAGTTGAAAGGATTTGAATGTACCCTTTACGAAGTGATCACTTCGATTCCTATCCCACCAGAATTGACATCGCCCAAAGCTTCCAAGAGCAAGAAAAACCCGCCAGCACCAGTGTCAAAGGCGAGACCCGTCGCGTCGGTCAGAGCACCAGTGGACGAGAATGTGGGACTGGGAGGGGAAAAGTCGGCACGAATAGAAATGTTGGTGGAAAGAGCGTTGGTCAGTGTCAAAGGAGCGAGAACATTGGAAGTGGCATATGAACTGGAAGTAAAGGTTGTGACGGAGGGATTGAAGGAGAAGGTGGAGATGGGTGGTGTTAGATATATTGTCGGACCCTTCATGCGAAGTCACGCCCAACAGGCAGTCAGGTGAGTATGATCACAGCCCGTCTAAGCACTTCCAAATGTGATTCGTGGCGTATGACGCTATACAAAGACTGACCTACTCTCGCAGGGATATCGGCCATGTCGATGCGCTTTGCCCAGGCATACCCAATTCCACCGCTTCTTCTCCTGGCATGTTCCCAACTTCCAACCCTGTCACCCCTCCCCTTGGTCAACGAACGAACGGTATTGTACCTCGAGAATCGTACCCAAACAACAACGCCGGATACCCACCACAATCCCAATACCAACCGCAGATCATCCAGGGATTTGTACCTCGTACTGAACGAAGACAGTCTTTCGCAACTACCGCTACTACCGATACGACCACAACTGCCACCCACGAGTTTGGCGGTGCCGGTGGCGGACCACAGCGATCGCTCTCCGGAAGAGGGTACAACACGATGCCGAATCAACGTCGAGATGTGGCTGCTTTTCCTTCGCCTAATCCGTCAAGGCCAAGAAGTACCGAGACGACGCCAGCCTCGCCCGTTGATAGCTTACAGGAGAGATTTACGCAGAGTGAGATAGGACATGGATCGGGAGTGGAGGATTATAATAAGAGGTATTCGACAGGGACAAGTGCGACGTTCGGAAGATGGGATAAAGGCTTGAGATCGGCTATGGAGCCTGGAGCTGGAGGGGCAGATGGTCATAGTACTCTGACCAGTCTGGCTGAGAGCGATGTGAGTTGACTGGGACTTCCCACAGCTGTGATTGAGTTTAGCTCACAATGTTTTCTGTTTTTCCATAGGTCACTGCTGGCCCTGTCAGTCCTAATCGAGGTGGTGCTTCGCGTCTAGCCGGTCCTCCTTCTTCATTCACTTACCTCACAGCAGAGCAAGAAAAGCGTCGACAACAAGAATTGTACGAATCTGCCCGAGCTCGTGCGGCTCAAGTTCAAGAAGCGTCTGGCGCTTCGCTCGATCGAATCGGTCTCCAAGGTAAAAACAAAAACGGGAACGAGGATTCGGAACCTCCTCCTCCGGAATACGCGCCACCTAGACCTGCACAGCCTGATAAGGCTTATACAGCTCCCTCGAGGCCTGTATCGACATACACTTCGGGTAACGCAGGATCGCCCGATACTGCTGCTGCTGGGAATGGAGAGCAAGACCCGCCTCATACCGGATTGACAACGACTATGCCTACGTCCTCGGTTCCGACGAAGAGCACGAGTGGACTCGAGAAGACGTATATGTCTGCTGCGGAGGAGAAAGAAATACAACGACGAAGATTCGAAGAAGCAACTGGCAGAGTGGTCTCCGCTTCTGGATCAGGTCAAAACGTAATCAGCAGTGCGCAGAACTCTCCAGCGCATCGAACTACGTCCCGAGTCGCTTCCCTCTCTTCTGCACCTGGTACTCCGACTGCGAATTATACATCTACCGTACCGCAGGAATCACCAATTCCCTACGATGCGATTTTCCCTACCTCGGCGTCGGCGAACGGTGCAGGTCCATCGACTTCGAATGGGAGACAGACGGTGCCGCCGCCGGCTACGCCAGTAGCCGCTTTGAGCGAGAAAGAACAGATGAGAAGGTATTATGAAGCACAAGATCGTGTGGCTGCAGCTTCGCAGCGCGGTGGTGGCGGTAGTGTAGACGATCATGGAGCAGGGCCATCAAGTGCCTTGGCGGGTCCAAGTACAAGTACGACTACGTCGGCGATGAACTCGCCCAACCGAGTGGGCAGCGCGATGGGTGCTGTAAATGAGAAAGAGCAGATGAGGAGGTACTATGAGGCGCAAGAGAGAGTAGCTCAAGCGGCCGCTTCACCACAGGGAAGTCCTATCGCCAGCGGGAGCGGAACGACATCATCACCACGACATCAATCGTTTGTCCCACAACAACAAACTCATTCACGATCGACCTCGACGGCCATGGGACCTGGCGAGGGTAGGAGTGGGAGTGGGAGTCGACCGGTCGGCGCGGTACTTTCTGCTGTGGACGAGAAAGAACAGATGAAAAGGTACTACGAAGCGATGGAGAGAGTACAGCGTGCTGCTGAAGGAGGTGGTGGGGAGTCGTCACACAGTCAATCGCGAAGTCAAAGTCGCGCGACATCGCCTGCGGCCGCTCTGGCTCCGCCTCTCGAAACGAACAACGGAGAGGGCCCATCCTCATCTTCGGCCTTAGTTCCTCCCCTATCGGGAAATACGAAACCTACACCGACTGGATACATGTCTGCAGAAGAAGAGAAAGACTTGATGAAAAAGCGGTTCGAAGCGGCTACAAATGCTGTCGAAAGAGCAAATAGGTCGCCTCCCCCTTTCGAATCTCATTATGAGAGGGGAGATTCTACCCCTACCCCTTCTCATACTCTTACTCCGGCTCCAAGGGATGGACAACATTCGCATTCGAGGAATGCGTCGATGGCAATTTCGGAATCTGATTCGCCGATCGTGAGAGACCCAGAGGTAAGAGCTGGGAAAGCGAGAGCGAGGACCTCTACCTCTGGCGGAGGTGGAGGTGGAGGTATTGGATTCGAGGGAGATGAGGAAGTAGCAGGAGGAGGAGGTGCACCACCACCACCTTTACCGGCTAGACCGCCGATGGAGTATATCAATTTGCTTAGTCCAGTATCGGGGAGAGGAGAGTGAGATGTTGCGTATTAGGGCAGACCGGGGCCACACGGAGAAGCTGGGAAGAGAAGTACGGAGAGTAAGAAGATTTGATACGGTGAAGGTAGCAGAACTTTGGAACTGGAACTTGCTTCTGCTTGGTGGTACTCCGCGCTGGACAATGGGGGTGGTGTGTAAGCCTGGCACAGCTTGGTATCCCAGTTTGTAATGATGCATGCACGATCTTGATGACAATATCATAGCAAGGTATACCAAATGTCCGCGAGGTCTTGTCATGATATCTAGATGACTGATCTCTGGATACTGTGTCTAGCTCGAACTCCGCTTGTACCCCGCCTAAACGACCGAAGAGAGGTCGATGCTCTTCTCTCCCTCCTTTCGTTCCGCTACACCCTTCTCAGTGACCACACAACCTTAACAAAATGGTAGATCAGCAACTTTCTATTTTACTTGTACAACGGACGCTGCGGTGATGCAGATATGATAGACTCACTGATGAGCTCTGCAGGTGTGACGTCGAAACTTGGGTTGTAGACCCGTTGCCAGGGTTTGTCGCCCTCTCCAACACCCTCGGGTGTGATTCGGACGACTGACAATTTGCCAGTTTCAATGTTCAGTCCTCGGACTTGGGTGGCTTCGACAGATGGTCGGTGCTCGATGTGGATCCTACAGGGGTCGATGCAAGAAGATCAGCATTATTCCTGATTTGATGCGTGGTCTCGCAATAGAAAAGGCCTCGAGGGCATGAAGCTTGTATTCAGTGCTAAAGTGTGGAAGGAGTCAAAGAGAGGAAGGTGGGACGAGATGCTTACTCTTTACCAGTGGCGAGTGACACGTCGATAGTAGTGACCGGGGCAGCAACCATGAAGGGGATACCGTGCCTCTGCGCAAGTACAGCAGCTTGGTATGTCCCGATCTGTTCAGAACATCTCAATCAGCTTATGCCATGATGTGGCCTCGAGACGTTAGCTGAATCACCTTGTTTGCTGTGTCACCGTTCTTTACGACTCTGTCTGCACCGACGATAACACCATCGATGTCCTCGTGCTGGAACAGTGATCCAAGCATGGTGTCGCCTACAAACGCACTTTGGTTTCAGCTCATAATCATCCGCGCCAGATGTCTGGTAGCTGAAGGTGCGACTAAGAGAGACAAAAACGTACAAATCATACAAGCTGGTATTTGCAATGTGGTGAGTTCGAGCGATGTTAATCTGGATCCTTGGTGGTAAGGAGTTGTTTGGGCATAGTACGCAGTGTCAAGCTGGTCGGCCTCGAAAAGAGCAGTGATCACACCGATAGCCGTTCCGTAACCCTTGACAAAACGGATGTCAGTTGAACCTTCCTCGCAAGAGAATTTGGAGAAGTACCCAGCTGACTCACGGATGTTGCCAAACTACCGGTATTGCAGACTGTGACAACCTTCAACGCCTTCTTGCCATTCCCTCCCCTCTTCTTCCACAACCATTCCGCACCTAACCTTCCCATCTCCTTGTTCCTCTCGAGATCTTCCTCATGCACATTCCCACAGACAGTCTTGATCGTTTCCACGATTTCCTCGGTTGTCTTCCCCTCGCTCTCGGCTTTCTTCAAGATTGCTCTAATACGATCCATCGCTTCTCCGAGGTTGACGGCAGTAGGTCGAGATGATTGGAGATAATCGACTGTTTCGCGGATCCATTTCACAGCATCGGAGGGAGAAGAGAAAGAAGGGGCGGAAGAGGAAGAGAGGTAAGATCGAAGGGAAAGGGCAGCGAGAGAGGCGATGGCAGGTGCACCTCGGATGCGCATGGATTTGATAGCGTCGAACGCTTCTTCGGGTGTGGAGACAGGCATCCAAACGACGGAGTGGCTACACGCGAATGGTTGTCGGTCAGCTCAGAACAAAGGTATGATCCGATACATCCGATACATCCTTGAACATCAGCTGTCTATGGGGTAAATCACACTCACGGTAACAACAACTGATCAACAATCTCGACCTGTCCGGACTTGTCAATCCGAATAGAGGTCATCATGTCGGGTAAAGGCTTCTTGCCAGAAGGAGCTGCGGCGACCATTTTGGAGCGTGTTTGAACGGGTGGGGAAGGGATGGGAAGATAGTAATGGCTGTTGAAGAAGGGTTAGATGTCAAAACAAAAACGGTCTGACCAACATTTTGCTACGAGGTGACTGTCCTCGAGCACGTTTTTCAACGGACGAGCCGTTTTTTTTGAAACGCACAAGTGGAGGTCTACTCGAGTGGCGAGGGGATTCGTAACCCAACTACAAATAGCTTATGAAAGACTTTGACGGTATTACAAACTAGATTGTAATCGACCTCGGGGCTCCAGTTACGCTCTGTTCTCTTCATGAAACGGTCTGGATATATCTTTCATATGCAACACCTGATAAATATACCTCTGTAACATACGACCATGACGCTGACTCTTCTGGCCTGCGGGTCCAACTCCGCCTCCCATCTGGCGCTCAATCACAACCAAGACGTCTCACGTCTCACTCCGACGATCTTCCACCCGTCAACTTCCATCCCTTCTACGTCACAGATCATCGACCTCGTTTCGACTTCTGCCCATTCGCTCCTCCTTCTGTCTCCCGGCTCAGACTCCGACGGAGGCAAGGACATACTCCTTGGCGCAGGAATGAATACATTTGGTCAGCTCGGGCCGAGATGTGCATTGTGGGATGACGTAAAACCCGAAGGGAGGTGGAAAGAGGTGGATCTGGTCGGTGATCTGGGATTGGAGGGAGATTGGGAACCGATCAAGATTGCCTCGACTTGGTCGACCACCTTCGTGGTTCATCAGCGAAGTGTACCGCCAGCTGTAGCCCAGCAAGATGTTGGAGGAGGGAGTTCTGCAAGTGGTGGCTTGAACAGCACCGAGAGGAAAGAGGACGACCAACCCGAGCAGATCGTGCTCTCCTGCGGTTCGAACGATTTTGGAGAGCTTGGCGGTGCGGCACCTCTGATACTCAATGCACCGAGTCCAATACCGATCTCAAGGCCTTCGCAGAGACCTACAATCGTAGACTTAGGCTTGCAGAAAGGTGATACCGTCGAGATGATCAAAGGTGGTCAGAGACATGTGGTAGTTGTCATTTCTGGCCCCAATGGTCAGAGAGTTATGGGTTGGGGTGCATCACGGAAAGGCGAACTAGATGCGACATCTTGTGGAGCTGCGCCAGGAAGTGGTACGAGCGCAAAGGGAAAATGCAAAGGGAAAGGCAAGTCGACAGCGTATCCTCCGACTTCGCCGCCTACTACGATAAATCTAGTAGTACCAGAGGGGGAGCGGATTGTCGATATCGCGCTCGGAGCCTCGCATACACTCGTGTTTCTATCATCCGGACAAGTCATCGGTTGGGGAAGTAATATGAAGGGTCAGTTGACAGACATAGACCAATTAGACAATGTCATCGGTATATCTGCTACTTGGGGCGGGTCCTATTTTCTCACTTCGACGGGCAACATTCTGTCACAAGGATCCAACACCCATTCACAGCTTATGCGAAGCTCGACAACCGAGTCCAGAGGTCAAATCACAGTGCCTGAGGGATGGAAGGGAAAGAGGATCGTAGCGGGTTCAGAACATCTTCTGGTGCTTGCAACGAAGAATGGCGAAGAAGGATTATGGGCAGGAGGATGGAACGAGCATGGTAACCTAGGACTAGGAGATGAGAAGGATAGGAGTAGCTTGGAAAGAGTGGACATACCATCAGGAGGGAAGATCAAAGGTTTATGGGGAGGATGCGCATCGACTTGGGTATGGGTAGAATGATGGGAATCGAAGGGTCCGTGCTTTTACAGCCGAAGATGCCGCTCCGCTCGGACCATAAGACTCGATCACCTCAGGGACGTTTGACGATGACAATGGTCAAAACCAAATGATCATCAAACAACGTTTTTGATGCGCTTTATCTTCCTTGTCGCATACAGGAACAATGGACAAATCGACTACGGATCAAACAAAGAGAGAATGCTTCGCTATGAAGCCAACACACGGTATATCACTCGGCCTCGGATCTTCAGGTCAACCCTTCTCCGTTCCCGTTCCATCATATCCTCACATACACACACACACACACGAACCTGCACACACCTACAGCCCTTCAATACATCCTTGCACACAATCAACGTCACCTTTGTCACCTGCTGCCAAAAATCCAATACAGCTTTATGCTTCTTAGTGTCTACACTACACACCACTTGCTTATCACTGCCTTTCTGCGCTTCGGTACTACAATCCTTGGCGCCCGGAACCTGCCCCACAGAGGAACAACACACGCATTGAAGACGCAATTACACACTGCAAGATCAACGACAAAACGGGAAGCTGACAACCTCTTGACGAGGTAGCCGTTCACCTTTCGTGCTTAGAAGATATTGTTCTTGCATAGATCGGTTAGATAGTAAGTTGGTCTCTTATACCTAAAACTCCAGCTTTTGCGACCATCTTGCTACCGGACTATCAACGTCGATCACGTCTCTTGCGATAGTCAATTAATAACACATCTTGAACGCACCACACAACGTTGCATCGACTGCATCCACCCAACTCGACATGAGCACCACTCGGACCATTCTCCCACCAGCTCCCAACCCGCCTCCCGTTCCTCTTCCACCACCTCAGAAACTCCCTTCCAATGAATTCTACTCCGAAGGGTCGATGTACGACGACCTTGACGTCGAAGATCTCGATGCGTGGCGAGGACGGTATGCGACATATAGAGAATGGAGGAAGGAAATACCGAATAAGCGTGGCGGTGTTCTTGGTGAGAGTGCGGGATCCTCTTTGAGTAATGGAAGAGGGGTAGGGGTAGGCAGTGCCGATTGGAATTGGCGGGAAGAGAGTGATTATGGTACAGTGCCAAGTACGGTTGTGGCGGAAAGGCGGAGGGACGATCCACCCAGAATGAGAGGTTTACAGCCTCAAGCGGAGCCTCCGGCACCGCTACCACCACCATCTGGGAGAGTCAAATCTGCAAGGCCAGCTCGTCAGCCATCAACCTTCCATCCTGCCCCTCCTACCATGGCTCCCCAACCGATCTCGAGATCCTCGGTCGTACCGTCTCAGCCACCTGCGCCTGAAACAGTCCGACACCGCACGTCAGCGCAGTCTGCCACGCACCGTCCGCCCTTGGCTCGCCAGCCGTCTACAGATCGGAAACCACCCGCACCACCTCTGGCACATCCTCGACTAGACACGAAATCCACTAAACAACCTGATGTTGCTTCCCGACCATCATTGAGAGGATCATCCGCTAGCAGCTCTCCAGCGCCGGGAGAGCTGGTCGTTCCCTCTCCGTCACCTTCTGCCGGATACACCGAACGAGAAGCGTACCTCAATTCAGCACTTGATCTTCCGCTAGACATCCTAATTCAGACCTCGAATGTCATATCTTCACCGAGGTCTGATACGAGTAGTAAGCTGACTACTGGCCGACTGGGATCGCTATTGGGCAAGAGCAGAGACAACTTGCTTGCCAATAGTGAGCGATCTGGATCGAACACGACTTTACTATCTGTCAAAAGCGAGAGAATTTCCAGCACGCGCAAAAATGTAGGAGATGATAGCAAAAACGGTATGGAGAGTAGACGAGGTAATGGAGCTGGTCTCAGCCGGAGTTATACAAATGGGTCAGTGATAGCAAAAAGACAAAAGCCGTCGAGTACAGCTCCTGTATCTCGCGAACATCATTATCAAGTGAGTCTCAGCGCAACTGGTTCAATAGGAGCTAGCGCTAACCATATGCCCTTAGGATTCTGATCATCTTCCGCTCCCTGATTCTCGCCCTGTTAAATCTCAGACACCGACTGAAACCACTGTCATTCGAGCTGCTCGTCACCCGCTTCCTTTTTCCACCTCGACTTCCACTCTCCCCACTACTGACATCCCCGCCTCTCCAAGACATATTCCACTTCCAACCACCACTGCTACCAATATATCCGCTTCGCCGCCTAGCCCCCTCATCACTACCCACCGACAACAACTACCACTTCCTCGACCAGCGCTCACTCCTCATCCGTCATTAGATGGTCACAACGGTAAATCATTTGGTAGGAGACATCGTGATCCGTCAGTGGGTGATTTGACAGCACGGTTTGAGCCGGCTATGTACCCTCTTCCACCAAGTGGTGCAACCTTAGTATCGAGTCCTGAGACACGCAAACAACTGGTGAGTGCGACGCATTTCGGACCAGCTGGACTTTTTGAGGCTGAAGTGAGATTAGCCGACCGCAGGGACACCGAGAGCACCAGCAAAAGTAATTGAAGCCACGCCCGAGCGATTGGCCAAGCCGCTCCCTGCTCCGGTGGCTGTGGGAGCAGCCTCATCAAACCCTCCGCCGTCGAGTCGCTCACACGTGCCCCCGCCTATCACGGTACCTGCATCGCGTGCATTGTTACAGCTACAACCCTCGTCGATTCCCGCCAGCGCCATACATCTCGACATGCAGCGTCACCACGACACTAGCACTGGACTACATAGCCACGAGACCTCCATCCGTGTCAATTCGCCTCCGTCAGGTCGAGTTCCTGGACAAACGAGGGGATTCAACTTCCTTTCGCCACCTCCGACTTCCCAGAGTCTCCATTCTAATGAAGATCAGGTGTCATTCGAAGTCCCTCAAGGATCGAGAGGACGGCTGAAGGTGACGCTGAAATGGATCCGCAGTGGTAGAAATACTGGATTTGAGAGTAATACCAAAGTCGCCGGATCGGAGTCCGAGGTCCCTCCCGCGCCACCACCGAAGAGTGCAAGTCTGCTCAGCCGTGTGCGATCGACACAGAGTAGAGATACTACAGCCGACAAGCGAGGTCCGCACCATCGTCAACAGCGGCCGGAAGATGTTCCCGACATTACCCGGGCCATACACAGCTCTCGCAGCAAGACTCCTCCATCGTCATCGCATAGTCCAATCCCTCTACACGATCGACCCTCACTCGAACCGGCCCCACCCAAGCGTGATGGTGGTATACGCAGTCCACTTCCAGACCACCTGTATCCTTCAGGTGCATTTCCGAACGCATACTACTCCGGTGCGACTTTACCAGCTTACCGTCCCGCCCCTCCTCAGATATACAACATGCAACTCTCGCCTGTACCCTATGGGTATCCTCAGCTGCAGACGAGATGGGGTGCATATCGTCCCGCTGCACCGTTTGGGGCAATCTCTCCGCCTCAGCCTGGATCGCCGTCGAGAGAAAGTATTGATCCTCCTTCTGACGATGGGTTAGCCTTTGAAGGCATGCCTCAATCGATGAGAGGCATTGCGGGTCTGGCACCAGGCTATATGGGCCAAAGCCGACGTGAATCTCCGTATGCCCAAGGACAAGCTAATCAACGTCAACAACCATTGTGGTATTCTCAACCTGATGGTGGACGACCTTCGATCTGGCAACGAATGTTCAGCCGGCCAGCACAAGGGGAAGACGATAACCCCACAAACAATGCAACGATCAAGAATTGGAGAAGAAAAGTCAAACCGGGCCGCGCACCAACTATGGTCCCGTTCATGAACAGACAAAGGGATGGACCGTCGATGATAGCGCCTTCTTCATACCCGCAACGTGGTCTTGCGACCCGATACCAGCCTACTGTGCCCGGCGGTAGTGCTAGGGAGCCACCGCCAGGTGTACGGGACAGATGGACCTGGCGAAGAGGTGTTGATGCCGAGAGGGCGAGGAGTGGTAGAGAAGGATTACCACAGCTTGCTCCTTTCAACTACCCCAATACTGTCGGGAGAGGCGACACAATCGCAGGATTGATTCGTCGTCGTCGCAGAGGAGAAGACGTCCACAAACCCGACACTCTGCTACCAACATTCCAAAATCGTCGACCAAAACCTGAGCGCAGTATGAGGGAGAGTGAAAGGGCAAAAGACAAATAGATGAGGAGGAGGGAGCGTGCAGCGCGAAGGGATCAGAGGGAGGAACGATCAACTGAACAATCACATACCAGAAGTAGAGATGCCATCTTGAGTCGGGATAATCTAGCGGGAACGAAAGGTGGAGTTGGCAGTGGAGGAAGAACAAGGGTTGGCGATTGGGTGAGGGGTGTCTCGCGAAGAAGGGGAGACAACGGTCAGGTGAGTCTTCGCTTTCTATCTTCCGCCTGTTATCTTGGTGTGCGTTCTCTTATGTACGAACCTCGAAGGAGAATTGAGAGATTCTAGGAATCAAAGGGAGGAATCAAGCGTTACCGGCTTCGCATTGGGTACTTGACACTAATATGATATCCATTTTAGCCTCTACGAGGGCAACCACGACGATGGCGCGAAAGGTTAAGCATGAGTCAAGCTCGTCGAAACGAGAACAGCGGGATTTTAACGAAACTACAACGTCAGGCAAGTCGGACCAAGCCAAGCGAGAGAGCAGGATTCGGCCTCAGGTCGGGCCGGGAGCGGACGCAGGAAAGGGGTGGAGATGCCGGTAATGGGTCAAGGGTTCTTGGGGTTCTGTCCAGGTTGGGAAGGGGTATGATTGCAGGTGCCAAAGATGAGGGACGTGTCAATAGAACGATAAAGAGGCGATAGGGACAAGTGTGATGGGAGAAATGTCTGCTTATGCGTATTGTAACATAGCACGGTCCCGGATGAGCGAGTTTCTAATATTGTTGTGCGTGCGGAACTCTACCGTGCTTGCCTCTTGATCATAATGTACAGTGTGCATGGTCGACATAGCGTTATCAATGATGCATGTACGTCGAGTACTAACTACTCTTCCTAAGTGTCGATAAGACCATCTCGTCGCCGTTCCGCCTCCGCCCTCAATCGCTTCTCTACACTCTCGCTGATCGGCCAATTGAAGATCTCTTCGCCCATCGCGTGGCTTAATCCTTTCCAAGGTAACAACCAACTCCACCCTTGACCCATTACAATCTCCCAATTCTTCTTTCGGCCATGATCATACGGTCTTTCTTCCGGTAAAGCAGGGACGATCACCCCTTTCCTCCCAGGTCTACTCCTACTCCCCTCCTCCGGGTCATTGTGGTGTGACTCGTCCACTTCCCCATGTGTTTTGGCATTGGACAGTGGATCAGGGATTTCGAAGGGTACGAAGAAATAAGTTCGATCTGAGAATCGGAGAAGATCATCTTCCAACTTCTTTGGGATCGATTGTCCGCTTCGTGCCAAGTCTTGGATCGCGGTGATAGTTCGCGAATGGGCTGTATGACGACCTCGATCTATCGTGAGATGCCCTTCAAGTAAGACGGATATGGTTGATACTGCTAGGCCCTGGTTACAAAGCGTGTCAGCTGAAGTTCGCTCTTACTTCCTGTCACCATCGCCGTGCAAGGCAGGTGGAATCCGAGGACGATCCAGCCTCTCCCTGTAGAAACGAGATAGCTCAAGAGAATAACTCACCGTCGTGATCAAAGCCAATATCACCCCGAACGCAAGCATCAACCCCACTCCCAACCTATCCAAGCCAGCACCGTTCTTCCCCGCTGACCTATCCAACTCCCTCCAACCCAAAATCAATCCGCCTACGTATCTTCCTACAGGACCACCGGCGACAACCCAACTAGGCTTCCAATCCCACCAGTACGTCCTTATACTTTCCGAGCTTCGAGATAGGACGTATGCAGCTATTGCCCGATGATAGATGGGTTTGTAGAGTGGTAAGGAGACGAAAAAGATGGTTGGGGGTGCGTAGAGAAGGAGATGAAGGAAAGTTGGTATGTATGCTGCTGTCAGGCAGTTGGCGAACTATAATAGTCCTGATGGATTAGCAAGGAGACATGTATCATCTGAGCTAGGCAGAACGGTATGCAGCTTGAGAACAAGAAGGAAAGCGTGCAAGGCTTTGGTCCTGATGCGATTTCCAGTCCCTTTGACCAGTGACCAGCTGGAACGAGGACAGCGCCTCACACTCACGAAAGGACAATGATGGTCGAATCCACCTCTACACAATCCACATTGAGAACAATGTCTCGTCCTAGCAGGCTTCCATCTTCCCCCACATTTACCCTTCCAGCACCTATCCACGAGAGGTATATCCTCAACTCCTTCTATAGACTCGCCGTTGTTCAGACGGATCGTTTTTGCGTCGGAGGGAGAAAGACACTCGTATATCGTTAGGTGTGTCGATATCGATGGAGGGGGATCGTGAGGTGGGACGGATTGAGATGAGGGGAGAAAGTATAGACGGAGATAGTGGATAGTGATAGTTCCCAAGAGGATAGAGGAAAGGGTTGAGTAGATATCTGTGTGGGAGGGATAGTGTCATTCGATTAGCATACCCACGGTGAAATGGGAAGGCAGTATGACAACTCACGACCAAGGATTGGGTGGTCATATTCCTGAGAGATAAGAATAGCTGCATATATACGGTCAGCACAGCTCATCAGCAGATGAATAGAGCTGTATAATACTACGCACGTCCCACTTCCAAAGCAACTATCCTCCATGCTGCACTGAAGGTATAACAGTCAGCTGTCCGCAACTTAACCTCGACCAGCAGACCCACGCAGAGCTCACTAGAAATAGCTCAAGAGCAGCGGCGGTAGAAGCTGCTGGACAAGCCAGAGAAGTCGGTTGGCGACTACCATCGTATTGGCGTCGCGTCCCGCTGTCCTGCTGTTCAGGTCGACCCAGCACCTCTTGCAAGTTGTAATGTGTCATGGTCGAGTCCACATACCCTCTTCAACAACAGCAACTTAATGCCAGTCGTCGTTGTCGAGTTGTTTATGGGGTCTCCGCATTCTCGGTGCCACGAACGGAGATTGGTATTGTAATCTGAATTTGATCCCGTTATTGTTTACCCCACATTCATTGGCACTGTACCCCACTCCACCACTGACAACAAACGTCAGCTGCTCACAATCACTTGGAACAATCTCAATCCGTGACTCCATTCATTCCCATTCCATCTGAATGTTTGGTTCGCATCGACTCTTCTCCCACGCTCGAACTTAATACTGATAACAGACGAACAGTAGAGGAGAAGCGGTTGCAGACATGAGCAATTCAGCTCATGTACCGACTAGACAGCCCGCAGGGTCAGAAGCGGAGCCTCGCGTAAACAGTACGTCCTTTCCTTCCGCTGTTGACGCGATTACATCGACGACTAATACTTTCTCACTTGACTACGTAGAAATGTCAACAAGCGCATCTTCATCCACTCTCCTATCGCAAGGCGCACCTCCTGCGGCCCTATACAACTTCCGTCTTCTCTCAGCATTACGATCGGATGATCCCGCACAAGTCCAACCGTTCTTGGAAGAGTTGAAGCCGAGTAATCATTCTGCAGAAGGACTCGAGGATTTGGAGAAGGCTGGAAAGCTGCTTGGTATGGCAGTGAGGATTGCTTCGGGTAAGTGCTCAGACCTTTACTATCAAAGCAGTCTGACAACGTGGAGGTGCGGTGAAGCTAATATGATTGTTCTATCTGTCACGTAGTGTCAACTATCCAAGATATACTTTCATCGCCTAACATTCCTTCACCAAATCTCGCCGTTGCAGCTGGATCACAAACTACAGCTCTACACGTAGCAAGCGAAATTGGGCGAGCCGACGTCGGTGCGTACACAATATTATCTCTTTTCTGTTACTCCCATACTCGCTGACACGTATTGAAGTGGAGGTACTGCTGAACGACCCAAGGATCAACGACACTATTCGCGACGAGCAGGGGAGAACTGCGCTGGAGTGTGCTGCCAACCATGAGATCTCTGGGCTCATCGAGGGTGAGTGAACATGCAGGCTCCTTTCACCTGTGCATCACTGATGCTGATTGCGATGTACAGATTCGCGCTCCCAGATGCAAATGAAGTATCTCGCTCGGCTTGCTGGATATGTGTCCAGCCCGCTCAGCTCAGTAGAAGAGAGCTTAGGCATGATCGACTTCTTAGAGGGACCAAGGTGAGTACATGTGATCAAAACCTGTGAATCATTCGTTGACTGTAAGATAGAACCGGTATTCTGAACTTGAGCGCTTTGGACGAGCACAGTGGTACGAGCCTGCTACACGAGGCGGCTAGGTGAGTACCGGGGTCTGGGCGATGTACACGACTGACCCATGTCTCGTTATTAGGCGACGAGATCTCCGTCTCGTAGAATTGGCGGTCAAGCGTGGCGCCGACGTTTTTGTACGCGACAAACGTGGAAGGAGGGTGCTAGACGGCGAGAAGGGTGCAGATGAGCGGATCAAGGTGTTCTTGAGGCAATGTAAGTGTGCCTCCTTTCAAAGCAGTCCTCATTACGGATTGCGCTGACCCATATGTATTAGTCAATAACCAAGACAGTCTTATTCAAGGCAAGAGCGATGGTCGACCTCCTGACTTGAGAGGATTCTTGAGCAAGTGGGTCAACTACCGAAGCGGTTGGAGGACCAGGTGGTTCGTTCTTGAAAACGGCGTTTTGAGCTATTGTACGTATCTCAATTCACCTTGTCATATTTATTTCCTGACAATCTCGCAGACCGAAATCGCGAGGACGAGCAGATTGCCTGCCGAGGATCCATCGCTATGGCTGTTGCTACTCTTCACCCTTCTTCCGACGGATCGCGGTTCGAAGTTTCGTCCAAAGTGTCTTCTTCCGTGCCGAAGTTCATCGTCAAATCAGCTCATAGAGCTGAGATCGCCAGATGGGTGCAGAGTATCAAGCTTAATATCGAGTTTTATCAACAGAAGGGAGGCGCAAGTGAGACCGCTTCGAAACGAAGCATGAGCTTCCACTCCCAGGACCAATCTGCAGCCGCCGCTGTCGGTGCCCTCCCACCTACAGACTCCTTCCTGAGTCCTAAGCTGCAGCGCTCGACTACTGGCCTCAGCGGTCCCATTCCTGCTCGTGGTTCTGGAGGTAGCAGAAGGCGTACTGCTTCCCCCGCAGGCGCGAGCATGACCGATGCCGAGGATGCGGACACGATATCGATCTTCGACGCCGCAGACAAGGACAGCCTCGTCGGCAGTGGAGAGCGACAGTCAAGAGTTCATGGCGTACCTCACGAGTCATCGTTCGAACTGGGCGTACTCAACATCAAAGCCCAAATCGACTCAGCTGAACAGCTTGTAAACTCCCTCGTAACGCCGCCCAGCTCATCGGCAGCCTCTCCCGAATTGGGTGCCTCCTTGACTCGATCGGCTTCTCGTCAACAAGCGGTAAAGGACGCCTTGCGTCAATCGCTCTCCACATTGGGGAACCTTATCTCACAACAGAACATCATGACCCAAGATCGAGAGCGATATTTCCTGGGTCGAATCCAGAGGGAGGTCGAAGCGAGGCACATGTGGGAAGAAAACATGCTAGCAGTCGCACAGCAACAGGCTGACGCGGATCAACAACTCACCGAAGCGGCCCGAGATAACGAGAAAAAGCGAAGAGCCTTGAGACAAGCCAAGGAGGTGCTCGCTGGACTCGGTGGAACTAGCTTGCCTACTTCGCCTGGTCCGGGAGCACCCCCAGGGAGGATATCTTTCGATCAGGGTATCCTTTCCACGGCCGCTGGCAAAGCGTCCGGAACGGCGTTCACCTCACCCGGCAAGCCTGTTACAGCTCCCCAGATGCTGTCTCGTCCATCAATTCCGAATATACAAGAAGCCCATGATGCCATTGTTGCTGCGGAAACGGATGACGAAGAAGACGATGACGACGAGTTCTTTGATGCTATCGAGGCCAATGCCCTTCCTAACTTGAAGCTATATGACAGTATCGCTCATCCAGAGAGAGAAAGGCCGGGTACACCCACGGCAATCGAGCGTGGAACGTTCAACCTCGTTGAGCAAAAGCAAGGGGCTACAGGCACCATCCAGGAGATGTTGTCGAGGAAAAGTCTGGAACCATACCTTCATGTCAGGAACAAGCTTCCCATTGATGACGACAAGAGACCGTCCGTCAGCTGTGAGTGGATGAGCTCGAACGACTGATAGCATCGCTGACGCTTCCGGCGTAGTGTGGAGCATCCTCAAGTCTTCGGTCGGAAAGGATCTTACTAAGATCTCCTTCCCCGTCAGCTTCAACGAGTGTACATCGATGTTGCAGCGAATGGGTCAGTAGTCGTGTATATCTGTCCGTTCAATATAGGAGCTGATTGTCATCATCTAGCCGAGGACATGGAGTACGATGCTTGTTTGACTGTCGCAGCCGGAGAACAGGATAGTCTCAGACGTATCGCTTTCGTCGGTGCCTTCGCGATGAGTAATTACAGCTCGACAATCGGACGTATCGCCAAGCCGTTCAACCCGCTTCTAAGTCAATCCTTCGAGTATGCTATCCCGAACAGGTACAGGTACATTTCAGAACAAGTATCGCATCACCCGGTGAGCTTTTGTCTTTTCCCATTGTGTTCTGACAATCGTCGCTGATGCGTGGTCTAGCCAATCTCCGCGTGCTACTCGGAAGCCCCAGCCTGGAAATACTACGGCGAGGTTGACGCGCAGAACAAGTTCCAAGGTCGAAGCTTCGAGATCCGACCTACTGGTGTGGCGCATGCAGAGTTGATCATCCCCAAGTCATGGGTGAAGGAAGGCTTGGACTATCCGGATGCTGGACCGGAATATGAGCAAGGAAAGGTGGTGGAGCACTATTCGTAAGTTGGTGGAAGTCCCCCAATGAACTAGAACTAGCTGACATGATAATCGCACAGGTGGAAGAAAGTGACCACCAACGTATCGAACTTCATTATGGGTAACCCCATCATCGACCACTACGGAGATCTGGTCGTTAGTGAGTGACTTGATGGAACTGTGCGTTAGGAATTGGCGCTCACACCCTGGTTCCTTGTAGCCAACCACCGAACTGGCGAGACCTGCACCCTCACGTTCAAGCCGAGAGGCTGGCGTGGAAAGGATGCCTTCGAGATCAAGGGCCAGGTCCTCGACTCGTCAGGTCGACCTGCCTGGGACATTGCTGGACGTGAGTGCCGAGAGTGGCCGACACTAGACGACACTGACATATTGTTCGACACCGCAGGATGGGACACTCAACTCATTGCTCGACAAGCCGGGGTTGCTGCTCCTCTCGACGTGGACACAACCTTCCACCAGAACCAGAAGGAGTACATCCTCCTGTGGAGGAACAGCGAGAAACCAAAGGCGCCTTTCAACCTCACCCCGTTTGCCGTGACCTTAGTGAGTTGGCTGAATCGGAGATTTCAAGTACTCGCTGACTTAGTGTTCCGTAGAACGACATCCCTAATGGGCTACAGAAGTATCTTGCTCCTACGGATTGTAGGCTGAGAACGGATCAAAGGGCATTCGAGAACGCAGAATACGATCGTGCTCAGGGGTGAGTGACCCTTCTGTCGTACCACCAAAGTAAATTAGCAACTGATTATCCCATCATAAACAACGCAGTCTCAAGACGCTGAACGAAGAAAAACAGCGAAACACCCGAAAAGCTCGTGCTGAAGGTCGATTGCCGCCTCACGAGCCTAGATGGTTCGAAGAATCAGTGGATCCCGATAGTGGTGAGAGGTTGTGGGAGCCTAAGAGGAGTACCGATGGCGAGGTGAAGTTTTGGAAAGAGCGAGAGAAGTCGGACTGGGAGAGTGTTGGAGTGGAACATATCTTTGCGGAGGACTAAAGAAGATAGCAGATTCTATCTGGTATCAGGCGGTTTAGTGATAACGATGTGTAGGAATGATTATTGCTCTAGAGTATTGCGCAAGCCAGGTATGCAATTAATATGTCCGCAAGTGGCCATTCGAGGTGTGAGGCATAATGGCATCCGGAGCTCTACATGGAACCGTTCGATACTACGACATCCAAATCTCTCCTTCTTTCCACTTTCCCTCTCCCGTTCTCAAACAACAACTGCCCATGACATCTACCTTCCTGAAGTCGCCAACAGAGTAAACATCTCTGTCACTGCCTTTACTCACATCTCTGAATTTCTAGTGGAAACAGTGATGATGGTATCATGTTTGAAGACACCGTGATCCCCCAAGTCCTTTTCAGAGATCGGTGTCTCAAGGATAAGGCAACTTCCATTTGCTGCACGACTCAAAGTCTCTCTCTTCCTCTTTATACTGCCGCTCTCCAGATCACCTCCACACCAACCGGGAAGACTCCTTACAAGGCTTTCGTCTACGCCTTCATATGTGCTGGGTGTGATACTCCACAGCTGGACTTGTTTCTTGCCTTTCAAGGTGTATGTGACTTGACCATAGAGTGTGACATGAGTTGCTGCACTTACATCGTAGTCAGCAGACCTTGGTCCACCTCTATTGACACTGGACATGATTGTATGGGGTGTAATGAACAGATATGTATGTGTGTGTGATGTGGAAGTTGGGGGATGAGAGACGATATTGACAGTATTCGGTTGGAATGAATGAGGGAACAAGAAAGAGAAAACCTCCAGATGACATGAGGAGCCTATCAGCTTATATTATGATATGGGGGGCATTCCACATCACATGTATTTCCACTGAGCTTGAAATATCCACCTGAGCAAAGGATGTACCTACAAAGGGCAGACCTATTGGTGATATTGCTGTGCATGTCACGCTGAACAGAGAAAGGACCAACAACAAATAGCACACACGCAGCATTGATCCAAAGCTGTGCTGATAAGCACCACAACATAAAGGTACCATGTTGCGGATCTGCAGATAGAACATGAAAGAAGGAAAGGGGCCATACTGCAAATGTGGCTGTGTCTGAACCTGGTGGAGCCAGATGTTAAGAACATAGTCCTGGCCCCTCAAGAAGTGGAGTGCAGGGTTACGATGGACAAACCCTCCACCTTTTGTGGCATCCTCCAGCCAGCTTAGCAGTTGAGGAGCAAGAAAATTAAGTCAGAAACCACAAGGTCTTGCTTCAGCTCTGTGCTTGAATATGTAGATTGTTCAAAAGTGTAACAGAACATTGCAAACAGCTTTGTGAAGTGCTATTTTTGACACCCATGTCCTTTGTCTTGTCTCAAGTGTGAACATCATCAAATGGTGTTACACCAACTAGTTGTCAATTGTTCAAAGCCATGTGCGACTATTACAGTATTGACAATGCCAATCTGGCCATATGTCTCTCCTATTGATCCAGTATCATCAACACTACCCCTGACATCACTGTCATCACTGTTGGTACTTATACCTTGGTCTCTCAAACAGCAAAGCCAAAAGTCCCACTGGACATCTCAGGGATCCCTCCAGTCCTTCGTGATACTCTGACTCAACTTGATTGCACACCAGAAGATATGAGTCAGTTTGATTTGCAACAGAACTCAAAGTTTTATATGAGCTTTCTTGCATATGTTCCCTACATAACATTCTTTCCCACAGCATGAGATAATAAGCAACATGACTTTTCTTCACCCAGTCTTGAAAACACAAAGACCATCTCAGTAATGACTCCAAACTAGATGTGATCGTGCTGATGTTGACAACCTCTATGGCCATCCTTGATTGTTGTTTTGCTGCATATCACTTGATCAGCTATGCACTATTGTGTAGTGACCAATAGTGGAGTACCCACATAGTAACCATCATTTCAATATCCATGTCATTAAGAGTCAACGCTATTGCCATAATCTATGGAGAAATCTGCTGGTGGTGTGGTACAACAAGGTCCGTAGGCGATAAACACAGACATCGACAGGGACTCTGTTGGTTCACGGGAAGGGTCTGAGAGAAAGTCAACAGATGCTCTGAGAAGCTTTGTTGAGGGATAAGATAGCTTCTGTACGAGAAGGATTGGAGGAACATATACACTTTTGGAGAAACCTACTGACGACAACAGCTCAACTTTGACAGACACTCCTTCGACCTTTGGTCCTCACTCCCTGAGGAATGCAGAAGGGTGGATAGAGGTTCGCACTCAGCTCAATTTATTCCCATCCCCATTGTGGTTTTAGTAGTTAGTTAGAACATAGTTAGATAGTGATATATACATATTGCGACCACACCATGAGACACATATGCATACAGCCAATCTATCCTACATTGACCTGGATGCAAACGACCCTCAATCAAGGTAATAGCGAAAGGACGGTCAAACGAGAACTGGATGGATATCGCCTTCTCCGTTGAATCTCGGTGGTACCACGCATGGCCTATCATGAGACCCACGGTGGAGTGCTATAACACTTCCCACATTCTCCCATACCGGTGTTCCAACATTAGCCACATTGTTCACCATCCTTGTAATGAATCACAGCACGTGTAATCCTACGAGACATGTTCCTGTACCTTCGTTTGTGCCTGGCACTGTAGAGAAGTACTGTAGAGGAGTACTGTAGAGGAGTACTGTAGAAGAGTACTGTAGAGGAGTACTGTAGAGAAGTATCCATGTGCCTGGCTTGGCGGAGGCATTGCTTACTAAGGTGGCAAATATTCTCGGTGGCAAAACAAGGTATAAATACCCCACCCCTTCTGTAGTCAGTTGTTAGTATCCCCAGTTATGGATCTCCATTTGAGTCTCACTCATACAGTCACACAGTTGGTCACAACCCAACAACTCTTGTCGTCATCACTACCCCTGTTGTCACCGTTGCCACCGTTGGCACTTATACCTGGGTCAATCATACAACAAGCCCGAAACACTGTCCTTTTCATTGGACACCTCCTGTATCCCTCCGTACCGGCGTGACAATCCTTTAGATCGATGTTGGGTGGTCTTCAGGTGCTACTTTACAGAATGTAGCAATTGGAGACAGCTGGCCAGCAAGCACAGCCTGCCAGCAATGTGCATGAAGAACCAATGTCATGACTACGTCTAGAATAAGGATTGAATGGACAGCTGATGTGGACACAAAATAGCGTGCACAGGACTCAGAGTGCTATTGTTTTGCTCTGACTAAAGTGGTGACGAAGAGCCCCCTTTCTTTTCCTTCACTGCTTATATCTAACCTTGTTAAAATGGTCGCTAAATAACAGCCAAAGCCAAGTATAAATTGACACCAAATCACTGCATCTCAAATATTTTAGTCTCAACACCAAAAAAAAAACCCCTCCCTAATCAATTGCTCCCTAGTATTTTCCCTTCAAACCAACCTCTCTCTTCCAGCCTTGCACCTACCAGACTTCCAACAGATCTTTACAGCTGCTTTCCAGACAATGGTATGATAGTTGCTAAGTACAGCCCAACATACTACCTGGCAGATGTCTTTGGGATTGTTTTCAAATCAACAATGCTGATGTCTGCCGGGTACTTGCTGAATCTACGTTTGGTATACGTATCCGATAAGAAACGCACAGTATCCTCATCAATTTTCAGTCGGGTGCTCTGAGGTGCCTCAGTGGGATACAGTGAGTGGGTGTTATGATCAAGTGTCAAGTCAAGATATTCCCATTCTGACTTCTCAAAATTCTCCAGTTCTGGGCCAATGGCAGCAATTTTTTTGAATTTGACAATTGTCCTGTCTGTGTAGTGTTTTACAACACCACTAATGTGGAAGGTCTTGCTTTGTAGGTTTGAAAAGCTAGTGGAGGGTGTGCTTGGGCCAGAACGGTTATTGCAACTGGACATGATATGAGTGTACACTATTCTCATTGGCATCAGGATCACAAAGGCCTTTCCAAAAATCAACTCACAGGATGGATAGTTCTGTTGATCAGTTGGTTTTTGAGATGAAGAAATTGTACAGTTTTGTGTAGTAACATAGCCAGACCCTAGGATATATACTAAATCTTATGGACCATCCATATGGAGTGACTACATGTTTGAACCAGGGCCGTCAAACAAAGGATGACAGCTGCAGAAGTTGAGCAATGGTGTCATCGATGATGCTGCAGATTCCATATGACTATGTTTTGACAATCCAATGACACATTACAAAGGGAAGGGTGAGCAATGACATCATCATATTGTCATAGCTGCTGTATGCTGTGCAGCAATAATAGATGATGACATATAATCTCATCTAATGCCCAATGATGTCAGATGACATCTTGTGATGTCAAATGATGTCAATGCTTTTCATGATGATGTCACTGCAATCATGATGACAGCAATATAACTATGATGAGGTCTTCCTCCCCATGGCTAATCACAGCAACCAAGCTTTGCATAACACTGAAAGGTCTCAGTACTGCGTAAACGGGAATATGTGTGTATGCTATCTAAGGCTGTGCATGCCCAACAAGCCTGGTCTTGGTTGGTATCATTCATGGCATAGCCAATATCAAACAAAGGATTATGACATAAAGGGCTGCCCACAAAGACATCATTGCTAGATATCTGACGATAGCTTGTGCTGCTGGACAGATACGAGAGGTATCCTTGGTAGTGTCATGATCCAGATTCAATGTCATTATGTCCAGAACACCCATATGACCAGTCATTAAAATTTGCAAAAGGAGGAACTGTTCTCACTAGCAGATTTCATTGACCAGTGGACTGAATAGGCCCCCACACGTGATAAGTGTTTATTCTGAACAATTGCATGAGCCCAGCGCAGTCACAAGTTGTGTAATTGGTGGAGCTTGCTCAGTTCTTGGTTACAGAGCATTGTGATTGTGGTCTTGAGTGAACATGACCTCACCAATGATACGCTACAAAGGTGTGCAACTACATCATTGGTGATGTCATAAAGGTCCATTTATTGGATGTCTGAAGACCACTGAAACATACTGTCACACTGGACCACCAGAGCAGTTGCCCAGACCACGACGTTTGCCACTCTGTCCTTGTGTTCGCTCAATTACATATCTATTGCAACACTATCACTTACTAGTACGATTTCTCTTATACTCACAGAATTGTCTCTATTCCAATCAGATCAAAGCATGCCCCCTTTTGCAGTCCACCGTGGCTCTTCAACCACATACTCAGTAAGTTCATTGTTGCCTCCCCCAATCAAACACACCAGTGCCTTTGCATTGTCTATGATTGGAAGCAACATTTAGCTAAGAATGCAAACACACAGAAATCCAGAAGAGACACTCGATCAAAATGCAGTGCACTATCCTCTAGCCAATGGGGTGACTGTTGGTGCCTGGAGGTGCCAACGGCTAGGCTTTTTGTTTGCCACAAGAAATTTTTTCCCGACTTCCCTTTCAACTGGACCATTGCTA
This sequence comes from Kwoniella shandongensis, assembly GCF_008629635.2. Taxonomy (NCBI): domain Eukaryota; kingdom Fungi; phylum Basidiomycota; class Tremellomycetes; order Tremellales; family Cryptococcaceae; genus Kwoniella; species Kwoniella shandongensis. The sequence goes on from NC_089293.1 coordinate 288,836, forward strand.
TCAGTTACGAAGACTCCTCTGGTGTTGACAAACATTTGGCCACAAATTTTGACATGAGCCTTGACAAGAATACAGTGATTCATGAAGCTATCTGTAAAGCAGTTCCCCTCTCTTCGCAGGACCAGGCTTCTCATGCTGACAGTGGTCTGGATACTATTTTGTCTGCTAATGGGAGGTCAAACCTGATCCATAATGTCGAATATTGTTTCATGGAGACCTACAACCACATCAAAGACCATCACATGAAGCAAGAGTCTTAGAGCCAGCCAGATTACTCTTAATGTAGCAGTATTGTTATTGGGTGGATTTAGGAAGTTTTATGAGGGGGAAAGATGATTATGAATCACCCTATCATGAAGTCATCATATCAGGTGATGGGGCCAATCATCTTTGCACCAGTGGCAATTCAATGAGACCGTATTCAGCCACATGTGAGCTAGGTAACTCATACACCATCATGTATGTGACATGCCAATCTCCCCTTGCCTGGTTGGCACATTCATGACCAACATGTGAGTGACAGGGAGAATGCCACGCATTTGACAAAGTCCAGCAAGTTGGTTTTTCATCATGATCATTCAGTGTACAATGAGGCTGGTTGATACTTGATTCCCTACTTCTAGTGCAACCTAGCCAGTAGCTTGCTATCCCATCCTACCTTTGTTCCGCACTTGGAAGGTCACAACACAGATATCAAAAGAACGACTGATTCTGACTATACCAAGCCCTTCCAAGGACAGTTGACTAGGTCCTGATATGCTGAGATGATAATGACTCAGCGCAACAGAGCTTCAGTGCAACAGAGCTTGAGTGCAACAGAGCTTGAGTGCAACAGAGACCAAATTGATCCATATAAAATAGCATTTCCAGCTTTGCTTCACTTCACACTTGACTGAGTCATTCCCACCATAGTCAGGTGAGTCCATCCTCTTTTTTACTCTATTACACTCATGCTACTTATCCTACTCTTTGGCTTTCTCTTGGAGTCAGTCATCACCCTTGTCTAGAACTTGTAAAGACCCCAGGTGATGGACAACGGTGCTTCCAGCCAGGCTGCAGGAGATACTCTACCGAACCAGTGATGGTACCTGTTCCATCTGCACCATCTCCGTCTGGCAGATCATCAAGAGCCCTGGTTAGGTCCTCAAAACACCAGATACTGGCTTTGACTTCTGGGTCTCTACTGAGCAAGCCCCGAGTGCCATCTCTGGGATCTTGCACAATTGTGAGTGCACGATCACGTGACCGATCGGGGAAGTTCTTGCAGAATTGAGGTGCAATATGAACATTGAAATCTCTCACACGCTCTCCTTCAGTAGCCTTCAATGACTCAATCAGGATTTCAGTAGCTTGTCCAGTGTGAATGTCCCGTGTCACAACTGAACCTGTCAAGGTGATCGTCCCTCTGTATGTGGTGTCATCCAAGGTGGATTTGGGGGGTGAGCGTGGTGCAAGGTGTTTTCGACTGGAAGACATGATTGTCTGTTGTATGTATGTGAATGATGTTAAAATAAATGCTCAGGGGAAGCGTGAAGGGCACAGAATGTTGAAGGAGTGTCAGAAAATATGGGATACAACTGTCTCAATCCCGTTATATACCTTTTTGGTCGTACATGGAGCCATACCGCACTGCACAGCTTCTCAGTCGGAAAAAGGATGAGGTCAACAAGGGAATAACACTAAATGACAAACTCCCTACGTCAGCGCACTCCCATTGTTTGGGCGGTCTTCAATCCTTCAAAAGATATTGTACCACCGCACTCGTGTATATTAGTGATGACAATACGGCTGCCGTGTATATCCGCGGGTAGAAGGTGTCCGTTGCGACGGCGAGGCTCGTTCTGCCAGGACATGAGATGCATATAATGAAACGCCTTCTTTTCTTAATCATCAAACCTCCTGCCCACGGGACCGGACGCATGCTTTATTTCCCATCAACCGATATTGACTCTCGTTCTGTTGCTGCCGACTCGATTCCTTCCTTTCATCCCATCTCCCGTACCACTGGAAACATCGATATCCGACGTCGAGCTGATTGTCGCCATAGACTCCCTCAGACCGTTTGGAAGAGCCCGAATGATCGCTGATGGAGCCTGAGTGGGTTGACCCAATCCGTTCTGTTTGTTCATTTCGATATGGTCGTTGAGAGTGTGGTCTGGCGTCTCTGGGGAGCCGGTCGGGACATGACGAGGTGAGGGAACTGGGGGTGGCGGCTCAAAGCTCGATTTGCCTGAAATGACAGATTGGAGATACCCCACCGAGCCATGGACAGAGTTGACGCCCAATTCTATCACGTTCTGTCGAGCTCTTCGAGGCGAGTTGGTATCTTTCAGTGGCACCATAGTGTGTTCGATTTCCGCGCCCGATCGCATGGGCTGACCCAATATCAAAGGCTTGGAAACTGGATGAGCGTGATTGAGCTCGGAACCAGCATCGTGATCGGACAGTGTGGCGTGATCGCCAAGATGTGAGTGATCATCATGATTGTCGGTTTGAGCGTCAATGTACACCGATTCGGCATCAGTGACTGTTCCGTTGATCGAAGCTTGTTGTAGTTCCCTCTCGACTCGCCTGGGAGGTGTTGGCGGAGGAACGGTTTCGTCATCGTATACGCTTGCGCCGAGATGTCCAACGTGGCTGGGTGGCTCGACAACACTCCATTGCTCTTCATCGCTCTCGGTAGGATTTGCAACCATGAGATGTCGATCATTCTGCTCCGAATCTATGGGCTGGACGAGTGAACCATCGGCAGAATGGTCCACAGGTGGTGTACGATTTCGATCCGAATTCTTCTTCACCAGTACTTTTCGCGCTTTGGTCGCCCCTTGTGCAGTCCAGGGGGGAAGTAAGGGCTGCGCGGAGTCGGCACTGACGCGACGAGGGTGAGGCTGCACGTTAATCACCCCCTTTTCGGGAATTTCTTCAGATCTCCTCGACGGTAGAACATTGTTCTCTCGCTCGTCGAGTATTGAAGTCCAGGGCAGCGATCTTTCATTTCGCGCTGCCCTTGCGCGAGGGCGTGTCGGCCTGGCTTCTGGCAAAGATGCTTCGGGCGAGACCAGGACCGGTGTTTCCGTTCCTTGCGAAGAGGTTTGTTGATTGAGGACGTAGCTGTCGTTCACAGTTAGTCCCGAGGAAGGCAAGGAGGAGAATATGAGGATGTCTCGACCTTGTTGAAGCGGTAGAAGGGGAATCGATCCTGCGAGCTCGAAGTGGAGGGCGGTGATGTTATCGACAATAGATAAGATAAGTTGCGGCTGAACTCTGTAATCCCAAAGTCAGTACAGAAATGCAACGCTGGAGCGAACGATCGACTCACTTCTCTACGACCTTACGCTTGACTGAACCACCGAGCCATCTCCTCATCCCGTCGATCCAGAACCTGTAAACTCCATCATGTACCCACCCTTCCAATTTGATACCTTTGGGGCTATGTTGCACGCGTGGCGGGTTGGACTTTTGTGACGGACCACCTGCAGGGCCAGATTCGAGGGAGCTGCGTCCAAATGTGCCACTCGTATTGGCGGTGGCAGATCGGTTATGCATGGTAATCGATTGATGCACTATCGCATCGCGAACAGCTGATATGAGGGCGGGCCTGCGACTGAGAGGCGCTGAGATAAGAGATAGGCGATCAGGTACTATTGCACTCTGTCAGTATTACGATCGCTTCTTTCTGGTATGTCTGGTGTAAGCGCTTACGTGGGATAGACACAGCGAAAAAGACAGGGGGTGCGAGGAGAGTATCCGGGGAGTATTCGAAAAGCAGCTTGTGGATGTCGTTCTGGTCATACACATCCTCCAGTCAGCTGCGTGTCGAGTCATAGTCCACGACCATCACTTACCTTACGTCCGGCTGCTTGTATCCCGTTCACTATCTTCCAACCATGAATCCCAAGAACTCGGAGGATGGCGAGAATGAGGCGTATTGTCCTATAGTGGTGACAAGTCAGCTTCAGCCGGACATCCTAACAGTCCTTGCCGCTCACGCTAATTCCTCTTTTCCCTTCCTCTTCCATACTCGATCACTCAAGTCCGCCTGCCAAGTGAACGTCTCCTTCTCGTCTCTTCTCCTGACACTGTCCATTCCCTCACTTGCGCTCACAATACCACCCGACCATGCATCCTTCAGAGTCTGTTCGACATCCAGTATGACACCTGGTGGAAATCCTGTAAACCGTAGTCCTGCTGGAAGACTCAAGCCAAGAAGCGCATGTCTTGTTAATCTCGGTGCTGTATTTTTCTGAAACTCGACTCGGATCATTAGGCCAGAAGGTCGTATCCCCGGAGAAGTAACCAATTTCGGGCTCATGGGTCGCATCGCGAGTGGTTGATATATGTTGGAGATGTCTGACATCGTTTCAGGTTGACGAGTTCGAATACGTGGTGTACCGAGCGGTGTCTGAGCTGTCAATTGAGGTAGTGCTGGAGCCGGGTCCGTCCACAACGGTAAAGGAGGGGGACCTTGATCAAGCTCGGACATAGCAGCGAGGTAGAGATTACGTTCGGAGGGTGTCACATAGAGAGTTGCGATTCTGTTAGGTGCGAATTGGCGAGGTCGAAGTCGATCCTCGGGCGAACGATACGATGATGATGGTGCACCCTCGTTGTCCGAACGTAGAGTGTCTAGTGGAGTGGCGTCTTGTACGTTGTTCGAGTTGGCCAAGTCGGGTTTACTTCGACCGAAGGAGAACCATGATTTTCGCTTGCGTTCTTTGGTTGTAGTGGTGGCGTTGGTAGGAGTTGGAGAGTGTATAGGCTCAGACGGAGGTGAAGGTGTAGCGGAGGAGACCATGCCCAGGGCTTGGGCTTTCTTACGAGGCGCCATGTTGAAGAAGGTGATATAGGTGGCAAGCGGATGATGAAAGGAATGATGAAACGGGCTAAGTCTGTCACGAGGAGTTATTGCTAAGAATCCCTCCCCATGATGTGAGGTAATCACTTGTTATTTGCCTTGAACATTGAGATGATGAGAAATGATGAACAGAGGGACAAAGGAGTCTCAAGTAATGATGACTGTATCATTCTGTTCCGTATCAACGAAACACGCCTTTGTGTCGTGCCCCTGTGTGCAACGTTGATTGATCGATCGATACACCGGTCCGTGCGACGGAGCGATATTCGCCAAGCGGTTCCTGCGACCCAAGATGTAGCGCAAGCACAACCATCTATCTCTCGCTTGCTCATACTATCTGATAGACTGCTTAGCGACACATCATTTCATCTATCTGCTCAGGATTCTATTGAGATTGCTGTTGCTGTGCTGCCTCGTTCACCCGACATTTGCCACCCACTTCCTGCAAACCGCGTACGAGAACGTTATTACGTCATCCCGTGTTGTGCCTGATTTGCCGCTGTGATGCGTTTCCCCATGTTCAAGCTGCGAAGAACGCTGTATTCTATTCCTGTACATCTCATTCGTTCAACACCGCTTACCTTTGACAACGTCTTCAGTATAGCACGCGAATCACGACTCGACGCCCGCCGAGAATTCAATTAGCATTTCACGACCGCCACGCTGTGCCAAACCTCTCGCTGGTCATGTCCACGTCCAACGCATCCTGACAACAACAACGGCAATCCTCTAACATGAGTCAACCTCCGCCTCTTCCTCCTCGGAAGGTCACTCCATCGGTTCTTCCCTCACACGAGGCCGAGCTCGAACCGTCACAGAATGGTGAATCAGTCCCGCTTCAACCCCCGCTTGCTGCTCCACTTCCACCTCCTCTCCCTCCTCGAACCATTTCCAATCGTGTAAACGTTCCTGCACCGATACATGTCGTCCAGCAAGAGACGACACCCATCGAGGTGGACATCGTTCAACAACCACCCCCTTCGTCAGTTACGGTGGCTGTCACACCGGCTACTCCGCCTGACTCCAGCTCGCCTATATCTCCGAACGTTTCATCCCTGGACGGGAACATCCATCAGCTCAGAGGGGATGGTGGGACAGGTAGCACAAACCAAGAGACAGCTGTCAGCGGCGTGTCAGTACAGCATGCAGCTGTGACGGAGACGGTAGAAGCTACCCGAGATGAACCCACATCCGCTCCTCTCCCTAAATCAGCGCCACCGGCCGTCAATCTTCTTTCTTCGACCTTCCCCACACCACCGCCACTGCCTCCACGACGGTCAAGAACGACAGCACGCCAACTGACAGGAGATATCCCATCAACATACTGGATATTGTACGCGAGCTTTTTGGTCTTCATGGTCCTGGCCAGAGTATCCCCTTTTTGGTTCGTTATTGGCGTATGTGGAGGGCTGGCTTTGGTCACAGGGGTAGACGTATCCTTCTCTGCTCGGATTGGCGGAGATGGCCAGTACCCCGAAGAACAACGGGAAGCAACGAGCGAGGAGAAAGCTGCGGTGAACTGGGTGTGAGTATTTTCTAACCCATTTAAGCTTGCATACGACGTACATATCACTTACGACTGTCTTAGCAACCACGCGCTGTATGCTCTCTTCCCGCTTATTTCAACCGACGTGTTGACGCCGTTTGTCGATCTCCTAGAGGATGCCCTCGCGGAGCAAGTTCCTCCAATTGTGGTGAGTAAGAATGAGAGACACTTCTTCGCTCCTAATATAGCAAGGCGCTGATGTGCGAACTGCAGACTTCCGTACGACTAAACTCACCTTCACTGGGATCCCAACCGGTGCTACTCACATCCCTACGACCGTTGACGGACCAAGAATGGTTTGCTTCCCTCACCCCTCCCAACCAAAGATCCCGAGATGCCACTCAGAAAGCGTCAACTGGGTCCAGTCGCTCTCCCGGTAAACGGTCATCCCTGATATTCTCCCCTTCGAAGAATAGCCCGACACCGAAGATGTCCAGATCAATCTCTGCATCAAGTATAGGGTCGGGACGAGAGTCCGACAATTTCGTCCGTGAAGCAGAAAGCAGGCGGAAGAGGGACAAGATATTACAAAAAGTGTCCAGAGGTCGAAACGTTCCACATTCGGAGGACGGAGATCACACACCTCAGCATCAAGGGGAAGGAGCTGTCAAGAGAGATGGTAACGATAATTTGGGTGATGCCAACTTGTCCGATGGGGACAGAAAGCATGGTGGTTTTGGCGCAACGGATATGGATGAGGAAGACCCGAATGCTGGTCAGTATGTCAACTTCCAAGTGGGATTTGAGTATAAGCGGAACGAGGACGCAAAATTAAAGGGCAGAGGACTGCATTGTTTGGTGAGCTGAAGTGCAGCCGTCCTTTACATCAACTAATACATCAACAGGCATATTTCGGGGTCGGTGTGAAAGGGATAGCCAAATCTGAAGTGCCAGTGTACATTGATGTGCTGTCTATCAAGGGAACGGTAAGTGATGTATACCTGGGCAACGAAGCGTTCACGCTGAAACTTCCGGAGTAGGTCAATTTGCGACTCCTGCTATCCGCCACCCCGCCTTTTGTCAGGACTGGCACATTCTCACTACCGTCTCTGCCGGAGTACGACATCTCTGCGAAACCATTGACACGAGGAGCCTTCAATGCCATGGACATCCCTGGAATGAAAACTTTCGGTACGCTACGTGCCTATACCGAGTGAAAAACGCTGCGTTTGCTGACAAATTGACGCTCTAGTCAAAGCATCTATCAAAGAAGTGGCGGAAGCGTTCGTACGACCGAAATCGTACACTCTTGACCTCGACCGACTCTTGCTTGGCCAAGAGGCGTCTCTCAGAACATCCCATGTAGGAGTACTACGCATCCTCATCCATCGAGCAGAAGAGTTGCCGAAGGCGGATGCCATGGGTAGTTGTGATCCGTACGTTTCGATATCCTTTTCACAGTATCACAAGCCGCTCTTTAGTACGAGGACCATTGGCCGGACAAGGAACCCCGTTTGGGAAGAAGAAGCGTTCGGTAGGTCGACTTCACATGATTCAGTGTACTTTTCGCTGATCTTACATCGACGTTAGTCCTAATATCTGGAGATGCTATTGAGGCCGGCGAACGACTACGGCTTCGTGTCTGCGACTCCGACCGTTTCTCTGCTGATGACGATGTCGGCATCGTGGAAGTCGACCTTGCCGACCTCGTTGACACTACCAGCGACCGCCTTCACAGGCGGCACGACGAACTGAAAGCCGATCGGCCTGGCATGCGGTCGTCAGGGACACTCGACTGGTCTGTACAATTCTGTCCTGTATGGCAGATGTCTCCCGAAGAGAGCGCCGCGAAGATCGCCAAAACAAGAGAGCACCGGGAGACGGAATGCGAACCGAAGGACCAGAGCACACCGTTCTGGATGTCCTGGTTGACGAAGATCATTGACGGTCAGGATGAGCAGTGGGTCAAGAATAGGTCAGACAAGCGAAAAGAGACTATGGCTTGGTTTACGGGAGAGAAGGAAAGAGATGTCTTGGAAGCCGACACCAAGCCCCGCGAGGATCTGCCGAGTGGAATTTTACAGGTGAGCCACCAGACCAAGTGGCAGGTGTTGCCATAAGATGCACAGCTGATCTACCTTTCGTGACAGTTTCACATACATCAGTGTAACGGTACGTCAATTACATGTCCCCTACGCCGGATATACCTGACACATGCCCACGTAGATCTCGAGACCGAGCCAATATCAGGCACCTATTCGGGTGGTGTTTCTACCAGATCAGCAGCCGGAGGTTCTCCTGCTCTGTCCAAGCTTGTCGATCGTACTCCGACCGAGAACCCCGACCCGCCGTCCGCATACTGCGAAGTTGTTCTGAACGACAAGCTGGTGTACCGTACAAGGACCAAACAGGTCACTCCGCTTCCTTATTTTAATGCAGTAAGCGAACGCTTCGTGCGGGATTGGACAAAGGGACGAGTTGTGTTTGTGGTGCGAGATGAGCGGAATCGAGAGCACGGTAAGTTGAGAAGCTGTTTAATCCGGTGACAATAGCTGATGAGTGGGGGTTAAGACCCAATCCTCGGCCTGGTCAACCTTTCGCTCAAAGAGGTGTTCGCTGCTCGATCCCAGATCACGCGGTAAGCTGAACGTTTGGAAGTACTGGTGGTGCATGTGACTTATAAACTCGTCTGTTATAGGTGGTTCCCGCTCGTCGGTGGACTCGGCTGGGGAAGGGTCCGGATCTCCCTCCTTTGGAAGCCGCTGGACATGCGACTGCCGAGAGGTATCTTGGGCTACGATATTTCCACTCTCCAACTACGATCATTCTCAGTCTCCTCTATCGATTTCTTGCGAGGATCCGACAAGGGCTTCAGCGTTGTCCTGCGCACGGATTCCGACAAGTACGAATTGGCAGCTGCCAACTCCATAGACCTGGAAGCGTCGACCCCCGACACACCTTCTTCGCGGTATGACCAAGATCGTCTCGTGTCTCCTTCGAAGACGAGAGATAGAGCGTCCTCCTCTGCCTCCGCCAGAAGTCAAGCACAAGACCAACCAGCAATGGATTGGGACGTCTCATCTGGTAAAGTAAGATTGGGGATCATGTACCGACATTCGTGCTCGCTCTTGATCTCCTTTGTGGGCAAGAAGAGCGGGATCATGAAAAAGCGGAAAGTGCTTGGAATGGGAGTTGTACGACTCAACGACTTGCATGATGGGGAGAATACCACCCGAGTCGGAGTTTGGGGAACGACAGATGTTGCAGCGGCTTTCAAGGCTGAGCATGCGTCACGAAGCGGAGCTCCTTCGTTCGACGACAACGCTAGACCTGGTAATTTATCTCGGACAAACTCCAAGCGGTCGTCCAATCGACTATCCTCAAGCTCATCACTCCGGTCTATCACTCCACCGGCTATATTACTAGGCTATGTAAATGTCTCCTTTGTACTTCATCCGGGAGTCAGCAAGACCCACCGAAGACTTGCAAAGCGGGATTTGAGATTTGGGAAAGTGTACGAAGCGTGGGAAGCAGGGAGAGAAGTTCAAAATGGGATGGATAGGATGGGTCTGAGAGAAGAAGTCACTGCCGAACTCAGGGGAGAGAATGATATGGATAGTGAGGACGACGATGACGACGACTTTGATGACGATGACGACTCGAGCGATAGTGATGATGATGAGAAAGGGGGTTTGGAGAATAAGGAAGGTCAGACAAAAGGCGAAGCGAGGATGAGAAGGCGACGAGCAGAAAGTGTCGGCACTACATGGACCGGGCTGGATGGTGGGTTGGACGATGACGAGGACGATAAGAGTATGTCAGAGAGGAGGAAACATACTCATGCGTTGCATAAACGGGTAAGTGCGGGTTGGGACAAAGTAAGGTAGATACGAAAGCTGACCCCCACACTCCCATCTTCTGCTGCGATTTTCCTATCTTGCCTCATGGCAACCTCGTCCTATTCATACCACTCCCATCACCCCCTTTGGTATTTCTCCTCCGTTCGTGCTCATGATTGCCGCCTACAGCACCGGGGCATCTTCCAGCTCAAAATCGCTAGAACAGGTCGATATGTGAAAGATAAGATCGGAGCGAAAATCCATTCGGCAGCGAACAGTGGTGGAGGAAGTGATGGCAGACCTCGAGGGACAGATTGGGAAGTGGAGAGGGAGGGCACGTCGAAGATATGACCGAGGACATTTGGCCATCTATCTGTTGGGTATCAGTATTGTAGCACCTGTCACGACCTTGCGATGCAAACACGTACCTTATGTTTGGCACAATGCAAGTTGTGAATGTCCCACGAATTGTGCTTCCCGTAATCGCTTCTCGACGTCCTTACTTAGCGAGTAGCAAGGTCTTCGTTCAGACCATAGCGATGTACAGTCAGGTGCGGGATACCGAGTCGCGTTCAGCGTTGGAAACTATAACACCCAGTCGAATATCGTTGTCAACCCAGCTGCGATTGCCAGAATCGCAACTCCTCCAAAAGACAACAAGATCCCCAAAAGCTCTTTTGAGTCGGGAGGCTGAAACGGTCCATCGTATTCTACACTTGTCGATACCGATATATCCCCATCAAGTTCGAGCTCCTCCTCGTCGTCTTCGTTGTACACATCCTCGTCTTGTAGAGAATCGTTGTCTGGCCGTGATCGATTTCTCGATGGCGATTGGAATCTGACTTTCGACCTTGTAGCTAATAGCGGTATTTCTACACCTTCATGATGAGTTTCGTCTTCATGATCATCATGTCCATATCCATCCCTTTCCCTTTCTCTTTCTCTCGTCAAGATCGCACTCGGTAGTTCGGGAGCTGAGCTACTCGAAACCACTGGACGGAGAGGTGAAAGGGTGGTCAAGTCTTCCGTACTGGGTATAGGTTCCAACGCTCCCACACTGCCAGTTGACGATTTCCGTCTCATCCCACTCGCACTACCACGTGAACTCTGACGACTCAAATTGCTCAGATTAGTGAAATATGTCCCGCTACCTGTGCCGGTAGCGGTACCGATACCCGACTCGAGCTCTACATTCGAGGATGGATGTTCGAGATCGTTTGGCGAAGGGGAAGGGAGGAAGTGTCCCGAGGATAGGACGGCAGGTGATCGGGCGATGGAGAGGGAGATTGAAGAGGACCGAGAACGGGTTTTGGTAGGGTGAGAAGGGATGAAGGACATCGCGACGGTACAGAGGAGAGTGGACGGTAGGTCGTCGGTCGACGGTCCGCAGTCGTAGTGGGGTGGAGGGACAACTGCTGGCTGGGAACGGATGGGAAGTGCAACCGAGCACCAATTGTGCCGAGTATTTACCTCTTGTTTGTGTTGTAGTGGTAGACGAGCTGTGTAAAGACAACAGGAGGGTGAGTTATGCATCCTATCCTCGCCGTTCGTCACAACAGCAGTCTCATCTCGCGGATCTCCCTTCGCAGCCTCCACCACGTGGCAGCGCGATACAACCACAACCGACAACTTCCCCGCGTCCGTCCACTTCAAGACGATCACTTGCACTCTCACACTTATAACATCATTCATCTTCCCCGCTGTGTCCTAGACCTGTTGCCATACTCCTCACGCCTCCGTAAGATGGACGATCCATGGGCCGCCCCCTCGTGGTCGACTCCTGCGAAGCCGACGTCCTCCATACCCAGTCCAGAACGAGCTAGCGCAACTCCCCCTCCGAGCGGATTCGACGTCGGTGATCCATGGGGTGTAACGACACCTGGACCGAGTAGCGATCACGATATCGAACAATCTGCTCCAATCAAAGACGAGATAGCTGTTCCCTCTCATAATGTGTCGGAGACTGAGAAGGAAGCGTTGGGAGGTGGTTGGGGCGAGTCCCACACCAATACTTGGGGAGGTGAGGAGAGCGTTCCACCTCCAAGAGTAGCTTCACCTCCTCCTTCTGGTCCTAGAGGACCCGACTCAAAACACGAAGCAGTGTGGACACTCAACACTCCGCCTGAATCACACATATCGCTCCCTTCCACTCCTACTATCGCCAATCCTGCAGAGATATCTCTGCCCCACACACCGACTCCCGATGTCAACGCCTTCACGCCACCACCTCTCCAGTCTATCACTTCACCGACACGGTCCGTCCACTCTGCCTATGCTTCACCGGCACGATCAATACATGACGAGATGTCTGAAGGGTTTGGTGAATCCAGCTCGCACCATGTGACGAATTTACCGAAATCACCTTCGTTCGGAGACGATTTCGGAGGGTTCTCAGAAGTCGCAACGGGGTCTGGTGATCCTTGGGGAGGGAGGGGTGGAGGAGGACCAAGTACGCTGCCTCGAGATGATTCATGGGGTGGTGGGTTGGTAGAGGAGAGCGAGACTATTGAGAGACCTGGTGGTGGCGGAGGTTGGGGAGCGTCTGCGGAGGACGAATGGGGAGGTGCGGGAGATACGTCATTTGGCTCGATTAGTGCTGCGCGCGATGCGGATCCCGTTGAAGAAGTCGACGGTGATGGTTGGGGTGGGAGTAGACCGGCAGTACCGGTACTAGTCGGAGGGAGTGCAGCTGCGAAAGCCAAAGAGGACGACGAGTGGGAAGAAGCGCAGAGAAGAATACGGCTCAAGCAGCAGTTAGCAGTGAGTAATTGTTCATCTTTGGAGTACCCCTACGAGGAATATATGCAAAGCACGGAGAAGGCATACATGATGTATGAGCTAACTTGATATATTCATAGCCCCAAGAGAGAATTGACGCTTTGGCAAAGGGCTGGACGGAGTTGGCGAGCAGTATCATCCAGGTAGAATTGGAGAAGACAACTGGCGCCGAGGAGATTGAGATAGAGAAAACGATCAAGACTGTCCTGGACGATGCGTGAGCTGATGCATCCGGTCTTAAGTGGGGCAGAAGCTGACGTTTGTCGCAGTGTCGAGCGATTGCGGTCTTTGTCGACCATACCATCCGATATCAACACGTACCCTCCTGTCATCTCATCGCTTGTCACCCATGAACGGTTCGTCTATGCTCTTCAACGGCCAAACCCCGCTCCTTCCACATCGTTCCTCACAGCAGCCGCAAATCGACGACCTCGACGGACAGACACACTTGGTATCGCTTCTTCATCAACCTCTGAACCATCCTGGACAACGCGGTCAAGATTAGGAGAACCGGACGCCCCCTTACAAGAGTCGTCGCCAATGGAAGAAGGAGGAAAGAGTCGTTGGTCGTTCTGGGGAAAGCGACCGCAACCTGAGAGACAGTTGACAACTTCTGGGGGTGGCGTGTTGGAGGTCAAGTCCGTCATGACTTCGCCGGCATTGGAACGAACGTCCAGCGACGTCAAACCTCCTTCGCTGGCGCCATCTCGTGCGGCGTCCATCTCTGGCATCTCACCACGTCCTCCTTCACCTGCGCCGCCATCATTATCGCCAACCATTACACACGATGATGCGGGTCGTTTCACTCCTAATGGTTCATCGGTACAAGCGTCTCCCGCTCCGGGTCCCTCAAATCTAGCTGCCGCAGGAGCTCCTGCTCCTTCTGCTGTGTCAAGATTCTTTGGTCGTCTGTCACGGAAATCCTCAGCTACCCCGAATGAATATCAAGATGCCGACGATGCCAAAGACCTGGAACTCTCCGCCGACGATTTCTCGTTCTTGTCTGAGGTCCCATCAATGTCTCAACCACCTCCGGAGAAGGGGGTTGGAGATCTATTGGCTCTTGAGCCGGGCAGGACGGAACAAATCGCAAGTTTGGAAAGTCTGCTCAATGCAAAGCCCGCTCCTCTACCGAAACCGCTAGCACCCCCGCCGAGAGGATCGGCGCCAATGGGATCAAGAACATCGAGTGGGAAGTTTGTGGCGAGAATGAAAGCTCCTGCTCCAACGGACTTCGATTTGCTAGGTGGGCTTGACTTTGCCGGACCTTCAACACAATCGGTTGTTTCAACAACAGTACAATCACCCGTTTCAGTGTCGTCGCCATCTTCAGCGTGGGACGACTTCCTCTCGCTTGCTCCGTCCGCTCCGACACCGACAACAAGCAAACCCCCTCCAACCTTGCCGGCACCTTCTACTCCAACCATCGCCGCTCCACTTGTACCTTCTCGGTCGGGTACACCGTCCGTTTCGCTCTCCCCACCTCCACATTCTCAGCCCGCAGTGATGTCAACACCACTATCGTTCTCAAGCGGTCCGTCCAGAGCGACTCCAACTACTCCAAAGATCAACGACTTTGGCGACGACTTCGATGACTTTGGTACCCCTCAACAACCGAGCACAGCGACTTTCGACGACTTTGGCGACTTTTCAGCATTCGAGTCAAAGCCGACTCCCGCTGTCCTATCCGGCTCGCACTCCTCACAAATACAGACGCCTTTGCGTTCTGTCGGGGGAACGTCGCACAAGCCCTTTCCTGGAGCAAACATTTCCACGCCTGTCAATCATAGTAGACCAGGATCATTGGACCACTCTCCAACTATCAATTTATTGTCAGGCGCTTCAGCTTCGAAGGGTAAACGATGGCCTGCACCAGCAAGTCCTGTCGCACCAATACTTGAGCCTCCACCCAAAGCCGGAATTGCTCCGACCGCTTCAGCAGGCTTCCCATTCTTATCTCCACCACCACCTGGTCGACCTAGCTCGAGAACGAAGAACGATCTGCTTGGGGACGCAAATACAAACGATTCATCGGCGATAGCTGGTACTCCCGAGACGAAGTCGACTGTAGCACCGACTATGGGCATGGGAATCAATTATGGAGGACCGGGAACGAGCTCGTCTTCTATTTTCGGTAATGCGCTAGCACCTGCTCCAGCGCCAAGATCGAACACCTCTACACCATCATCGATGTTATCCAGTCCGCCAAGTATGTCTGTTCAACTGAGCGGTAGCAGTCAGGGATTGGCTAGTAGTAACGGCGCAGGGAAAGGGGGATTGTCAGCACAGGATCTGTCATTTTTCGATAGTCTGTAAGACATCTAGAGTGGAGTGCCCAAAATGAGATGCATCATCATACGGACATGCTATGGACTTTTGTGTGATATTTGTAACTGCATTGCGATACAATGATGTGTAGGTCAAGTCTATGATATTGGACAAGATTAGTCGGTGACACTACTTTCCTTGGTCAATATAGGGGGAGAAATATGGCGGCCTCATCGCTTGTGCGATCGTTTGTCTGTCGCATAAATACGCTCAAGGTAGAAAAAGGAATTTGTAGTGTCAATGACCTGAAGGGTGTAGATTATATGAAACAATACCAATATTGTCGCCTCGCTATTGATGTGGATGAAGTCCACAATGACAGTGACCTTCAAACTGTTGGATACGGTTATGAATGGTGCATTTTGTCAGACTGTTGTGTGTTCTGGCCTCCAAAGAGCACATCACCCTACAATATATGTCAAATGGCATCACATACGATGGTGCTGTTCGGTGTGTGACATAGTATCAATAGTCTCGAGTCCTGTTCAAGTGATGTCATATGATGTCAAGAAGGTGTTGATGAAGTCAAACATGTGAAAAGGCCGCCAATGACGTCATATTGTCACATCATGACGTATGAGGCTATCAATGATGACAGTTATGTAACAATGTTTGCTGCCATTCAAGGAGGGACTGAAACACTTGTGAGACAAGGTGTCAAAATGAACCAAATATAGACAAAGCCATTGCTGAATGTACAATGAGCATTCCAAGGTAAGGTGTCCCCTTTTGGCCAGGTAAATGCATTCACCCTCTCATTCCCTTGTCTCGTTCCCGTGTCTCGCTCTTGACGATGTCAACATAAAGCAATATGAGAATGCTTTGGCACTGCTCTCCATGATAGAGTGATGCCTCTGGCTCTCAATGATGTCAGTTACATCATTGTAAAATTGTCATATGTTTGACATTTATGGATGTTTTGACCTGCCAGAGAGGGTAGTTGTCAGTGATGTCATGTCATCCCTTTACACCAGAACACTCGCACCCTGAACAGTTTCAGTGATGTCATATGTGTATAATATCAATGATGTCACAATGCAAAGGTTTCAATGATGTCATAGCCTTCCCTTTCACTACCCTGCTTGTCTTGAAAATAGCTAGTGCTCACAAATGGCAGTGCTGGATGTTATAAAGCCTTTAAATCACAATGCTTATACTTCTCTTCCAAGCTCAATCTTTCTTCCCATTTTCAACACACATTTCATATCGCACATTGCAAAGCTATTACCATCAATCACACAATCAACCTTCCTAGTTTACCATGGATCCCAACAGATACTATCCTTCATCATCATCCTGTCCACCAGCTTCTGATGCTCCATTGTCTTATGATTCATCACTTTATCCCTCATCATCCTGTCCTCCACCATCCGATCCTGCACCATCCCATGCTCCATCATTTTATCCTCAACAAACTTACCTCCCATCAGATTGTTCTTCATTGCACACCGCTCCAGCAGGTTATCCATCTTATGAAACCCCTGGCATGACACCCACCACCCAAGTAGGTCAAACACTTGCCACAGCTGTTACCAGTCCCTAAACACTGCTGACCACAGACCACTGTTGCTTATTGATGTGCATATCCACTGCCTCTCAGTCCTCTGTCAGCTGTGACCCTCCTGTTGACCTTCCTGAAGTCGTCCTGGGACAGTATCAAGAGGCCAGTACAGGTGTTTGGATTCCAGTGCAGGTAAGCTGTGCGACATTGTAGCAGCTTCTCTGTGCATAGTTGCTTCATGCCGGGGTAGTGTCCATGTAGCTCTGAGCATCTCACTGGTCTATTCTGTAGGACACCTCCAATGATGTGAACAAGACAATCTCATCCCAGAAAAAACAAGTGCGGGACCAAAGAGGTAAGTTGTAATATCTCATGAAGCTGTTCAAGTCAAGGAGGTATTAGAAAACGTTTTCATGTCATTGGTCGTATGCTTGCATGTTGATGTACCCCATGTTACATTGTGCAAGGTCCGCAAAAAACCCGTGGCCGACAAATGATTGGCGATGAGTTGAGGGAGGCATATCCAGGAAAATCTATTTCCGATCTGTTGGTGAGCCTCACTCACTTTTCACATGCTACCTTGCTCATCTGCCTGGCAAGGTTTTTGCCTATATGACTAACAGTGACACGTTTTGTCAGGCCGATGGCATTATCGATGAATCAACGGCAGACAAGGCTCATGCAGATGATGCACATCGTGAAAGACGTTGTGCTACTTGGCGGAATTCTAAATGGCGAACGAGCAATGCCAAATCCCAAGAGAAAGCATTTACAGCTGATGTGGTAAGTCTCATTGTCACTTTAATGTGGATGAGGTTGGGCGCCTTACTCCAGGTCTCACTGCCCATTAACCTCGCATAGTCCATGATGTGGCCTCAGTCACTCACTTACATCAATACATGATAGGACGCCTCAAGAACTTTGACCACTCATTCGGGTCAAGATGGTTCAATCAACCCAAACAGGCATCAAAGAAGGCTACTCCCAAGTAAGTTACAGTGTTCCGTTTTGGATCAGGTAGGATGAGGCAGGTATAGGTATATAGCAAGTCACCAAAGTCCAATCTTGTGGTCTCATTCTCATGCCTGGTTGCTAATGGGACGGACTGTGCTCTTCTGTAGAACAATCTCAGCCGACAGCAGACCAGGAGCCTGTCAGCAGCTTGGGACAAAGCTATCCAAGTCGGCCTGCCAAGTCTGGAACTCAGTGGGGAACTGCTCAGATTGCACCAGTAAGTTATATGACATTTTCATCATGAGATTGTGTCCAAGTCCTGTCAATTGAAACTCTGAGTTGTGTGGTGGTGATGTGTAATCCTTCATAATGATTAAATGTCCCTGAGGCACATCATTCTTGATAAACTTCTAGTCAGCCCTGCTTTCCGCCAGGTGGGGTCACCTGGAGTTCAGGCAATGTCAACCGCTTCATGTGTTGGTGCTCTGCTAATCCCCTTTCTGCTTCCAGAATCCCTCTGGATCCCAGGCCGACCATGAAAGCATGCTGCTTTCTGCTCAGTATGCACAGACTTATCCACATACTGAAACATGCGCTCACCCACACAACACTGGCATGTTTCCAGACAGTGGCACCAATCGGGCCAGACACTGTGAGTTATAAAAGACATGTACTGTTAGCATACTGACCCTGCATGCATCCAGAATTCTGGGACAATGAGCCCAGATCTAGCCAGCTGTCTGGTACCAGAATATGCATGGCCAGATGTGCCAGACACATATGTGGTGGGTCACCTTCTAATTTTGATTCTACCCAGTTGGTCACCTGCTGAACCGAAACATTTGGGGCAAATATAGAATGAACCTTCTGAAAACCCTCGATATTTTCCCACATAGTATCTATGCACCCATTGAAGCAAATGCCACCCAGACTGTGAGAAAAGGCATTGCTCTGTGAGCTACCTCTGTTCCAATTGTGCTACGTTTTTGTGTAATCATAGCTTGATAAGTTCCTCACACTTCACCTTCCTGAACAATGAATCTTGACTGTGCTGGGTACACCTGATGACAACCATGCACTGATGATCTTTTACTTGATGTTGGAGTTTAAATGCCATAGATGTCTCTGAAGTCACAACCAGAATCAACTGGAGGGCCTGTGAAAAAATACATGTTGAGTGTAATAACGCATTGCCTAGCCAGTGGCCAACTACGCTATCCGAGCATCGCATCGCACTATAAAAGGTCACGATAATCGGGATTCTGCTGGAACTCCCGATTCTGGCTATATATACCCAAGAATGTTGGTCTTGGTAGTTGTCATTCATGACAGGAGACAATGTTGAGTGATATTGGCCAAAGGCGTCAACTATAATGACGAGATGGACAAGATACTCAGCGAGAATGACAAAAACGACGAGAATCAGAAGAGAACAACCTCAGGACTAGCGTTGTGGCCTTGGACTGACTGAAGGCTAAGTGATATTGTCGAGAGTGTTAGTGAAGGTATGGTGTATGACTTTCGATTGGGAAATCACTAAGGAAACGAGTGCAAGGATGAGAATAGCCATTCTCCTATATATCTATCCATCCATCCATCCATCCATACATCCATCCATCCATCTGTCCATCTACGTGGAGGGGTATTCTACAACTCGGCGAGTTGGTCGAATTAGACTAAAGAATAGATGGGTTCGTTGAATGAAGTTCTACAAGTTCGAAGAGAATAGCGAGTAGAGCAGCAAGTGCATCGGGATCTTGTAGGTCACGTGATGTATGTGGCAGTGACCGTCATGACACTGACTAAGCGCTGACTAAGGTAGAAGAAAGCTGACAAAGATACGAGAAAGATTACTAGGAACGGGAAAGATCACTAAGCAAGAGTTGCTGAATAATCAGAAAGAAAGTAAAGTCGGACATGGGTGGCAAATCTAGGTTTTGCCACTTTGGTGTTCATGACAATCTCCCATGATTCTCAATTGTTATACATGGATTCAGCCACTTTGGCCATTAACTTTGTGGTCATCAATCAGTCTCAGCTTTGCCATGCAACAGAACATATTCTCAAAACCTAAACATATATGAATTTATGAATCTTGAGTTCACTATGCTGGTAGTGCAACTCAAGTTCCATTTATAGCTGAGGACAAAATCTTAGGAAGAGAGATTTGCCTATACCTTTCTTGCTTAAATCATACTGCCTCAAGAGCTGTTCATGACTAGGCTAATGACTAGGTGAAAGCTGACAAATTGCTGAATATAGAATATGAGAAAAATGAAAAGAATAGTAGAAAGTTGGCCATGCACAACAAAGTTTATTAAGCAAGAGTTGCAGAACAGACAGAAAAAAGAAACACAAAGACAAAAAGACGGAGATGGCCAATCTGAGTTCCATCTCTACGGGATTCATGACACTTGGTTTCGATACAAGCCCGCTGACCAGATTGGTTCCACATATGAGATGGTGCCGTTACCTTTTGTAAATCCGAGGGTGCTTGGCCGGTTGTACACGATGGAAGTGGTCAACTCAGTATCGCAAGTGATCTTGAGGTCTTTGGGGTTGTAGTCTACTCCCACCTGCGAGGCAACTTTGGGGGCAAGGTAGCTGAAGGTTGCTTCGCCATCTTGGTTCATGTCCAGAGAAACCTCTTTATAACCGAGGACTTGATTCAATCGCTCCAGTGACTGTTGCTGTGCAGTGTTTTGGGTGCTGGGAGCAGCACGTATGCTGTAAATACGTAGGGATGAAGCTCTGGTCTCAGAACCTTGGAAAAAAGGATAGGCATCAACCTCAACGGCAACTTTCTCAAAGCACAAGTCAGTGCGTGTGATTCTTTTGCCCGTGTTTCTGTTGTGATACTCTGACATTGTTGCTGAATGAATATAATGAAGCGAGAGTATGTGAGTTGACAGTGAGAGTACTTGGGCTGTGGGTGCTTATTGGGGATTGATGTTGAAGTGGAAAACTAGAATGTTAATGATTAGGTAGGGAAGGCTTTATACCTTTTTTGACACACAGATGATACAGACCGCGGAATCAGAGAGTGCTAGGGCAAAGTGTATAAGCAAAGGAAGAT